>NC_133234.1:2125000-2456250 GCF_040436345.1 Pagrus major
TGTATTTGTTTATAATCTAAAGTCTTGGACAAAAGACTGATGAGGTTAGATGAAAAGTTTAGGTATCATTAAAGTTATTACAATGTCATCCTGGGAGGGATATGGATGTCTCTATCAGATTTGATTGCCATCCACCCAACTGTTGTTCTGAATTTCCCTCAAAACCACAAATGTCCATATCACCTCATGGTGATGCTAAAGGGAAAGTTGGGGGATCACCAAATTCTGAGAACCCATTAACTGTCTGTATTAGATTTTGTGCCAATCTTTGAGTGTTTTACAGGATAAATGTAGAACGGTTGATCTACTGGTGGCGGTAGAGTAATAGTCAGGGGATCACCAATATTTGTAGGATTCATGCTGTGGGGACTGTGGACATATGTTCCAATTTTCATGCCAATCCATCTAAAAGTTGTCAAGACATTTCGCCTAAGAGATTAAGAGACTAAACCTCCATGTTGTGATTTGCTTTATTCATTTAGTCATTCCAATCCAATTATCTGTATATGAAAACGCCCTATTTGGCCCTTTTTGCCCTTTTGGGATGGGGTGTCAAACATGAACAGGGCTTAGATGAAGTGACCCAGCTAATTTAAGCTTGTCTGAATGAAAGGAAAATAGGCTTCAGTGGCTCTATTTGGACACATGCACACTGTAACGTTAAAAGGATTGCACATTGCACTGTTTTACTGTTTCTCTGTCACATCGCTGGATAAGCCTGGCTGTGAGATGTATAGCTGGGTCTGTAATTCAGAATTAGACACACACACACTCCCTATGCCTGTTAAATGTTCCCTCGTCTAGTCTGAGTTGCAGTTAAGCTGTGAAAGAATAGAAGGCTTCGGGCTGTTGTGTGACACACAGACTTTGTGAGTGACTCTGTGTGATTGGAGGCTGTGGTATCTTTAGACAGCTGCTGAGTTGTGGATAAGCCTCCGTGTACTAGCTTGACCCTATATATAAGTCACCATGTATATATTATTTCAATCCATATATTTTTACTGCACAACCTCAGGTAGCTTGACTTTGCATATATATTTAAGTATTGCTAATGCTGTAATTCTTGTCCTGATTCTGCCACTCTTCCGATTTCAAAACCCACACTTTATCTTCATTTTGGTGTCTTTGATTTCTCTTTAGGTGGCTCAGTTGCTGTTAAGCAGTAACATGGTGGCAGCGCTGTTAGAAGGGGAGGGGGGTCACGAATGCCTTGACTCTCCAACCACCACCCCCCTCCACCTGGCAGCCAGGAACGGACACAAAGACATCATCAAGTAAGATCACAGTGGGGAGCAATGTTGAAATGTTCTGTGACAGAATTCTGTCACATGTCTATTTCTATTATCCTTTCATCTTCCCAGCAGCTTCTGTCGACTTTTAAAACAGCTACTACTGCTGCTACTGCTACAATACAGCTCTTATCTCCTGTTGCTATGCTCATACCTCAGCTTCTGCTAATGCTACTAATGCCAGTACTTCAGTTACTACCACTAAAACTACTACTATCATCACGACTGCTACTGCCAATGTTGCTATTACTATCACAGGGCTTCAGACTCACTGTTTCCACTAGTAGCACATGGTCCCTATTGAAAATCTTAGAACCTGCAAGAAATTTAGGAGCACCACTTAAATTGTCATGCAAAGCAACACATACATATTTTTTGCATTTAACTTTCCATCTGAAGATGATTGATTATGGAAGGTTTTGTTTTCTTGAGTGATTTTATTTGTATTTATTTATGTTTTGCTCTGGTGCCTTGGCAAAACGTTACCAGCAGAAACCCTGCTTCTGGTGTTTTACGTGATATACAAAGATGATTCTTAAAAAAGAAAATCATGGGGAGCAAATTTGCAACTAGCACTGTTGCTACAAGTAATAAAATGTAGTCATGGCATTGCCAAAAATGGTAAATGCGACTAAAGGTCACAATCAGTGTTACTACAGCTGCTATTCCTGTTACTGCTTCTGTTGCTAAAACTGCTACTTCTACCACTTTTATGAGAACTGCAACTATGTTTACTACGACTACTAATTTTACTACTACCATTAAAATAAGATAAGATGTACCTTTATTGATCCCGTAGAAGAGATTCAATTTGGCACAGCAGCAAAACGGAACAACCAAACAATACAAAATATAGCAATGTGAGGTAGGAATTGAGAAAAATTAAAAAGAATAAAATAAAAATATTCTCAAATAAATAGATGAGGTAGAATAGAAATACTATATACACTAGATGGATCTGTGTGCATATGCCTGTGTTATATTTATGTAAATGCACAATGTGATGTAATTTTATGAACTTGTACTTATTCTAATACTTGCCTTTACCCACTTAGTCATTATATCCACATTACTCATGATTATATATCAAAAATTGTATTGTGTTAATATTTTGTAGTACCAATATCCTGACAATATTGTTACAATATCAGTATTAAGGTATATGGTAACAAATATTGTGATGTTTTCATTGTGTCCCCCAGTCCTAGCATTTATGAAGTGCTTTAGAGGAGATTTCAAAATATTGTCATATACAGTATATTGTGTATTGCGTTATAGCCTAAAATTGAAGTGGTTAGTTTAAGACCATATCACCTAACCCTTACACTGTACTATTACTGCTGCTACAACCCTCTAATTCTATTGCTACCACTGCTATGACTATCACTGCTACTGTTACTTGTGCAAACACTGCTTCTACAAGAACTACTAGTACTACTGGTGCTGCTACCTCTGATATGACTGCTACTGCTTCTAGTGCTTATTCTACCACTATTACTACTGCGACAATTTGTACTACTGCTGCATCTATCATTATTACTTTTGTGGTGCAGCTTCTTCTGCTACTACTGCTACTGTTCCTGCTACTAACATAACTACTTCTACTACTCCTACTCCTACTCCTACTCCTACTACTGCTACTACTACTACTACTACTACTACTACTACTACTACTACTACTACTACTACTACCTCTGGTATTACTGCTGCAACAACCTCTGCTATTCTAATGCCACTTCTATCCCTGCTACTAATGCTAATACTATAATTGCTACTTGTACCACTGCTATGGCTGTTATTTAAATGGCTATTGCTGCTACTACTGCTACCACCATTGCTTCCATCACTGCTAGTAAAACCACTGAAACACGTTACGTTTACATAGACAACATGCATTCTTGCAGATGTGTCACATTAAAATTTGAGGACATGCACAACATGTTACTTTGTAAGGTGTCAGCCCCAACACTGCTACTAACAGTACAGCTTGTGCTGCTACAGTTACTTGTACAGTTAGTACAGAACCACTGCAATTACCATTAGTGCTGCTACCAATGCTACACTACGATGCACTAATAATACAAAAAATACCATATAATAATAATGATGATGATGATGATGATGATGATGATAATAAACTTTATTGACATAGCACTTTTCAAAGACATAGTTTACAAAGTGCTTTGACAAACAAACAAAAGCAGGAAACAATATGAGTAGTTAAAATTAAAAGGAATAAAAGTGATGCAACAGCCAAAATCACAGAAAAAGAAAGAGAAATAAAAAGAATAAAATTACTAAAGGACGACACATCGGAAGAATTATATTAAGAACAGATTAAAAGATAAAGAGCATTAAAAATAATAAAGGATTATAAAAAGATGAAAAGTAAACAAATAAAAGCAGTAAAGGACGGTGAGAAAAAGACACCACATGAGAGGAATTAAAAACAGATAAATAGACTAAGAGCAATAATTGCAATGAAGATAGAATAGAAAGATGAAAAATCAATTTAAAAAGGGTGACTCCCCCCTAAGCAAGTCTATAAGAGTCGGTTTTAAGAAGTGATTTAACAGAAGTTACTGATTCTGCAAGCCTTATCTCCTCAGGTAGGTTGTTCCAAAGTCGAGGGACCCTGACGGCAAATATGTGTGTCAGTTCTTAATTCACAGATGCATAAGGCTAAACATTTCTCTTCAGGTAGCTCCAGAAAGCAAAACCAATAATACTCTCTATATACTGTAGTGATATTTAACCCCAGTGACTTCACAAATTCAGAACATACCCTAGAGTGGCTCAATGTGTTTTTTTATGCCAGCATATCTGTGTAAATATGTGTGTACTTAGCCAAGTAACTCCACCCTGTCTCTCAGATTCTGCAAATGATTCCCACCTGAAATGATCAGATCTCTTTTGCAATACCCTCTCCATCCTCCTCTCTCCTTCTCCTTCTCCTGCAGACATGGGGGAGAAAAGGCAAGCTTTCAACACAAATGGAAATCCAAAAAAACGCCCTGTATTAGCACAGGAGTTTATTCAGAGTTTACTCAGCAGAATTTGCCTTTGATCTCCCACTAAGGGATTTATGTCTCTTCATAGAGTGCCATACTTATACAGCAGACGTCTTATAGCACCTCCTTTTTGTATATCTGAAGAAGCTTTCTAGGTCTGATTCGAACTGGAGCTGCAAACATTTGCCTGAGGACAACCAGGAGAAAAGATGTTGTCTTATGGAATATATGAAGAATTGTGTTGTTGATTTAGTATACATATATACATATATGTATATATATATATATATATATATATATATATATATATATGTATATGTATATATATATATATATATATGTATGTATATGTATGTATATATATATATGTATATATATGTATATATATATATATGTATATATATATATGTATATATATGTATATGTATATATATATATATATATATATATATATATATATATATATATATATATATATGTGTGTGTGTATATATATATATGTGTATATGTATATGTATAGGTAGATATATATATATATATATATATATATATATATATATATATATATATATATAATGAATTTGATGTTGACAGCCTTTGCCCTTTTATATTCTGCGCTTTCTGTATCCATGCATTGCAGTTTATGTTGAGGATATGTGAGTAAACCAATTGCTTATCAGCAGGACAGAGATGTGGAAGTCTAAGCGTTATGACAGTTTTCAGACATTCAGCATTCTCAAGGTTTCATAGCATGATTAAAACTGTTGCTGCTGAGTAAAGGAAGAAGGTGCCGGTTACAATGGGTTCACTTCAGGCTCCCTTTTTCATCAGACTGCACGGTTTAATATTTCTCCTGTCTGTCCAACCCTCCTGTGGTGTCCCACTTAGTGTGATCCCGTCAAGTCAAGAGTGTTTGTCAGCAGCATTCACATTTCCCAAGTCACCATTAAGCTTTTTACCCACAGTCAGCTCAAACCACAGGCTGAGTTAACATCTTTGCAACTGCTTCATTTTTGAAAATTTTAATACAGTCGTTTCTGTCATAGGGGTGGGAAAAAATATCGATATGGCAATATATATCGTGTTGCTTCCTCTTGTGATACGATTATCATTACACTGGCACCAAATATCGACATTTCTATTAAAACATGCAGGCACTGTAAAAGATTCCCCTGATAATTTGACTTACCAGAGTCACTACTGTATGAATCTTTGTGGAGTAAACTTTTGTCGTAGTAGTTTCACATTGTTATTGTTGTCATTATCATGGGCAACAAATCCTCATACCACGGACAACGTATTGTGATAGTATTGTATTGTGAGTTACTGTGTGAATCCCACCCCTTTCTGCAGTAGTCAGAGGAATCAATCAGTCTAACATCAAGGCCAAAAGATTATTTTCTTGAGAAAAATGTTATTATTATATTTCAAGAATAAAGTTGTTACATTAAAATATTTTTATTTTCATATTCCATTGTGGTCACTTTATTGTTACTATTAGGCAAGATTATAAACATTCTGATTGCTTTTCTCCATTTTACTGAACTCATACCCACTGCGACCCCAAAACAGAGCCGAACCGTGACCGCTGTGTACCGTCAAACCCCTACTCTCCATGACTTTATTTTTATAATATTGACTTGTCCCTTATTGTAGTTGTACAGACTGTAATCAATGTTTTTATTTTGTCAAACCTGAACTTGGTTGACTTGAGTTGAAAGGAAATGTGCTCTAACAAAGAATGTAGATGCAGAAGTGTTGCGTCCACTGGACACATTGGTGCCAAGAATGTTCATGGAGTGGGTTAACATTCAGAAAACACCATGCACATGAATCCAGTTAATATCTTACAGCAGTGCTTTAGTGTTGTTTACTTCTTCCAAACCTGACTCAACCTTCACACAGCAAACTGAGCACCTCCTCCTCTTTCTCCTGCACCGCTCTCTGGATCCAACGCCGTCAGCATTCCTACAGAACCAGAGACATATTTGACAACTTGTGTGTGTGTGTGCGTGTGTGTGGGTGGATGAGTGGGGGGTATATGGCTTAATGAGATGGTACAGATGTCTGTAACAGTTGAATGGATGAATCTGTTTCTCAGTATTGCCTGCAGCTTTACATGAGTGTTTCTGGTTTGATTTCCTAGGTTGCTGCTCAAAGCTGGCATTGACATCAACAGAGCCACCAAAGCTGGGACGTCTCTGCACGAGGCCGCCCTCTATGGCAAGACTGAAGTTGTGCGGCTGTTGCTTGATGTAAGCAAGGACGATGTAAATATAATTTCAGTTCAGCTGAGATGGGATTTAGAAGGCTGACACTGATGTTTTTGTATTAAAGGTGTAGCTGGAAAGATTATTTAAAACTTACTTGACTTCACACTACAACTCCAGTGTTATTCTTTAATCAAGGAGGGAGGCATTCGAGGGAGGGTTTGTTTGGAAACTGTGTAAATGTGTGTGTGTGTGTGTCCAGGCGGGCATCAATGTGAACATGCGCAACACATACAACCAGACAGCTCTGGACATCGTCAACCAGTTCACCACTTCCACAGCCAGCAGGGAAATCAAACAGCTGCTGAGAGGTTGGTACATCTTAAACCACATTTTTTATTGATGGTTTTATGAAATTTGGATTTTTGGTTGAGACAGAGGCATGGGAAACAGTGGGGGAAAGGCCTCTAAATGGCAAAGAGTGAGATCAGAATAGAATCAACATCAACATTTGTGCCTCCTGATGATGTGTCTGTGTCTTTGTGTGTCTGTGCAGAGGCATCAAGCTCTCTCCAGGTCAGAGCAGTGAAGGACTACTGGAACCTCCACGACCCAACAGCTCTTAACCTCCGGGCAGGGGAACTTGTTATGGTATTTGTTTTTGATTCTTTAACGGCTGTCTACTAATTAATCATAGGTTCACTCGGTAGTTCTCCTATTTTTGCTCTAGTTGTTTTAGTATACTCTTGGTAGTTTTGCCAAGAATAGTTTTCAAGTAGGCTGCATGAGAAGAATTCTGCATTAATTGTATTGATTGATTGGTTGGTTGATTGATTGATTGATTAATTGATTGATTGATTGATTGATTGATTGATTGATTGATTGATTGATTGATTGATTGATTGATTGATTGATTGATAGTGCATCCATAAATCTCTATCATTGTGGGCCCATGAGCATAAGCCTGATTTGCACAGTTAGCCATAAATGGACGTTGGCTCCCCCCCCCTTATCACCTGCCTGCACAACAAAATCACAACTTCAGTTGTGCCGGTTTTTATAACCTGTAAAAGCCAGACATTTTCAGCAGGCTAAACCTTTTTTGTTTGTTTGTTTTTTAGTTTTTTTCTAATGACGCACATGCAATCATACACTGCACTTTAGCATCCCTCTCATGTGATCTTGTGGAAAAGTTGGTGTTTCTCTGTGTGGTCCCTCCACTGCAAATTAAACACATTTTTTCGTCACTGGAGATGGTGGTAAATTAAACAAGACTGATACATTTATAAAAAGATAGAAGCTCATCAGTTCTGCGAGATGGATGAATGACGGATGTCAAACACTTCAAAAAACCCTGCTGGTGTTTTTCATTAAAACCATAAACTCTCCTTGCTACATCTTTCCTAAGTAAAGGATTGTTGTGTTTTGTTAATCTTTGTTACCATGCTGGAATTACTGTAATACTATAACATCCAGGTGTACTGTTATATTTACATAAAATGGAGCTACTGTAAAATCGATTGAGCTGGAATTAATTTTTTATACCTGCCGGCAACCGCTCAACTCTGCCTTTTCATTTTGAGGGGAATCACAGGCAGTGTAAGGATTAGATGATGAAGACTGTTGTGAGTGAAGTCTTGTTTTTAGAATTTGTGTGGGATGTTGCAGGGTAATTTGGTGTACCCTGAGCAGGAGACCACAGCAGAGAAACAGGCACAAACTTGCTGCTGTCACTCTCTTATTACCAACTTGTTTGCTCATTCCCCCCACATGCTGTTTGCACTAATTCATGTGTGAGCACATTTTGCATGTGTTTATGTGCTTACTACTGTGTATTTTGATATCTTCATACAGTATATGGTGACATCCCAGCATCCTGTATGGACTCGTATGTTGTTGTGTGGTATCCTGTCAGAAGGCAGAGGTGTTTGTTTTTATCCTCTCGGGGCATTTTGTTAACACTCACAATGAATAGACTGTGTATTTCCAGCTCATTGGCTCCCTCATTATGGACTTAAAAGTATGCCTGGAAGAGTCACACACATGACATGCACAGTTAAAGTTGATGTACAGATGACAGGCGAAAATGTTGGAAAGCAGCCCCACAAAGTTTCAAGTTTTCCACTCACTTTGTTTTAGCTCTAATCAAACCTCTCAGTCTTCACATGACTGAATCATTTGTTCGTGATTGTTTATGTTTCATAGACTAGACTAAATGTGATTGTGAATCGTTGCGAGGCTAATGCTGCTTGCAGTGACACAAGCATTTCCGCTGAAGCGTGCTCATGATTTGTTGGTGTCAGGTCCTGGAGCAGCACTCAGACGGTCGCTGGAAAGGTCACATCCATGACACCCAGCGGGGGACGGACCGGGTGGGCTTCTTCCCCCCTTCAGTGGTGGAGGTCCTCAGCAGACGAGCAGGTAGACAAACAAGTAGCTCACACACAACATGGGCATAAACTGTGAAAAGAAGGCCAGTGCATTTACTCAAGTACAGTACTAAAGACAGTTGAGATACTTTATGTGAATGTTTTCTTTTTCTTTTGAGCGTGGAAGTTCATTCTAGATGATAAAAACAGTTGTGTGATTCAAGAATATCTGGAGTCTTAATGTTCTCTTCAGAGCTGCAAAGATAAATCTGTTAGTTGTCAGGTTAATTAATGGGCAAATATATATATATATATATTAATATATACATATTTAAATATAAATATATTAATATATATATTTAAATATATATATTCTTAAATGTGAAAATCATTGACAGTAAACTGGGTTGTGGACAAAACAAGATATTTCAGGATGACATCTTGTGCTTTGGGAAACACTGCCAGCATTTTTTCTGACATTCTAAAGACCAAACAACTAATAGGTTTCTAGAGAAAATAACCAACAGATTAATTGACAGTGAAAATGGTATTTGCATCTCGAGTTCCATTTGCCTTTGCCTTTTTCTTTTTAACCATATTTCCTTGGGCTTTTTTTAATTGATTTTGGTCGTTTGATTTTACACCAGTCAAGTAAATAGTCAATATTCTTAAATACAGTTTCATTAAATCAAATCTACGGGGCACTGAAACCTGGTGCCTGGTTATGTTATTGCAGCATAAGAGTACTGGTTGTCAGGGCATGTAATGAAGCTGCCATGTGTAGTTTGTTTTGGGTACTGTACTTGATATATACATAATGCACAGAGACTGGTAGCTGGGGGCAGTAATGTTTACTATATCATACTCTGACTATGGTAACTTTGTCCCAGGGCCAGATAAGACCACGCACGCTGATGCTTGAGCTGACAGAGTGGTGTTAAAAGGGCTAACTTAACCCAGGGCAATGGTTATATCTGGGCTAAGAATATGTCTCCACACTTGTACACAAGCAGGATCTGTCTTGTTGGCATCACTGGACGTTTCAGCATGCTTGTAAATCATCTGATTTAATCCCTTTGAATAAAAGGAATATGATCCCCATGCTTGTTTTGCAGCTGTAAAGCCATTGACATTCAAACAGCGGGACGAGCGCACAGTGAGGGGTCCAATAACCGCAACAGACATAGATCCACACACATACAAGCTCAAACACTTCATCTGTAGGTCCTCAACAAGCCAGGCAACACACACACACACACGTACACACACACACATGCACACACACAAAAAGACACATTAATAGGATTACTATGGCCAGATTGCAAAGTGTCAGCTCAGTGCTAAAGCCTTCATGGTCTACGCTGGGATATTGTGTGCTATGTATATGTGTGTGTGTGTGTGTGTGTGTGTGTGTGTCTGCTCATGCTTGAGCGAGAAGAGACAAGAGAAAGAGAGTTTGACTTTAAGTCGGTGACAGGCTCTCTGCTCAGGAGGCAAACTCAGCAGTGTGTGTGTGTGTGTGTGTGTGTGTGTGTGTGTGTGTGTGTGTGTGTGTGTGTGTGTGTGTGCGCGCGCGCGCGCGTACTTGAGCTCTGTGATAATGTCAATGGTGTCAGCAACCGTGGACCAACAACACACAAAGGAAAAGTAAGCCCTCTCAGCGTCGCTGGTGATCTTACACTCCCATTCAGCAGCCTGTTATGTAACACCAGAGGGGATTTACGGTGTATTTGGCCCTTTTTAGCTCTTGTTCTGTACTCAATAAACAAGAATACAAGATGAAGTTCATAATGTGATCACCAGACTTCAAAAAGGTGCTTTTAGTTGCAGTCTTTCCAGCCTGTTCCACCACCTGTGCATGCAGCTCAAACTGACAAACACACATGCATGTACATGAACTTCTTTCCCTCACTCATGCATGCCAGCCTCAACCCAAACCTGTCTCCCTGACCCTAGGAGGCACTTTGTCCCGCCAAGCCTCAATACCTTGCCAACGACAAAACTTTGCATCCAGAGCTCCTCCCTCAAGCCACGGCCCCGGCCCTCAGACTGACGACTCATTTACCCATGGCTATGATCCCACAGGTAGATACACACACGCACTTACAAACTTCCTCCCATCTGTTTGCTTTCTGTTCACAACCTGTTCATGACATCCATGACCTCCCAGACAAGGATGGATAACTGAATAGCTAACAGGTAACGGGTAACAGGTAACAGGTAACATGAGTGACTGGTAACATGTCTTATTTGAAAGCCAATCAAACAGTTAGAGAAAGGTGCACAACAACTACAAAGAGGTAGCAGACAACCACAAACAGATGCAAAATGACCACAAAAACAAACAGCAAAATAAAGTAAATGACCCCAGAGATTCAAAACACAAAGAGATGAAAGACGACTGCAAAAAGACAAAAACAACCACAGATAGACTCGACAGGACCACAAAAACAAACAAAACAACTACAAAGAGACAGAATATGTACACAAAATGACAGCAAATGACAGCAAAAGACACAGCAACCATTGTTCGTAGTCTTTTTGTCTCTTTCAGTTTGGGTGTCTGGAGGACCTTTTACGTGTCTGTGCCCAGGGGCACATGGTTTCATTCTGTCTGTGTTCCCCGGTTTCACATTCCCTCCCAAATAGCACCCTGATCCTAGTCTCCTCTCAATCAGTCCTCTGGTACTCAGCTTGACAAATCCTCTCCTAGCTGCAGTAAGTGTGGTATTTTGTGTGTCTAAAGTGTGTGTGTGTGTTTGTTAGGTGCTCCACCTGACAGTCAGCTCTCAGCCTCAGCTAGTCCTGCTAGCCCCACTCAGGACATTTGGGTCCTCAGGAGCTCTCCCACTGGTAAGGGTGTGTGGTCCCTTACCCCTGCCACCCCCCACACCCTGTGTGAACCTGTAGGCCAGATCCCATCCCAGCCATCCTGATAAACTGTGCCTCTCTAAGGAAGCTTATTCCCATCTTTATCCTTTTATATCCCCAAGTCCTGACCTTACCATGCCACCCTGCAAATCCCATGCACCCCCACTGCTACCCACACCTCAAATAATCCAGTAACCATAAACAAATTGTCTCACAGCAGGACATGATGGTAAGTGAGCAGCCCTCCTTTCCTGATGGTTGTCTCAGGTTTTTTTACAGATTGCCTGTGAAGCTACAGCCACACTGAAAACCTGCACAGCAAAAATTTGAAAAACAATTATCTTAACAAGTCATTTAATCTAGCGTCATGACATTTGTTTTGTTTTTCTCAAGCTAAGAGATGTCATCTTTAATTCCTTTTCATTTCTGAAAGGAGCAATTAAAATATAATATTAATAATGTTAATGTTTTGTTAAATAGACCTAATCGCTTTCTTTTCTCAAGTTAGATGAGAGGATTGATATGAATCTTAACTCTGTGTTGGGTATGGGGCTACACTCGGGAGTTGATTAACCTAGCTTTAGCATAAAAGCTCACTTACAACATTGTATCTTGATTGTTTGGTATGTACACAAACTGGAATGTAAGTGTGAGCAATTTATATAAACTGTTGCAGTAACCTCAGACCACATACCTTTACCTACAAATTACACCCTACAAACTTGCTTTCTGTCCTGATTTTTAACTCTCAGGTTCTCTGCAAGTCTAATTTTACACTGCAGTCTCTCTCTCTGTGTTTTCTGCTTCTCTCTCTGTCTCTCTCAGGTGACAGAAACAGTGTTGGCAGTGCGGGCAGTGTGGGCAGCAGTCGCAGCGCTGGTAGTGGCCAGAGCTCGGAGAGCGGTCACAAACAGAATGGGACTCAAAACCGCCACAATTCTGACACTGGAAAGGTTAGGCTTATAAATACCAATGATATTACATGCAAGTAAGAGCAAGTCAAGCAACTGTACTTCACTACCACCTCTAATTAGGCTGTCTCCTGCAAAAACTTTTCATTAAAGTTCTCTAATGCATTTTTTAAATGACTTCGAAGCTACTTGTGATATTAACAACATGTAAGAGCACAGATTTCTTGTTTGCTCATAGTTTGTTATTGTAACTGACTTGTTTCAATGAATAACAACAATAATATAAGATAATGTAACTTACCATGTTGGATATTGTTTATAGTGCATGTCAGTAATAACAAAGTTTCACTGTTCTTTGTTGCATCTTCCCTCGTTTGTTTGCATGTAGCTGGCTCCCTCTGCTGGTGAATCAGGAGAACATCTCCACATTGCAGCAGGAGACCACAGCAAACAGGCAGATGGGACCACAGGTTAGTCAGGGAATAGACCATAGTCTGTTTTCTCCCTGTGTTTAATAACAATTCTTTTACTTCTAACAAGTGTGCACTCTGTATCAGCTCTTTTCTAGGAAAAAAGAATCTGAGATTTCAAGTAAAAGGCAGTTTCTTTCTCACCACTGTCGCCAAAGTGCTTGCTCATGGGGGAAATGTTGGGTCTCTGTAAATAAATTACTTAAAGATTATAGTCTAGACCCGCTCAATTTGGAAAGTCTCATGAGATGACTTTTGTTTTAAATTGGCGTTATAGAAAAAAAGGATTGATTGATTGAAGTAAAAACGTGATTACGGAAAAAAGTCATTATAATATTAGAATTAAAGAATTGATATTATGCTAATTTTCAGGTTCATAATTTTATTTTGGGTTACAAATAGAAAAGGTTTACATGCTTTAATGCTCAAAAAACACATCAGTTCTCGGACTATCCAGTGCTGCAGCACTGTATTCCCCCTCTGTCTGAAACGCTCTGTTTTAGCTCCTGTCTCTTTTTGGCTGTCTGCTCTGACTGGTCAGCTCACACACGCTTGAGCCAGCACCGCTAACAACAACAGAGAAGCTGTACTAATTTCATTATTTTCTGCCAAACATTATGCAAATGCTAATGTGTGACATGGTGCCATTATGTGATGTCACAAAGTCAGGGAATTAAAGGCAGGAGTATAACGAGGTGTTCAGGAGCAGCGTTTTCTGTGGGAGAGAGGAGCTTCCGTTGGTGCAGACTTTGACCTTTTGACTTTCAAGACCTTTTACATGCAAAAGAACCAATATATAATACTGAAGGAAAAGAAAAAAAACAAAAGAAAAAAAGCATATAGGTGTCAGAGTATTACAATAGAAAGGTTGCAAACTTACTAACTGTGTATGTTATAAATAGGTTGGGCGCTAGTTATGGAATTACCTGATGGTCCATAAATACAGTGTAGTTATTATTTGTTCTTGCAGAAGTGTTTGCACTGCACTGTCATGTTTCTATGACATGTAAATAGCTCTGATCTGTGTCCGTAGGCTATATCATCTCTGGTTGCCCCGTCACTAAGCATCATAACTCCGAGTGATATGTCCTTGAAATAATATTGTCATATTTTAAGGCTCTGTCGAGATACACAATATATATTTCACTATTTCAAAATCTCCTTTAAAGCACTTCATAAATACTCGGACTGGGCGACAAAATCAAATATGCCAACATTTTTGAGCAAATACCTCGACATTTATATTGATAATATTGTAGGGATGACTGTTGGTACATTAATGAGATATTAACACAAAGGTTTTTAATCGATTACCATCAGTAATGTGGACATAATGACTAAGTGGGTGAGAAGAGTATAAGAACAAGTAGAAAAGTCAGAAAGCTCAGAAAATGACATCACTTTGCTGTAAGGCAGCATTTAAAACCAGGAAAAGACAACACTTATATCATGATTTAACAGTATTACAAATCTAACACAATACCTAGTCTCATAACACGATAACAGTATACGTATTATCAATGTATTGCCCAGTCCAAAACTCTACTAGAAGTGCCTGTTAGTCCTGTCTGGAACTGTCTTATCAACTCTATCCATTTAAAAGCTTAACAAAGAGTCTTTGACGGCAGATCTACAGGGGTGTGGAAGGCTTTGGTCAGTTAACTTTCCCACCTCCTCAGACAGAGTGCCATCCCTGGCAGCCTCAGGCTTCAATACTCTTTGGAAACTGTATGAAAGATAGGCTATTTGAATCCTGATCTGATACCATGAACTTGTTTTTTAGACTTAGACTTAGACTTAGACTTCACTTTATTGATCCCGTTGGGATGACTCTCTCAGGGAAATTGAATTTCCAGCAGCATACAGTTCACGAGAAAATAAACTCTTAGCAAAAAATAGAAAATAAAGATAGGAATAGAACAAAATACAATACAATAGAATACAATAAAAATAGATTAAAATAAAATAAGATAGAATAGGATAAATAAAATAAAATAAAATAAATGTACATGTAGAGGACTGTATATTTGTTATTGTACAGAAATTATTGCACGAAAGTGAGAGTGTCCAGGTATGTATGTGAATAAATAGATAAATAGATAAATAAGTTATTGCACAGTGAAATCACAGTATTGCAGTATTGCCGGTTATCTATTTCCTCCTATTTCCTCCTCCCCCCAAGTGAGGAGTTGTACAGCCTGATGGCATGAGGGACAAAGGAGTTCTTAAGTCTGTTGGTCCTACACTTGGGAAGGAGCAGTCTTTCACTGAACAGGCTCCGCTGGTCGCTGATGACGGTGTGCAGAGGGTGGCTGGTATTGTCTATAATATCCAGCAGTTTTTCCAGTGTCCTCCTCTCTGCCACCGTCACCAGAGGGTCGAGCTTCATGCCGACCACAGAGCTGGCCCGCCTGATCAGTTTATCCAGTCTGGATGTGTCCTTCTTGGATGTGCTGCCCCCCCAGCACACTACAGTGTAAAAGAGGACACTGGCAACCACAGACTGGTAAAACATCCACAGCAGTTTGCTGCAGATGTTGAAAGACCGCAGTCTCCTTAGGAAGTACAGCCTGCTTTGCGTCTTCCCATACAGGTGGCTGGTGTGTGTTGTCCAGTCCAGTTTATTATCCAGCCACAGTCCGAGGTATTTGTATGAGTCCACAGCCTCCACCTCAGGTCCCTCTAGCAGGACTGGTCGCGGTTTTGGTCTAGACCTCCTAAAGTCAATGACCAGTTCCTTCGTCTTAGAGGTGTTGAGCTGTAGGTGGTTGGTGCGACACCAGACAGCAAAGTCCCCCACCAGGCTCCGATACTCCTCCTCTCTGTCATCCCTGATGCATCCAACGATGGCTGTGTCATCGGCGTACTTCTGTATGTGGCACAGCTCCGAGTTGTAGCAGAAGTCCGAGGTGTACAGGGTGAAGAGAATGGGGGCCAGCACTGTTCCCTGGGGGGCTCCAGTGCTGCTGACCACAGTGTCAGACGTGGTGTCCTTCAGCTTGACGTACTGTGGCCTGTCGGTGAGATAGTTGGAGATCCAGTCCACCAGGTAGGGGTCCACTCCCATCCTGTTCAGTTTGTTTTGAAGCATAGGGGGCTGGATGGTATTGAAGGCACTGGAGAAGTCCAAGAAGAGAATCCTCACTGTGCCGCTTCCCTTATCCAGATGGGAGTGGACTCGGTGTAGCAGGTAGAGGATGGCATCCTCCACACCAACACCTGGCTGGTAGGCAAACTGCAGGCAGTCCTGGGCGTGTTGCACCTGGGGTCTGAGGAAACTGAGGAAGAGCCGCTCTAACGTCTTCATTAGATGTGAAGTGAGTGCCACCGGTCGGAAGTCATTCAGCTCCCTGGGCCGGTTCTTCTTCGGGACTGGAACGATGCAGGATGTCTTCCAGAGGGTGGGCACTCTCCCTAGCTGAAGATCCGTTGTAGTGGTTCCCCCAGTTCTGTAGCGCAGGTCTTCAGTAGTCTGATACCATGAACTTGTGTTTTGATCTCTGCACTGTGATTCAGTGTCTGACTAAAGTGCCTCCTGTGCTTCAACTGCTGCCTCAAAGCATGTCTGGTTATGTAATGGTCAGATTATCACAGACCTGTGACATGTGACATACCTTGTAAATCAGAGGTTCTCAGGTTAGGGTCCGGGGTCCCCCAGGGGTCCTAGAGAGGATTCCATGGGGTCCCCAGCAAAAGGGAAAACATGTATTTTGACTGTTATTTCTTCCTAAAGTAACAAAATTACAGATTATATGAACATTTTGGTCTAATTGTGTCAATTAGGAGGTAGCTGTAACTACTTTCCTTTTTTCCTGTATTGTAGATTTGTTTTTTCATAATAACTACATCCATACTCATGAGACATATTTCTCATAACTTAAGGACTTTTCTTTTCTCTTAAATGTAAAAATCTTAGATGTTTTGTCCTAATGACTTGGTGTAGTATTCACTTTCATTCTGTAGGATTAAACCATATTTCTCTGTTTAACTCCTGCCTTTGCAAGAAACCCAAGTAAGAAGGTGAACCTAAGTAACATGACTTTATATCCTGAGACTTAGATACGTTTAAGGAGCCTTTCTAAGAGATACATCATGGTAAACAGCATCAAAGCTGTAGATGCTATTACTCTACCCTTTAAACATCACTGTACCTCTGTATACTGGAGGAATGTGATAAAAGAGGAGTGTAGCAGTCGTGCTTCTGTTCTGCAGATTGAGCTGTTATTGTGGTCAGTCCGAAAGGAAATGAGATGGAAGAAGGGAGAAAAGGCTTACCTCACCTCACCACAGAAACCAATAAAACCACAAGATACTCGCAACCACACATCCCATAAAAGCACCGAACACCTCTCAAAGGAAACACTGAAGGCCAGCTAAGGAGTGTCTTTGTGTGTGCAGCACGCAGTAAGATGTTACCAACAGGTGCAGAGACATCATAGAAAAGTGCACTTGCTGCAGTTTTTTTCTGGACTTCTGTTGAGAAAGGTCTTTTAAAATGTTAAGGAGTGACATGTTAGATGAAGCGGAGGATCTCTGTTGACCTCAGGCTGAATAGGAAGGAGGGTTAAGGTGAAGGAGAAGAGAAATGAGGAGTGGGAGGGACGGGTCAGAGGGAGGAGACAGGAACAGAAGCAGAGTGAGCAAAGCATATTGGTGACATGAAGGAGAAAGAGGACAGATTAGTTGACTAAACTTGAAGACACGTCTGTTCTGCATGAAGGATAGACAGAAGGGAGGATGAGGTGCCAAACATCAGGAGCTCTGCCGCTCTCATTCCTCCTGAACGGTAAGAAGTCATGTAGGGATTTGTTGGGATGCTTAATGTTATGTGAGGACTGCAAGGGATCAAGCTGCTCTGTCACTAGATTGAGTTGTTAAATGTGACCGGAGGAGTCTGCTCACCTCAGTGGTTATTCATTGAGGGATGGGATGTGAAGGCAGCCAGACAGTGTAAAGGGAAACAGAAAAAAATGCTTCTGATAGGTTCATGCTAGGATAATAATTTCACATCAGTCCGATTTTCGCTGTTTTTCTTCCCTTGTACGAAGAAAGTGTCTGTAAAAAAAAACTGACACACTCTTTAACGGATTTTAAGCTATACTTATATTGATTTAGAATATTGTGTCAAATATGTTTTTGTATATACGCACTTTCCGAAGAGAAGCCTGCTTCTCGGTCCAAAAGTCAAAGAAGTTTTGTGTCGTGCCCTGAGGCCAAATACCTCTCCACTAGATGCTGGTTTACTCTCTTGGGAGACCCCCGGGCCTGACCTTCACAACAAAGTAGAGAAAAAAACAACTCCAAAAACAGAGCAACTAAAAGTTAAAGAGCAGAAAAGCAACACAGAGGTGGTTTAAATGTCAGGTCTAGATAAAAAATAAAACTCGGGTTCTTTGCTTAAAGCTGCTATAAGGGTTATTTTCTTATTTAAATGAGTGTTAAATGGCACTATATACTCCAACAGTAATCATCGTTATAGTGTGTCTCTCCTCCCCCTGCATTTTTTCTGGTATCCCTGCCCACTTTATCCAATTGATGCTGAATCACAGTTTAAATCAGAGTTTAAAGTTTTAGTGAAACAGAATTTAACCATGATTTATTCTGGTTTAAAAATGAAGCGTTGTTGGTTGTTCAACCAAAGTACAAACGAACATATGTTTTATTTACCTGGACAAATAAAACCAAAACTATATGTATGGCTAGATGCAACTAAACAAATTGAGAACATTTTGATTTATTATAATTTTGATGAATGAGTTTGAACTCTTAAAAATATATATTTAAATAACTTTTTTGATCTAGTCAGATCAGTTGTTCTTTCCCATCTCTTTCATCACTTTGCAAAGTCAAGCCTGTTTGTTCTGAAAGGTGCTTTTATAGCTAAAAGTTATTGTGAACTGATAATTAAAAGCTAGATGGATCTTGTCGGGAAGGATAACTAAAAGAGCAGAGAGAAAACGGGGGTGCGATCAAAACGCTCGCCTCGGGGTAATGATGGAGAAAATGGGAGTAAAGGTGCATTCTTCAGAGTTCTGTGGTAATGTGTCATGACTGACAGAAAGGTGAGTCACGAGTGTGTTCAGTGGGTTTTCAGATCAGGTAGATAACACACCCTGCTCACCTGAGGGGACCCAAAAACACCCCCCCCTACCCACACAGCTGCATGGAGGAGACTGATTGAACATGACTTGACTTACTGGGACATGGATGAGATTAATGCAGATTATATCAGTATCTAAACACGTTTGTGTTTTTTCAGCATTGTCTTACATTTAGCTTGAACTCACTTAGCAGAAACTTGTTACTCTTTAGTCTTTGTTCTGTGTATGTCCTGGTGGGTTTGGTTTGCTCACCCTGTAGTCCCTCACAATAAAGTGAGGCGGAGGATGTCGTCCTCTACGATTGATTGTGTGTGTTTTCTAGGTGGTTCCCGTCGGCAGGTCAACGGCACTCCTCAGAAAGGCTTCATGAGGCCAGAGCAGCTTCTGGAGGGCAAGGTGAGCTGAGTACAAGGAATGTGTGTGCTTAGGTGAATATTTCTGTGTGTGTGTGAGAGAGGCCTCATAAATCTCCCCCTCTCTGTTGTCAGGACTCTGAGGCCATCTACCAGTGGTTGTGTGAGTTTCAGCTGGAGCAGTACACCTCCAACTTCATCAAAGCAGGATATGATGTACCCACCATCAGCAGGATGACCCCTGAGGTGTGTGTTACAATTGGAATGTCTATAAATATATATTTACAATATATGTAATACATGTGAGATGAAGGCTACTGATTGCCTTGATCATGGTTTGGTTTCTGTTTTGAAGTATTTAACCAGGCTACAACACACGTGTATGTTAATTTTATTTATTGAATTTAGTTGGGACAGCTTAGTAAGTGATTTTACATGAATATGTGAAAATTGATCCACATGGCATCTTCAAGTAGCATCATGGTGGCAGAGAGTGCTCTAGGCAAACAGACAGAATGTAAGCAAATGGAGAAAATCTTTTCACTACCTTGAGTTTAGAACAAAATGCTTCCAATACATAAAACATACGCAAATTGAAATACACTTTTACTCATTTGACAGCACACATGCAGCACAGACAGAAATGCTGCAAGTAGTAGAGAACAAAGGACATTTTCTGAGGAGCCTTTAAAGAATGAGCATGTCAAATCGTCACTGATGTGGGGAAACGAGCTGACAATGTTGATTACATTGTTCTGATATCATTGACAATACACACCTACAGAGTTGCATTTAGCTGTTACTCATTATTAGTCTTCATCTTTGTTTAGCACACCCTGTAAACTTAAAATGTATTTCCATTGTAATTATTGTTGAATGTATATTTATTAGCTTGTTTTATTTATTTGCAGGGGGAAGGATCATGTCAAAAAAATCGTGTATCTTGTTTATGTCAGTTGATTATTCACTGGCTGCTTACATGTGTTTTGTTGTTCAGGACCTGACAGCCATTGGAGTGACCAAACCAGGCCACAGGAAGAAGATATCGATGGAAATCAGCAAGCTAAGCATCCCAGAGTGGCTGCCTGATTACATTCCTGTGAGAAAACACCTCTAATGTCCCCCCCACATGTTGTAACATTCATGAAGCTACTTCTCGGAGATTTCTTGTAATAATTTGAACCACTAGTGTTTAACAGTGTGTCATCATGGTCTCACAAAATCAGCAAAGCACAACATCCAGGATGATAATGACTTTTGTAATTAGTTTGTTTCTTTTGTTTACTGCTCAGGCGGACCTGGGAGAGTGGTTGAGTGTGATTGGACTGCCTCAGTACCAGAAGAGATTGTGTGACAATGGCTATGACTCCATCACTATTGTCAAAGACATCACCTGGGAGGACCTGCAGGAGATAGGCATCACCAAACTAGGTGAGGAATTAGATGATCTGGATGTTGGTGGTCTCCCCAAAGGATGAAGCCATTCTATTTTTGCAGATGTCCTCGTATTTGCAAACAATCCTGTTATAATTGCACGGGGGATATTTTCTTTTATGACTAGTAGATTTAGATAGCAAGATAGAGAGCAAGCTCATGTGTGTGATGTGTGTCATATACCAATGTCAAATTATCATTTTAATGGTTGCATCAAAGTAAACAGAAGTTTGTTTGACTAGTACATTTTGTGTGGTCTTGAGTGAAGATTTTCTTTTTTCTTTTCTGTTTGCAAGGGCAAGAAGGACGTTCACATTTAAGAGTGTTGTCTTTAAAGCAACGGACTCATGAAATGAAGAGAAATTCAGTGCTCTGTTATCTTGTCATTTCCACAGAGGTCCCTGTTCATCAAACATTTCGTAACATTGCTTTGGACCACTGTGTGTACTATAAGAATTTCAATCTCTGTTTCAGGCCATCAGAAGAAGCTGATGTTAGCAGTGAAGAGACTTTGTGGCCTGCAGCGCTCTCGTAACCATGCCGACAGAGCTGGAGGCGGGACTGTCCGACGGAAGCCCCCCACTGCCCTGGAGCTGGTGGCCATCGAACACACACCGACACGCAACGTGCACTCTCACACTCGCTCTGATGCTTCTTCTGATGACTGCTGCCCCTCCCCGCGCACCCCCAGGGCCCTCCTCTCCTTCCAGGACAGCGAGTTGAGTGCTGAGCTGCAGAGTGCTATGATAGGCAGGGCAGGAGGAGGAGCTGCCGAGGCGTTCAGCATCAGGGGTGTGACTTCTGCCGTGGCTGTATCTGCCATGTCAATCAGTCAGGAGAGCATTAGCGTGCGATCGCGCGGATCAGGGAATTCTGGGAATTCTGGAAATTCCAATTCAGGATATCCTCAAGATCAGCAAGCTGCACAATCTTCAGCGAGGACATCCAGCCGGTCTGAGGAGAGTCTGGGGAGTGGTGTTGGGGAGGAGGCCAAGCGTGGAGGAAGCAGTCCTGGAAGCAGAAATAGGCAGAGACCCACAGAGATGTGGGAGCAGCAGAGTCGCTCTGCTACCCCCAACAAACTCCCCTTCTCCCCCCTCACACCTCCACTAACCCCCAGTAAGATGCCTCGCTTTGCCTACCCAGCTGTCCCACCCAAGGCAAAACACTTCCAGTCCCCTAACCGCCTCCATCAGCCTCAGCACCACCCGCCCTCCTCGCCTTCCTCTCCATCCCCGCAGCCTTCCCCCACACAGAAGGCCTTCAGTTACCTCCACGCCCAGACAGGAGGCGTCAACGGGACTCAATGGGTGCTCTCCAAGCCTCTACCTGGAGCTGTCCCCCTGCTAGGACCCCAACCTGGACAAGGCCCAGCTAATGGCATCCAGAGAGGTCCGCACAAGAAGCGCGCCCAAAGCCTGACACGCTATGCTCTGTCCGATGGCGAACCAGATGAAGACGACGACCTCGCTCTCTCCTGCACCTCCTCTTCCTCTGCAGCCATGCCCTCCTACGCCACACTGTCGCGCAGGCCAGGACGCGGGCACACAAGTGCCACAGGGACACAACGGCACATCAACCGCAGCCACTCGTTTGCAGTGCGATCCCGACGTAAAGGCCCACCCCCGCCACCTCCAAAGAGGATGAGCTCAGTTAGTGGCAGCCCGACACGTCAACCAGGAAACGGGAAAGTGGGGGAGCCAGAGGTGAAGGGAGGGGTGGAGATGGAGAGCACAGGCAGCGTGAGGAGCATTGCAGCCAGGCTAGAGGGCAGCAGCAGCAGCAGTCCAACCAGGAGGATAGATATACCACCACCTCATATCCCAGTCTCACCTGTTTTCAGCCCTGTTTCCTCGCCCATTTCACGTGGAATGAGTCCCCATATCATCCTGCAGCACTCCAAACCTGTCCCTGCTCTGGGCGTGGGGGGCCTCAGGAGGACAGCAAGTGAGAGGACAGAAGTAGAGACTGGCAAACAACGAGGTGGAGGCACAGAAGGAAGACTTGAAGAGAAAGCAAGGAAAAGTGAGAGAACATCAAAGAGTGCTTCTGCATCTCCGAAGCACATTGACCACCTCCCTTTTGCTGAAGAAGGCAACCTCACTATCAAACAGCGGCCCAGGATGGCAGTTGTCACCCAAGGAGACACTGAACTCAAGACTCCTCCAAGTAGTCTTGAGGGTCCAGTCCAGATCCCGAACATCCTGGAGCTCCCAGAGTTCAATCTGAAGGAGTCCGACACGGTGAAGAGACGACACAAACCCAAAGACTCATCAACACCTGAGGAGGCGACCCCCCCCAACAGAGATGACAGCAACTCACAAACCAACGGTCCCCACACATATAATAATGTCAACACGCTGAGCGACGATGAATCTCAGCAGCTGAGAAATGTGTTCCACAGAGTAGGCTCCATGGGAAAAGGCCCAAAGCCTCCAGTGTCCTCAAAACCTTGCAGTCCTCTCAAACAACCCCCAAACAACAGACCAACAACTCCCCAGAAAGCACTGTCTTCAGGACAAGCCGGTGCACAAACAGCCATTCCTAAACTAACCAGCGTCCAGATTCACACAGTCTCCCCAAAGCTGGGTGGCAGCGGACACACACAGACATTTATACCTAGTCCCAAACCTGTCAGACAGCCTCAGACAGTGATGTCCATGCCGGAGAGTCCACAGAAAGCTGCTGGTGTGTCTGTATTGAGACTCCCTCAGCCCAGCATGGCCTCGGCACCAACTGCAGGTAACACCAACCAAAAAACTAAACTAGTTTTAGTACTATATTTGGCTCATCTAAGAGAACTAATTGCTTCAAAATATATTTGTTTTTGATGATAGATGAATCCCTCACTTCTCGTCTCTCAGGTCCGAACCTCACCATCGCCCAGAGTGTTGCATTCCCTGCTCCGTCTTCCCCAGCTCCAGCCCCTTCACAGTCCATTTCAGCACCTCCTTCTCAGGCAGGGAAAGCAGGCTCAGCCCTGACTGGTGTGGCCGGTCTAGAGGTGCTGGCTCAGAAGAGGCTGGAGCAAACCAGTACATCACTGGAGGCTGCTCTCAAAGTGGTGGAGAACAAACTGGCACAGGGAAGCGCTGTGGACGGGTAAGGACTTCCGATGTACACTTACATGTTAGAGGCTGGTTGTGTGTTGGATAAGGTATAACGTCTCTTTATGTCCATCACCAGCATAAACAAATACATTGCAAATAGGCTTCAACAAAACTAAATGATGTCATTTATTGGCATAAGGAGTTAGTTAGCATCACATAAATAGAAATTACAGTAAAAATGCTGCCACTTAGTCAAGGCCATAATGTTCTGGAGTGTGAAGATGAAGGGAGAGCTCGGTGTTACCGCTGATGGTACAACATTTAGCCCCCCTGTGATAAATACTGCAGAGAGCAACTGAAGTTAACAAGAGTGACAGACGGCAGCATCTGAATTCAGACTTTGATCAGTTGATTTTTGTCTAAATAAGGACATCTTTAGCTTCATGAAGTTTTAAGTCAGTACTCAGAATTTATACGATATTGCTGTGTTGGTTGTTGTTCAACAGAACCATCATTTCAACTTACCAAAAAGAGTCCACTTCTCGAGCAAGTTGTTGTGGCTGAATGGGTTTAAATACATGACTCAGACGGGTTCAGTATGTTGCCTCTGAAAGTGGGAGGTCCTACTTGTAAAGATGACAGTCTTTGTATGAGGATAACTTTCCAGGTATAAAAGTGGTGTAAAATATAATGTATAACGGCGTCTGTTACCTTCCGGTTGTTTCTCCTCTGAGGGTTCAGTTGTTGTGTGTCACTGTCAGCCATGTTTTATGAGTTTTTACGTTTGGAGTCTTATACCTGGAGCACTTTCTAGTTGGAAAATTCTGACCTCTATCTTGACTGGAAGGCAGCATCGGAACAACTTGACTCTATATACTCTTATCAGTAGGCTTGTAACACTGTCCTGTCTGTTTTACAGTGGCAGCAGCACAGTGAAGGCAGCAGGAAATATTCTGGATGACATCGGCAACATGTTCGATGATCTGGCTGACCAGCTGGACGCCATGTTGGAGTGACATCCTGAAACTCTGCCTCACAGGGACAAAGTTCCTTTTCTTCAGAGAGCAACAGACAAAACATGGAGAGAAGCCAGCAGGAGATCAGGATGAACCTTTGATTCTTGTAAGAACAGACACAGAGAGACAGTGGAGGGCTCAGCACCTCTCAATGAATCAACAAGAGCACATTTGAGGATTTCCTGCACAACTTTTCCTCAATATTGCCCAGTTTCTCAACGCGAGCACTTCGCCTTAGGACACACACCTGGGAATGTTACTGGCGCAAAAACAAACAGCAGCTGCGAGATCAGTGTCCAGATGTCTGTGTGTGTGTGTGTTCAGTATATTATCACTAAAGGGAATGAGGGTCCATTTTAATCACCTGTTACCTGTAAATGTATAGATAAGTCTATGGTGGCACTGTGTATGTGTAGTCAGATATCTTTATACTGAGTATATTTATACTTCCATATGTTTGTTTTTTAACAAATGGAGTTCCTATTGACTGTTTCACTGTTTAAATCATTCTAGTGTATATTAGTTTTAGTGTTATATCTATATTTTGCTGCTTATTGTCTATAACATGAGGAATATATTGTTAATTGAATTAAAAGCAGCGTATTCCATATGTACTAGATTTGATTTTACATGTTTTTACCAAAGTCTTTTGTCCTCTTCAGGAGGCACATGAAGAGGTTTGTGTGAGCACAGTGTGAGGTAACACCCTCTCTAAAGCGTTTCTGTCAGTGAAAAGTCTGTGACCCACTAACAGGCTGCTATGAATTGTGAAGTGTGCTGTTTTTAAAGAAAGGGAGACTCTTTTAAACATTTCAGCAGTAGTTTGGTACAAAGCTTTTCAATTGAGGTCAACCTCCTGAAAGATGATATTCCACGTTGACTGAACACTGTAAGAGATTTACTGTATGTATCCGTATATAGAGGTGTCTTGTGTTCTACAGATTTGACAATGCAGAGTATGGAGGCTTGAGTGTGCCACCGGAATAATATGACTTTTATATGTTAAATTATAAAAAAATAAATAAATGGGTACATTTTTTATACACTGTTGTAAATTAATGTATTAAAATTGCATTTAAACTATGAATTATACAAGTGAAAGTATAAAATACTGAAAAATATTTTTTATTTCCTTATTTTATCTTGATACTTTTAATCACAAAAAATAATTTTGGAAAGCCTTCACACGTCACCAATGAACAGTTGGTTGTTTGTTACAAACTGCTCCTCTGCTCTATACAAAAGCTTATATTTGGATTGGTGATCCCAGAGTTAACAGAAGCAGCAGTCATTCAGTACCACAGTGTTACAGCAGGTTTATTGAAGCCAGATATCTCAAACTGATCAGAACTTGAAAACTAGAGACTGTTGTTTTATGTCCCTCAACTTCAAATCTCAGAATTTTGTTACCTTGAGTTAGTTTATGCTTTCATTTACCTATTTCTCTATTTTAATGCACCTTATAGAGTATTCAAATCACAAAAAGTGTTTATTATTAATACATCTGACTCTACTCATACACTTGTCGTGTGGTTATATGCCTGTTAGTGACCCACCTTCTTTCAATGAGGCCAGTAAAGAAAAGTCACGACTTACAGCCGTCTGTAAACTGACACCGTTTCAAGTGCACTGTCTGATTTTTTTAAACAGCACTCATAAAGTTCCCTCCAAACTTTTACAGGGAGTAGATTTGGGTGTACTGTAACATCAGGGAGTTTACATTTTGTTCAACAGTTTGAGGTGCAAGTCATTTCAAAGTCATTGCATAAAGCACTATTGGTTCCTCTGTATTATGGATGCCTGTTACCTTTTATTAATATTTCAACTGAATTCTGTATCATCCTGGAAATCATTAAAAGGAGAATTTGTACTGAGGAAAGTGAAGTGGATTTTTGATGCAATGTGACTGCAGAGACCAGTGGTGCCCAAACTTTTTGTCTTGGAGGGCCAAAAGAAAAAGATACTGGTGGACCACAGGCTAAGCAGCTACTGTATTGTAATGTATTGATAAGATGCAAAATGGTGTTATACAAAAGCCCCGAGAGGCAAGGGAGAAAAAAAATCTGGTAATCCGTTTTCTAAGTCTGATCTATTTAGTTTTTTCTCCTGTACTCCTGTAAAAAAAATATATTTTTTACAGGATCATTTTTCAAGGTTGCCTAATTTAGCTTTTTTTCACTTGCTTCTGAGGGCTTTCTTCTTAAAAGGATCCCAAGTTCCCTTCATTTTTATCTCACAAAATGTAAAACAGCATGAACATCAATTCATATCGTAATTAAAAAAAATATACACACGTATGTTTTTGTTTTTTGGTGGGCCAAATCAAACTTAATGGCGTGCAACTTTGGCCCGCAGCCCTGGCATAGACAGTCAGGTACAAAGACAGGATTGGGAGTTTTTGGCCATTGTGGCTTTCCATAGATTTTCCTTTTACTTTAGTTTCCTTCAGCTGTTTAGGAGAATGCTGCAACACTGTTTTGCTGTGAAGCTCCAGAAATGTTTTGTGGACTACGAAATGTCACCTGACTTTCCATCAGCATGGGGGGAGGAGATGATGACTCATGTTTGACTGAACTGTTCGTTTAAAAGATAATGTTTGCCATACGAGTAGTGTAAACAGGCTGTATATACAACACTGACGTTATCCCCTGAAAGATGTTATTACATCATTAGATATTTGATCCTTGAGTAATATACAAAATATTGAGTTGTACAGCTTCAAGTGTTTTGTTTCTTCTTTTGTCAAATTGCTGTTTTCGAGGTCACAAATTCACTTCATTAGAGAGACAGAGTTATATTTAATCCAAATCTTATATTTGTCAAGCTCAATACATTCTACAGCATGGAGCCAGCATCAGTACACCTGCATACTTCATATTTTCACGTGATAAAAAGTGTAGTCGATTGTCAGACCAAATTAAATTTCCTCTTAAATCATTTATTTGTGTATATACAGTACAAATCTATAAAGAGCAACTTGAAAAAATAATCTGTAATTTCCATATATGATGTCAGAAGCCCCAGAGGGAAGGATGACTGGACAGACATGAAGAAGAGTTTCCAGTAAGGCTGTCAGAGCTTTCATCATTCTAAACATTACACACAGTCCCTTCAGCCATCGTAAGACTTAAACACGCTGATGGAGTTCACGCAATGCCCCGACAGGAAAACAGATTGTCCTGGAATGGTTCTGTTGGCAATCAGGGCTCAGGAGAGTAATTCAGCATTGTTCATTCACAGATACAGACCAGATAATATATATTCTTTCATTGTAGTCGCTGATTGCAGACATCAAAATCTGACTTTCATTTGAACGTTTTTTGTTTTTTTTTAGCATTTTGATGCAAAATCTGGTTCTCTGTCCCATTATTCCTTACACGGTCCTTCTCATGAGACAAACTGTACATTACTATTTTTCTCTTTTAAACATTCTTCTTAATACATTAACATTCATTTCTGTGTGTGAAGTTGATATTTCAACCATTATTAAAATGTGAAGGAAAAGTGGCACAACCCTAAATTACAACAAATAAAATCATCATATAATACTGTTTAACACAGGAGTTAAAAATGAACACTGTGGGTTTGTGCACAGTGTGACGATGTAAAAAAAGAAGGGCAGGACAGACATTCTGGAGGAGGTGGACCTGATGATGATGATGAAGATGAAGATGATTATGTTTACAAGTTGCTGAACAGTTCGTTCCTCTTGCTCCAGTCCATGGTCGGGGCTTTCTTGGCAGCTCGCTTCTGACGGGCTCTTTCTTTGGCCTGGGCCAGTGACATGCCCAGACCCAGATTGTCAGCTGCTGGGGCCGGCTCAATCTGGAGAGACACAGAGTAAAGATTGTATATTATCTTTATCCTTTCAGAATATCATCACACAACTTCTCTGCTAAACGTTCCCTCTGCTCCGGTCGCTAACACCGCTCTGCTCTGAAAACAGCCATGCTGCTTTTATAACCCCTGTTGGAGGATGACATATGACTCCAAGATTTATGAAAATCAAAACAAAATGTAGTTATTTGTCAAAAAATATTTGACGAACAGTATGGCTCATCAACATTGGCAGGAAAGGCACTGAAACTGGATCATTGAGACAGAGGGTGAACAGAGGTGCTGCAGTAATGAACAGTATGAGAAAAATAATGTCTCAGTCTCAAGTCCGTATCTGATTGTTGACATCACACTGCGGGAACAAATCAAATCATTAATGAAAATAATGGTTCATAGCAGCCTTCACTGAAATCAAAGCAGATTGGAAAACAACGATGGAATATTCGGGGCCACTGCTCAAAAAGAATCAAGTGAAAAAACTGTAGTGTTATTCCTTTTTATCAGTTATTTCTTGCAAAAAAGTCATAATCTTACAAAAAAGACATTTTAATACTTTGAAAATAAAGAGTGCATATTTGCAAAAATGATTAAATTTCAATAAAAGTCAGGACATTTCTCATGTTATTGTAACTTTCTTGTAATCGTCTTCATCTCAAATATTTATAATAACTTTTCCTTGTAATAAAGCTACATTTGTTGAAATGATGAGTTTGTCTTGTAATATTTCCACTCCAATTCACAAAGCGTCTTTCTGGCCTTAATACTGCGTCACAGGAAACAAAACGTGGGGAACATACAGGACGCACATACCAGTGTCCAGAAACCGAGCAGTCTAAGATATATCTTAATTTTTATATTTATTTTAAATTCAATCTTATTCTATTGGTTTATTTTTCATGCTGTTGAATGCATTATTTTCTCTGCCTTCTGAAATGGACTCATTAAATAAAGCTGCATCATTACTGACCAGAAGAAGAGCTGTAGGATAAAGAGGTTGATGCGTCACATTTAAACTTAAAAGCATATGTATTTTGTTAATGTGTTCTGTATTTACTGTATCAATAAAAAGTGTGGCTGCTCTCGGTACCTCTGGAGGGGGGGAGCTCCTGGTCACTGCTGGCAGGGAGGTGTTGGAGGCTGACGAGGTCTTCCTCTCCACTGCTACTGCCTGTCAAACATAAAAAACAGCACACTATTCAAACTGAATGTAATTAAAGGGTCAGTTCATCCAGATCACAGAGCAGCATATCAGACCACCACAGCATGTTATGTGTATTTAAAGCAAACCTCTGACTTGTTCTAGATAAGAAAAAATACATTCACAAAGCAGTTTGGGAGTCGAAGAAAAAAAAAAAAAAAGAGGTTGTGAACCGATTACAGAAGCAGTTGTTTTCCAACCGGCAATGATCTGTGGATGAGAACGCTATTAAGAAATCTGGCGAGCTCATTCGTCTACTTCTTCTCCTCTGAGAGCAGAACAGCTGATCAGTCATGTAATGTTAATGTTCGGGATGTCAGAGCTTATTCAGAAAAGATGTTTCCATCTCATTATGTGCTTCAACTCTTTTGAGAAAGGCAAAAACCACTTCAAGCGAGCGTAAATTGAGGCAGTTTTGTTGAATTTAGCTGTTTTCATCAAGATTTTGATGAACATGATACTTCAGAATGTGCATGAATCATGTATCAGTGTTGGGATTTGTATTCTTTTTGGTTACTTAAACTTAAAACTTTCAGCACCACAAACAAAACTACATTCACCAGCGATGTATTGGGTGGAGACAGAAGTCTCAGATGAGTCAAACCTGGAATAATAACACTCCAGCAGGGGGCAGTAGAGCCCTCCTGACCCACAGCAGGCCTCAGTGCAGCAGCTTTAAACATGGTCTCATCACTCACTTATTAAAGTTCAGTATCAGCACTCATCTGTGTGCAGAATGGAACACTGGTTGAAATATTAACTCACAGGAGGACAGAAAACACACTGCTCACTGTGTGACCTCCTCCTCGGCTCTCACCCTGTCTGACTCACTTCATGTATGTATGAAATTGGCATCCAATTCATAAGCAGCTGCTCTTCTAAAAATAAACTCAGGCCTCTCTAAGTGGCTTTGGATGAATGCTACAATATGCTGCATAACACCAGAGTCCTGTGGGATGTTTTCTAGCTGCTAGAGGAGGCTTTGTTAATGCTTTATATTAATGCAATTTCCTTTTATAAATCTCAAATCAACTTGGAAATGTGCGCACATGGATCAGCCCCTTAACCCATGCTCTCTACACCCACATCTAACTGTTAATGGTCAATACAACTTCCCGTATGAATGTTAATGCATGGAAATGAGCCTCTGAGCGACGGTTCTTTACAGTGACTCACGGCCACAACCGAGAGGAAGGAAAGAATGGAAAAGGAAGGAAAATGTTTTTTTGACACAGAAAACAAGGTGTTTGTGAGAGAGGGGGAAGTTAGACAACACTTGTTATTAATTCTTTCATTCATGGATTTATTTCTATGCTTTGATAATTAATACAATCAGTATGTGGAGGAGGCTGAGATGCTCCAGGTGATGTTCTGTAGAAGGCTGTGTGGCAGCCATCGCACTGTTTCCACTGTGCTCTGTCAAGGACTGACCATTGGACTTATTTCAGCCTTAAACAGCCATAACTAATACATTTCAACAGTTTAATACTGATCAACAGCGTAATGTTGACGATAATCCAACTGTGCAATACTTCATAACCTTACAATCTTTGTGGAATGTTTCAACTTCTTTGACCTAGTCCTAGTGTTGTTAATAAAGTATTGTCAATTATTACATATCGCTATATTATTCAATATTACCGACTGTTATGTGCCCGATTTCTCACTCATGAAACAATAAAGTATTTCTGATTCTGTAACGTTACCATTTACGGTATCCTCTGTACAAACTGCACAGTGACAGTACGACTTGTCAACTTATTTCAATCAGCTGCACGGATGTTTCTGTAACTGTGGGTAAAACTGACCCATGAGCTTATATGGTCAACTGATAACAGCGCACACACACACGGTCAGAGTTGGTCATGAGCGCTATACCCAGCTCTGTGTTATGTAACTGCTGGTGAATGAATGATTGTTTCTGCTGAACACTGAAATCTGCCTGCATGTGTGAGTATGTGAACAGTGCTCGTTAGTCTCCTCATTAGCATAATCCCCAATTCCCCTGAGAGTTAAAGCCACTTCAATCCCATGATCCTCTGGGCCACAGAAGACAGAGAGAGAGCGGGGGAGACACACACTGGTGAGCTCTTGTTGCCATGGTGAAGGGTCAGCCACAATGTCACTAGTGGGGCCAATCCACTTCTGCCATGTTGTCAGTGTGTGTGCGTGTGTGTGTTTACTCTTGATAAACTCTCCCTGCTGTGCCTGTGCAATGTCACACCAACACAGGGAGTTGATACTGACAGCTAATTAAAGGAGCATCCCACTGCAGCTGTAAACACAGTTGTATAATGACGTCAGTGGATCTGAGGAAGCTGCGTCGAGTCTGAAAAAATGACACTGATGATGTCATAGTGAGGTCATCAGGGTTATCTCAGTACTCGGAGACTATAATGTTACAACAGTCAGCCTGCCTTACGACACAGATTTACTACACAGGGAGAGTTGAATGAAAAACACCAGTGAGTTGCATTTTGGGAAGTATAGGATCCAGTGTTTTTGGATCTTGGATCAATTTCAGCCACATTTTTTTGTCTCACTTAAATCACATGTGTAAAATAATAAAAATTCAATGTTTATATGGGTAAAATGGAATAATAAAATGAGGATTGTTCTTATTAGAATTAAGCACCTGAGCAGTGGCTGGACAACAAAAAAAAGGTGGTGCTGCAGCTGCGCCACACGTCACATTTGATTGATATGAAATTGGGCATGTCTCATATTGTTAGATGCCTGCTACTCCCACTCCTCTCTCCCCGTGTCGCTTCCTCACCTCCTCCGCTCGCATGTCAGGTGGGAGGGACTAAGACAGGAGGAGAGGAGTGCAGGATGTACAAACTGAGAAATGAGAAGAGGGGACAGTGTGTTATAGAAGTTTACATTACTGCCTTTTCTACCCCCTCTGCGCCTTTCATATCTTCCTCTTCATTTGTAGATCAGTGTTTTATGCAGCATCTCCTTTTTAAAGAGGACTTTTTTTGTTTAGTGCCTTTAGTGGACAGCCCATAGTGAAATGACAGACAGGAAACAAGGAGAGAGAGGGGTGACGACACGCAACAGAGGTCCCTGGTCCACCTTCTGATTTCATGAGTGCATCATGTAAAGCACTTTGACCTGCCTTTGTGTATGAAGTCTATTATTCAAGTGAAGACTTTCATGTAATGTAATTTTACAGATTGTTTGTGAGGATTTTTTCATATATTTGGGATATTGTGACACTGACCTGGCCTGGTTCACAGGAAATACTGACAACTTCCACAGACTATATGCCCTCTGACATGTTATCACCGGTCTCAGGTCTGTATCTGTGTGCTGTGTGTGTTTTGGAGTTTTACAGTTCCGTCCTGACAGGAAACACATGAAGACCGACAGAATGCTTCACACAACACTGTGCAGAACTCCTAATCTGCTACCAGGAATGTCCAGAGGATCAGCAGGGCTTTTCCAGGCCACTATCTGTGTGTGTGTGTGTGTGTGTGTGTGTGTGTGTGTGTGGTGGTCCTCACCTCCTCCTCTGATGCTCTTTCTGACACTGGCTCAGGAAGAGGTCCTACAGGGGAAGACAGGGTAAAAGCTGTATTTCTGATCATCTTAAAAGACAAAAGACATCACTGTTTCTGGCCAGTTCATTAAACTTTCACAAAGCCACATGCAACTAGTGCATCATACCAGTGACGTGTTCCTCAGCCGGCAGGACGTTGCATCTCTTGAAAAATTCTTCAGTCTCGGCATCAACCACCAGCAGCGTGGTCTCATCTCCGCCTGCTTTGATGGCTGCCACCACGTCTGAGTGCTGCATGCCAATCACTGACAGCCGATTCACCTGAGAGAGGAGATTTATTTCACAAGTGATTTGTAGTAAATGGGTGAAGCAGTGGTATGGTCCTTTAACCACAATGCATTCTTTCATTTATGTACTACAGCTCTTATGTTATGAATGGTTACCCAACATCCAACAGGGTTAACCATGTTCACCATAATGCTGAAACAACAACAACAACTAACCATTGTTTAATCTGAGCTCAGACTTCAGGTTACAAAATGCAAATGTGCAAATATTCACTGATATAAAAACAGAGAAAGATGACTTACTCTGTTTTTTGAGTAATGAGTTACTCCTAATCTTTAGCTTTAGTCCTTGCTCTTTCAGGGCTAAGCACTGACAGCAGTAGCAGCATGAGACCAAAGAAATGAGCCAGGTTTTACATAAATGATGTGTGATTTCCAATTTGCCCTCAGGGAGCAAACAAACAAATCCAGATTTAGAGAAATTACCTAAGATTTCAACTTGAGTCTCACAAATCTCCAAAAGCAGCATTAAATCACTGTGCTGACTGAGGAGCAGGTTACAGGTTTAGAAACCAGCTCAGAGGTGCTGAGGTGGAACAAACAACTGAGGAGTCAGAGCAGCTCTCTGCTGAGTGGACAGGCTACCCTGATGATTTACAACTGGTGACAGCAGAGTTCAACAATAAGCAAATAACTGAGACATTAAGAAATGAATATCAATATCTACAGTAGGCTGTGTAATAGTTCAACAAATTATTAAAACTCAACATTTTTATTTCATTATAAACGATTTCAATCTGTTATCTTAGAATGGCATGTTTTCCACTTTTATTTCACAGAAGACACTTTGACATGTCACAGCAGAAGAAGCTCAGTCATAAATAATACAATGAATAATGTCTGAATTATATTCAGCTGCCTCGGTGTCAGGGTCCTGCTATTGTTTTTTCCTGTGACACCTGAAATCAAATGGAGCAATTCTAAATTTTATTAGTAACACGTGTTGCTATGACAAGTCAAAATGAAAAAGGACCATCACCCGGCCTCCCCTGACAAGCTCAACAACTGCTACCAAATTTAGCCAGTTAGCTCCTGTTAGCTAAGAACAACAACAACAACAACAACAATAAAAGTAATCATGATTTCACCAAATGAAGTTTGGACAGGAAGACTTGTCTTTCGCATGCTCAGTCTTCAGTTTATTTCTCATACCATCCTTTCATTCACTCCTCTCACTCATAACTGCCTGTCATTATTTGAGGCCGTCAATTGATATCAGCTGCTCACATCATCAGCTGGGCACAGCTGTCCAAAGCACAGCGACACACCTTCACTGTTAGCTTATCATCTTGCTGCTGTCTTTTTAAAAATACAACTGTCTCTAGTTCATTCATGCTGCTGTTTTGCACGCGCCCTCCACCTCCCCGTCAGCGCCCAGTCTTTGCAGATTCACCAGCTTTTCATCAGTCCATCTGGTCCCCTGACCCCACTTTGAGAACCCCTGGTTTAGTTGATAGTGAGTGGTAAATTGAGATTTCTGACGATTAACAATAATCATCATTTTTCCAGTCATCATGACTGACAGCTGTACGGTCACACTACAGAAACTATAACGTCTATAAAACGTGACACATTGCATTGTGGGTGTGTCACATCAAGGGGATTTTTGAGGACAGTACAGGGCACAGGGTTGTAAATACAATCAGCTGGATTTTATTGAATGAACGTTGGACATAAACTATGAGTTATCAATGGTCAAGTACTGAGGAATTTTTTTTTCTCAAGGTGTAGCTGCCAGTTTTGTGGCTGTACTACACAGTAATGAATGGAATGACGCCTGACAGAACAGTAATGGTTCCAGTGATGGAAAGTGTTTGGTAACACTGTTGCTGCAGTGCGTGGTTTTACAAGCGTACTCCCAGAGTTAGAGCTAATGAAGAACCCAGGGAGATAACTGAGGAATTCCTGTGGGAGGAAGATCTGAGCTGGGGATGCCGTCAGGAATCTCTCAGTCTCACCAACTCCCACACTGGCTGTGAACATTGGACAGGTGGTACAGAACACTATATTCCTCTACAGTGACCCTTATCTGACTGACTCCCTCACCTCAACAGAACGTTCATTAAATTCCCAGCATTCCGTTCCCTAAACTCACCTTTGAAACCCTCACAATGTCCTGTCTAAAGCTTCTATCTGGATGTATATACAGTATGTACAGTTGTGGTGTTACTTCATTTATATCATCCCTCTCTCCTGTATGTGAGAGGCCCTGCAGACTGTTGGGGCAGGCTGTTATTCAGCCCACAGACACAATAAGTAGCTTAACTCTGACACTGCCATGTTCAACATGGATGTCACACACTTCCTGCTTTAAATACACACAAAACACTCGTTACAAGACACAGACACACACAGAAGTATAGATGATCACACCTACACTCGTGTGAAAATACGAACACTACAGCTACATACACATCCACCTAATAACCTTATACGTCCTGGGAGTTCAGTTTCCTGATTGCCCACTAATGTTAATAGGATTACAGCTGATACAAATACAAACAACACACAACACACACAGTATGAGGCAAACTCTCTCTGAGTGTCTGTGTCTGTGTGTGTGTCTGTGTGACTTGGAGAATGACTCATGCATGTTATACTGTATATACTGTACCTGGATGATCTTGTCCTGTGGTCTGAGGCCTGCTCTCTGTGCTGGAGAGTCTTCATCCACAGCTCTGATGAACTGGCCTGGTTTGGACTTCTCACTGTGCAGGTTGAAGCCGTAGCCGCTGGCTCCCTTCTTCATGTGGCAGAGACGAGGCCGCGGGCCGGTTCTCTCCTCCTGTGCACGCGCACGCGCACACACACACACACACACACACACACACACACACACACACACACACACACACACACAGAGGAAAATCAACAGTTCATTAAAAGGTGAAATCAGGAAAATTCTCTATAAAAAAGCAACAATAAAGATTAGTTTAGATCAGGTTCAACTTTATGTAATGCAAAAGGACTAAGACAACAAAATGCAGTGTAGCATCTATCAGGTTGATAAACAGAATAAACAGTAAAGAGAAGATATAAATATATTAAAATATATACAGCATGCATCACCAAATGGAGACCAAGTGACGGTTCTATCGGGACCTGTGACGAATTTCTGATAAATAAAAGAGAAAATGCAATAATCTTCACGGAACATCTCTCCAGTACAAAAATGGCAATAGTGATATACACATATACAGAATTGTCAGTGGGAGATACGAAGAGTACGATGTATACACTATAGATCAGATGTATACAGTTCAGTCTAAATATGGACGGGCATGTTAAGGCATACATATATTATCATCTGGCCTTTGACCTGATTTGTGTAGCTGATTTATGCCACTCACTCCTGTGTCACAACAGCTGCTGAAATGTCAGACTTCTGAAGGAGCCTCCAGTGTGACCCAGCTTGTTACATTAAGTCAGAATAATGACTTCTTAAGAAAACACAAGTTAAGATTTTGATTTGACTTGTACGTTTTGAAAAAGGGTAAACCACCATCTATCACATTGTTTTTAACATACATATAAAGACAGCAGGTCTAACAGCTGTAAATACAGCAGGTGATTGTAGTTAATGCACATCTCAGATGCTTTGATGGTTTGATATGGTAAAGTGAATCACACCAACAAGCTGCAGCTGCACAGAGAGAGCTCAATAACCACATGACTATCACTGATTAATTAAAGGATGTGACATATGCTACATAATGCAATTTAGTGCAATTAATCTTAGATTTCTAAAATGCTGTCCACTTCCAGATGTGGTTTGCGTCAATCTGAGATTCCACATCAATATTTGCTCTAAATTACAAAGATATGTACGTCATCTAACTTCCCTATTTACATACTGTGGGCATGGTGCTCATTTGGACAAATAACACACTGAGTCAGACTCACAAAGACATGACACTCAAATGGCGTCATAAACATGCATAAGCAGAAAAGTCTTTTGTTAAATCATGATCTATATGGACTTTAGACTGATATTCACGCACATAAAAAGACAGATTATATAATAAACAACAGCTGACTTCCTATCAGAATGAAGCAGTGCGTCTTTGCTCTCTTGCAGAGGCTAATCCTGCGTGTGTCTAATCCCATGTGTGGGTAAAAGACCTGCATTTAACTATTTAACCTTTTAATCACACATGCAGTTAACGGACTGTTGAGGCCATGAGCCATGAAGTTATTACAAGACTCCTGGAAATGATTGTTCCTATTACAAAAGGGGTCGGCTCCATAAAGGTGTAACTCAATTTTTAAGTGGCGTTGCTGCTAACTGTCCTGATGCACAATCAAAACAATTTTGTCCTTAGAGTAACATTTGTTATACGGTCGAGCCTCGAGATGTGATGTAGACATGTATGGAAGCTCATTTCTGCCAGGAAAAAATCAAATGTTGAAAACTTGCAATACAAAAAAAAGGAAGAAAATGTAAATAACATTCTGAGATCTAACAACTTCATTATGAGACAGTAATAGAGCAATACTGTTTTTTGGTGCTGATACTGATATTAGGGAGTAAAGAAATTACGATATCAATATATAAGCCAATATGCTAATATTCACAGAATATATACAACATAAAAATTTTGGCAAAGATTCCTCAAATGTGTTTATCAAATACAAGTGACAATGGTAAGTACATAATGGAGGCAGGATATTTCACAGTTATACAATAAAGTTTATAGTCCAAAATGACATCAGTTCACCAAAACAAAAGTACTTACTTACAATAATACAACTTTAATATTCATAAATTACCCCAAGCCTGTTTTTTTCCTGCATTATGTATTATGTTCTGTAAAAATAAAAGCTTTTATGTTGGACATATATATATATATATATACATATATATATATATATATATATATATATACATACATATATATATATATATACATATATATATATATATATATATATACATACATATATATATATATATATATATATACATATATATACATATATATACATATATATGTATATATATATATATATATATATATATATATATATATATATATATATATACATATACATATATATACATACATATATATACATATACATATATATATATATATATATATATATATATATATATATATATATACACACATATATATATATATATATATATACATATATATATATATATATATATACATATATATATATATATATATATATATATATATATATATATATATATATATATATATATATATATATATATATATATATATATATATATATAGCTACAGTAACATGTGCATGAGGCAGTCACAGCACTGAATACCTGTGGCTCTATTAAAAAATGTTCCCCACCCACCTGTTGCACCCCATCACCTCATAAAACCACAGCTATCTATGCAAAACCCTCTGCTATCAGCAGCTATCTGTTGTGAGTCCCTGCCAAGTGGCCATTTAAGATCAACCACTGCAACCTCAGCATTTGCTCAAGGCAGACACGCCCTCTCAGTGGATTATGACTGATCCAAGGGTTTATATGAAATCAGCATGGTTGATGATTGCTGAAACATTCTAAGTGATCTTGGGAGGACTCTAGGTGAGGTGATAGTTAGGTTGAACCTTTGGATGGAATCACACATTTATGACAAAGCCCACATAACAGGGGGTTGTTAATGAAGATGAAAGGATGATATTACAGGTGAGGTGCAAAGTGCGCTGCTGGAATGCTGTATCGTGCAATTATCTCAACTTTCAAGCAAAGTCGTATACCTTCTTCTGGGCCAAGGAATTTACCAACGATACTACAGCTGTACCAAGGGGTTTACTGGATTAAATAGAGCACACATAATGAATGTAAATAACTGCAATAAAATGTTTTTACTCCAACAGCTTCAGTAATTCTTTTGTTGTCGTGGTCATCTGAATGTAATTCATAGTGCTGTTAGATTACTGCCAGACCGCCTCATTAAGTGTGGAGTAAGCGATTCTTGAGACTGATTGATCGATTGGTGAGCCTCATTTCCAGGATGTCAAATACTGATGCTTTGGTTTGCTGGCTTGTTTTAAGCCAGCAACAGTATTTATACGGTACATAACAGAACAACATGCATATAAAAAACAGCATTCAAAGCATGATTGTCAACAAATGAATAAAGCTTTGAACTTACAGACTCAATCACATGACGACATGTATGTAAAATGTCTCAAAGAGGAACTTGAGCTCTAATAACAAGTTAAGCCGGACCTTCCCCCAATTCCACCATCAGAAAGAGAAGTTCAGATATTAGATGATGAAACAAACACTGTTTAAAGCATCACTATACAGTAGGGCTATTGATGAGTATGTGAGTCATGTAAGGTGAACAAGCTCCATTTAATCCATTAACTTCATCCCAGGGCAGAAGAGATTCTCCCTGTGCCACAGGAGGTGACCAGAGATAGACTCCGTCTCCCTGCCAGTACAACTTCATCTATATTAGGGCAGTAAACAAATATTCTAAATTTGATTTTATAATCCAATTCTACAAAGACAACATACGTTCGTTTGTGAAAATTAATAATTGATTATGAAAAATAAAAAAAAATCAGCTGTCACTGCACTGAATGCACTGTAAGATGGACAGGAGTCACACATGTCACATTCATTAATTGAAAAGGAATTGTAGGTTAAGCTAAACAGGCAGATAATTCAACAACAATGTGTAGTAATGATGGTAGAGAGTTCACTACCCAAATCCGCCACATGATATATGCTATGCACTCAGAAATGTAAAAAGCTCCGCTTGGAAATAATTTGGATTTTGATCGGTAGATGGCGAAGTTGTGGAACTTCTAGATAAAGATGTCTGCAAGTTATATAAGCTTCTAACCTACAGTTAGCCTGCCATTACACCACTAGCAACCTGAGGGCTGACCTGTATAAACATTAGGCTATCCAATAACATATCCATAACAAATCATTCATTTGATCTCATGTCAAGAGACGGCGCATTCTCAGTTGTCACTCTAGCACCAACCACAGAGAAAGTTTGATGGCTTTTAAATGAAGTTTTACAGTAAAAGACATTATTTTATTTATTATTTTACTTATTTTAATGTGTAGGTATGTAGAACTTTTAAAAGACATGCTATATTGAAATAAATATAACTATACAAGTAGCCAAGACTTTGTTGTATTGGTTTGCTCTCTTATAAACATGCTAACAGAAGGGTGTGTGCTCTGCTGTGTTATTAATGTTACAAGTCATTTGATTAGTACTTTCAGATTTTCAGGGTTCTTTTGCTGTCACTTTCACAGCATGAACAGGAAAACCACTGTATCAGCAGCACCGCACAAAGCAAAACAATGCAGTGACAGCAAGTGCTGTATGATAATGACACCAAACCACTGGGTAAAGTCCAGCAGAGTCTCTTTAAAATGATGGCACTGATTCAATTGACAGTTTGTTAAGTTAAGTTTGTTGCTAAAGCAACCCTCTCCTGAAGATAAACCACAGAGAGGATGTGTGTTTTACATCTCCTACAAGCTTATCTGACTTCACAGATACTTCACAGTATCTGACATGTGACTGGCCAACGACAGTAATAACACTCATGATCTCTGACGATCCCTGCAGAGATCTTTAGGTGGGGAATTCAGTTGCACATACCACTTCTGTTAGCTGTCTGCCATTTAAAATATTTACCTACATTTACCTTAAGTACGTTTTATGTTATGTTTTATAACGTGGAAAGAGAAGAAAAAAAGCCATAAACATTAAAATCCTCATATTAAAAATGCTTTAGCTAATGATGTGACAATTCAGTTGCCGGATGTTGGAGTAATACAGCTCGCTTTCTGGCCCAGGAGTTTTTCCATGAGTTCAGCACTCAGAAAAAAGCAACCTGAGAGCAGTGGTAAAAGATTTGATACCGGTAACAGAACCCAAAGAAATACTGAAACATCTCAGCCCTCAACACAGTCTGACGGGACTGACTCTGAGCCCAGTAAATACATTAAAATCAGTCTCAAGACTGCTTGGCTAACAGTAGGCAGTTAGGTGGCTCATTTGTTATTGTGGATGGGTGCCATGGTCTGCAAAAGTCTGGGGACTACTGCACTGGCCCATGACTGCTAATTAATCCACCGCTGAAAATAGTCCCCACCAAATGCACAACTTCTTCCTTCTTGAGTAATGTTTGCTAATATCTACAGTAACCAGCTGTTTAGGGAAATTATGGTCTTTTTAAAACATGAAACTATATATATCTGATCCATTTTTACATCTTCAGTAGGAACCAATGGGCTTGGGTCTGTTGGTTGTTGGTTGCTTGTTGGTTTTGATCTTTATATGGGATTTGTTGATGTTAAGGGAATTATAGAATAACACCAGCTTTACACTTTAAACTTTGATAAAAGCCTTTGCTTGCTCTACTAGATGTACAGGCTAACACCTTACTACAGCTGACCCAGCTATTATCTTGACAGCTTAACAGATCAAGTCAGCAATGACATAGGCTTCAAAAAAAAGAAGGGAAAAAGCAACAGTGGCATATGAATCTTGCCATTTTCAATATAGCCAACACCAGAAATGTGCCGTTTTCAAGCTCCTCTGCAGTGAGGTCAACTGCAGCAGGAAACAGAAAATGACAAATTTCTGTTGCAGAGAGCTGTGTGTAGACTCAGACGACACTTTGTACAAAGAAATATCTAATTTTTGAAGTGCCACAAAAAGCCAGAGTATGAATACAGCATTAGCCTAGTTAGAGTGTGATGGTACAAGAGGTATCAGGTGCCACTGCAAACATTCCCTAAGCTTGTTAAATATCAAAGGTTAATGGTTTTACAGCTCGCTTTGGTTAAACATCAGATCCTGTGCTCCAACCTAGTGTCTCATAAAGAGGGCTGACTGGTTGGGAGGACCTTGAACTGTGTATGATGTGAAACCTTTACGACTACCTCTGGTCACAATTCCACAGAGACAGAGAGCTACATCTATGAATTCAACCATTCCTGTTGAACCACTCGTACAGGTTTGTCTGAGTGCTGCATATGCTGTGCCATTATTAAAACATGCGGCCCTTCTTATACCAGCCTCTCAAAATAATCAACTTTAAAACAGTCCAGAGATTGCAACAGTCCACAGTACCCCTCACTGGAAAGAGTTATGCAATGGCCTTTACAGTTCCTCACTGAAGTTAAGAGCACATGGGGCTGGTTAAAAGTATGTTTGTGGTATTGACCAAAATAGCCAGTAGCACTGAGTATTGAAAAGCAGTAAAGAACAAAAGTTGGCATTGGATATCTGATAAGATTTGTCACTTACCCACTTCAAATTTCATAATTAAAAAAAAGAATCCCGTTTATACTGTCCGTATAACTAGAATATCTGTGGATACTACAGTACTATAAAATATAACTTGTTGTGGCAACAATTATGTTTAGGATTAAACACTTAACCACTGTGTAATGAAAAACCAGTCAGCCGGACAGACTCACTCTGACTCATGTTCTGCTGTGGAAAGCCCAAACAACGAATGCTGGCACATTACTCTGCTCGACATTATTCTGTCATCCTGGTAAAACCTCTACAACTCATTTCCTCCGTACATTTTCCCTTCTTTTATGTATGAATTTACACTGTATGACAGTATTATGTGCCTGTGTGTTGCTGACAGTAAATTATTCATGATGAGTAAATCAGTCAGCTGTATTTTGGTGTGTGGCGTCAAATCTGCCCAAACTGTTCAGTCATACACTGAATGTGTGCTTGTCTGATGAATGTGGTCACAGTTAACTTTGTGTTTACTGCCTGAAGTTATAGGCTTACATAATCAACTCAAACTACACAGAACTGTCTCCATGTGAAGCATTATAGTTATCATTAACTGGCTGAGACAAAAACAAACAATGTAGCGTCAGCCCTATAGCAACTCGGTACAAGGACAGGAAGTGGTTTCCTCATTGGCTCTACCCCAGCAGCTTACAACTTGTATGCTCACAGAGGAAGCTGCTGTGTGTGTGTGTGTGTGTGTGTATTTATGTGCGTATGTGTTACAGAAATTACCTTGAACCAACACAATCTGCCACTGAAAAATTAGTTTAAAATTCATACAAAACTCATGAAACCTTTTTGGCCTCTTATCAAGAATGCATGATGAGTTCAAAAAATAAAGAATAGAATAAGAATTAGTGCTGAACCACAGATATGATGTTATTATTGGGGAAAATGAAGGAGAATGTATGCTGTCAAATTAGAGTCAGATGAAGTGTGCAAAAGGGAAAAAGACATACAAAGTTGTAGCCACAAAAAGACAAGGGGAACTCCACTCTTCCATTTAAGTTAGCAAATGCATTAGCATTTTGCTGATGTCAAGCTAAGTTAAATTTTAGCTAGCGGACATTTTACAAAAATAACATCATAACAAAATTAAAACCTTAACACTATGTTCACTGAAATGTCCACCAACACCATCATTAGCTTTCCATTAGTAACTAGCCACAATTGGTGTCCTTAACAGAGTGTGTGGTATCGGAGACAGAGTGAAGAGCTCAGAGTTTCAGGAGGAGCTAACAATTAGAAAGTATGTGCTGAAGTTGAGTAGTTAGTAGTAGTTTAAGTGTGTCTTCATATTGAAAGGTAATTGTTAGTTTAGTGCTAATGTTGCTAACTTAGCACAGAAACTGCTCCTTGCCTATGTTAACTAACACTGGGGTTAGTTTGTCATTAGCTTGTGGCTTATTTGAGTTTCACTTCCATGTTGTCTGGGCTCGCTGGGTGTGACTGTAGTTATGCTAGAGCTGGCTGAGTTAGCAAATAAATTATTCCAGTTGGACAAACATGTATTTTAGTTAGCAGTCTCTGTTAAAATGACATCACGACAAATTAAAGCACTGTTTTTCACTGAAATGTCAGCCAACATTACGTTAGCTTATCATTAGCAAGTAGCAAGTAGCCTAAGGGCTCACCCTAAGATACAGGGATCAGACCTCACTGATCAATAAGATGTTTAGAGAAGAGCTGCAACAATTAATTGATTAATTGTCAGCTACTCAATTAACCGCCAACTATTTTGACGACTGATTTATTGGTACGAGTAATTTTTTAAGAAAAAAGTCTCTGAATCCAGCCTCTTAAATGTGAATATTCTTTGGTTTCTTTGCTCCTCCAGGACAGTGTCTTTGGGTCGTGGACGACAAGGAATTTGAGGCCTGCACTTCTTCACATTCGGGCATCTGATCAGGGTGCCTTGTGAGGGCCCTATGAATTTTTCCAGGCAAATCCTTCTGGGAGGAGACTCCCGAGCAGACCCAGGATATTCTGGAAGAATTAGGATGCTCTAAGAAGAGCTGGAAGGTGTGATTGGGAAGAAGAATATCTGGTCTACCTTACTCATTCTCCTGCCACCACAACCCAGACCCAAGCAGCTGTAATGGATGGTTTATAGAATCTTTTTTATTTACAGTATCTTTTTTAAATATGAAAAGATAAATTTGGCACCATAACAGAGTTAGCGAAAGGGAAGGATGACATAAATGATCTGTCTTAACTGTCCACAATTCAGAACATTTTTATTTCCACACACACACCCATATGCATATAATCATCCCAATGTGTTTGGTCATGCAGAATCCTCAATTTAGGAACTGCTGACTGACCAGAGTTGAAGGCAGGCTGAACCCAAAGCTTGAGGACAAAGCCATATATACTGTATAACATGGTATCAATGCATGCGAGGAGGAGAGACTGGAAAGACACTTTGCTAGTTGCTTGCACCAAATGTAATTATAATCCCAGTCATGCCTAAGAACCCGATTAAATCTTAATAGATCTGTAGGCTTTCACTGGACAGCTTAACTTCACGGTCCAGTCAGAGCTGTAGGGAAGAAAATGATCATCTCCTGTCATCTCAGTGTCTGAGGTATGTCCATGGTTAACCTCAAGAGGAAAATGCTGGAAAATGAATGAATGGCTACATGCTCTCTACTGCTAAGAATAAAAGGACTGTAATGGAAGCTTAGATGACCGACGGCCTATTTTGTATCTTTGTGTGTGTGTTTATTTAGACTATGTCACTATGAAAACAGTGAGGCAGCGAGGATCTCAGTCAGCTGACGCCAGCAGCACTTTTATGAAGTTTGTTTTGGATGGCAGCCTGTACAAAGAACCATCTGATGGAAAGTTGCTCCTTCAGGCAATGACATCAGGATTTGGTTTCAATAACAGACTTTGAGTTTTGTTCTCACTTTTGTTAAACACTTACTGCTAAAAACAAATTCTTAAACTCTTAAAATTCTTAAACAACAATCCATTAGATATTCAATTTGCTATGATATTATACAGAGGAAAACAGCAAATCCTCACATTTAAGAAACTGGAACAAGCATGTTTGCCATTTTGCCTGATAAATGACTTAAATGCTTTAAAAAAATCAATTAAGTTTCTGCCTATTGACTAGTAACCTGATGGGCCAGGATTTTTTGTGTTATAAAATGGTTTTATTCACAGAACCATCTGGAAAGGTACCAATAAAAACAGTTTGGAAAAGGGCAGGCAATTTCAAAAAACACTTGGCGGGTGATTGGATAAACCATCTGTCTATCACAGGTAGGGATGGTGTGATGCATCGACGTAATCGACAAAATCGATTACATAAATACGTCAATTTATGTAACGTGCGTTGACGCGTCGGATGTAAGCAGTACTACAGCCATGCTTGAGCACTTGAAGCAGAAGCATCCTGGGGCGGCTGGATTCACATTGAATCCAGCGGTATGGCAAAACGCCACAGGTTGGTTCGGTGGCGTGGGAGTGTCACTCCACTGTCCATGTGTGTGACGTGATGGGATCCCACACTGATCAGTTTGCCAAAAGAAGAGGCTGCTATGGTTGGTATGCTACTGCCATTCTGGTCCTACTAGTGATTGTTTGTCCTCATTGTTAAAATAACAGTAAACAGCCAGGATGAGGCTACACCACTCTAAGTTCTACCATAAGCTCATAGCTTGGAGCCTGACAAGATAGATTAGTGAGCTCACGTGATCATGTGATCTTGCGAATACCTAAATTTACTAGAGCTGAACAAAAACATCAACCAGCCCAATATATAGGCAGATCTTGGCTACTGCAGATATAAAATGGTATATGGTATCTATTTAGACTGATAAGAAAACGCTGTAAGAAAACACTACAGATAGTTTAAGGTAGTTTAGAAACACAATCATTATTAATTAAATTTATATAATTAATAATATATTACTCATCATTTCAGCATTACACACCCTGAAAAACACTTGTAGATGTGTTCGATTATACACTGAGACCAAGTATTACACTAAGACCAAGTTTTACACTGATTGACTGCAACTTCTGAACAGAATGGAACAAGTTATGCAAGTGCAGATCCAAGGCTGTCTCTAATCTGTTGGCGTTATATCATAACTACAGACAGTCTATCAATGGAATCAGTATTGAGTGACAGGACAGTAATATTGATTTATAGGGTTTACTTATCTTGAGTCAGTAAAGCGCTAGAATGATTGTAGTTTCCCAGGTTTATATGAGCTTTGTGATAGGAGATGTTGCGAAACACCAAAGAAGAAATGATCACTTGGAAAGACAACAGCTGCCTCAAGGTGTTCATTCTGAGCCTGAGGAACAAAGTCTTCTGGAACTACAAACGGGTTCCCTTCAAAGTACCAAGTTTGCTACCGAACCCTGAACGCAACTACTGCTCATCCGTGATGTCAGAATATAATGAATGTAATGAATGAATATAATGAGCCCGTATCCTCTCCAAATGAGTAGCCAAGGTACAAACTTTTTCTTCAAGAACCTCATTATATAGAACCTTGCTTCAACACTTTAAACAACCATTCATTTAGGATCTCATTATTTCATCATTTGTTTGTCTTTTTCACATCTACAAGTACAGAGGAACAAAATGCTGTTTAATCCCATGGCCAGACCCCTCTTGCCCACATCCACACACACATATTCTCACTTTGCTCCAGCCCCATTGACAGTGTGTGTTAAGTGAGGGTGTAGGTATTTCAGGGTCAGCATGGCCTCCTTGTTGAGGCGTGAGAGTGCTCTCTCCTTTCCTCCCTGGCCCAGAAGCCTTTCTCCCCATGCAAACACTGTGGACAAAGCCTCTTTCTGCTGCTGGGGATCTCTATGGTGACCGTTAGACGGCCCTCGGTGTGGAGGAGGACTGAGCTGCTGGAGGCCAGGATGTTACCATAATATGATGACATGCTCACTCACTTCATGCTTTTATCTTCTAGGAAAAAGCAATTTCTGAAGAATTAGATATCCAGCTCTTTGTTGAGAGTATCACCATGAGGATTTCGCTTAATCTAATGTGAAAAAGGTTTGGTGACTGAGCCCTGGACTGCAATACCAAGTCCTACCAAACACAATCACGTGAAAGAAACTATTGTTTGAAGCGTAACCATGATTGTGCTCAGCAGGGCCAGTTTCACGTCATCATTGGCCAGCCCACTCAAGTGTATCCCACTGGGAGGCTGGTATCAGAGGCAAGTATCAGACCATCAGTCAGGCTCTGCCAAGTTTCCCATCAGGGAGGAATGTAACTGGAGGTTTGCAGCATCTCAGCCAGCCAGCTTGGGCTTTTCACTTACTTGAGGTCAGAGCATTAGTGATGGGGCACAAGCCACCTACATAGAATGAGACAAACCTAGATATCCTAGAGGGATGAGACTAGCATTAGCTAGCTCTTAGCTTGCTAACGTGATATAAAACTACATTTTGTGTTAGATTTTGGATATCGTTATATCAGTGAACCTGTAGTGCTTTACCAATTAAAATGGTTATGAAACAGTCTCAGTTTAATACTTATGCCTCTATATGACAAACATACAAACGACACTATCAGCGTGGCCATTGGCTATTTTTATATAGTCACTCTTAATGTATACGACCCGGTTGTATTCCTAAAATTAAAGCTATTTCATAGGGAAAAGTGCTGAGGATGAATTGAGGAGTCTTACAGCCTGAGTTAAGAAGCTGCTCTGTAGTCTGACACCAGCGGATGGAACAACTGGCTTATTACATAACATTCTATGTTGGCCTTGCTAGCCAGCTATATCTTTCTGTTGGCTAATTATTATGAAGACACAACATTACTAGGAAATGTTGATAACTTCAGCTTTCCCAACAAACTTACTGAGCAACCAAATCTGTTAACTGTATAATTGAATGGTACCCAGGTGTGTGAATGTTAGTTATTAAAACAAAGTTTGCTTTGTTTCACCATCGTCATATTGCAGTTGTTAATGTTACATAGCCATATCGTAAAAAGACAAACGTATTTCTAAAAATGTTAAAAATACATCTCACTTGCTTTCATAACAATTGCACACGCTAGCCAGATCAAGATCTTTAGGACAAAAGGTTGCGGTGCCGATACCTCTTTTGTCCACAGGGGCCCCCAGAATCAACAAAAATGAAAGTTCTTGTAGCTACTTTAACCAATAATGAAAATAACCATTAGTTACAGACTTAGTGATAACCTATATGTTATATATATATATAATACATTTATAATGTAATCTGTGAAAGATACTGAATACTACCAGAACCTTCTTGTTGTTTGGTAGCTGACCCTTGGCTCTTACCTACTTAGGGTGCCAAGTCTAAAAATAACAAAGTATCTAATTATTTAAGTCCTAAATAAAAAACACTTCCCATTCTCAGAGCTCCACACAGTTAAACACCACCACAATGAGTCTATGTTCCATTGCTGTTACACAACATTTAAATCAGGGCCCAGACTTTGCACTGGCTAAAACAGTTACATAGCCTGCAAAATCTTGCCAAGTCTAGGACCATTTCAAAGAATAACCTTGTAAAATTGTTTCATAACGGACAACAAAAGCATAGTCTTTCAAAGAGGCAGGATTACAGTAATCCAAGGAAAGACACGTATGATAAAGTACCTCGAATTTTGATGTGGTGGAAGTGGAAGTCCCAGACAGGCCATCAGACCATTAGTATTGTTGTTAATCTTGCTCTTTTGGTGAGTACAACCAACAAAGGTCATAAAGACAATCAGAAATTGTGAAGCACATTTAATCAACGTTAAAGTCTAAGTGCTCTGGGCGTGTGCAAAAGAAGCACTATCTTTATACCTTCATGTCAAATCATATCTTTCAAGATTCTATCAGATAAAAATAGTGTGAAAAGAACATGCTGTGTCTGGCTGACATGCATCAATGTGACAAAGCCTCTGGTCCAACAAGCCAAACCTGACAGGGAATTCAAGACTGGAACCAAAGAGACTGACACACATATGACAAAGACTCCATTCAACAGGAATGAGTAGAGGCCTGGAGTATTTCACTGTGCGGTGTCACCTCTCTGTCTTAGCTTATAGCCTTTCACTGCGTCTGGAAGTTGTTAAGACAGTTACAGGGAATTAATTGTCCTGGTACACCTTACATTACAGCTTAACCTTTGGCACACAGTGACAGGTAGATTTGGGTGACATGTCAACACAAGTGAGATGATGACATAAACTTGGCATTCACAAATATCTAGTATCTAAATTGTTGTAGCAGCCAAAAAATACATCTCTGAGTGGAATATACTCAACAAACTGTTTCTCTACTAACAAAATGCTTGTAGTGAAAATAAAAGTAGGTGGATCTTGAGGTATGGATGGTTTTTAATACACACTGATCCAAAGGCCAAACGCTTAACTTGCTCAGTTAAGTTTCTCGATAGATTTTCAAGAAATTTCACTCTATTATATTATTGATATCCCAATAAAAGCTGGGATATGAAGTTGACAGCTGGACCTAGGTTAGAAGGTATTTAGCAAAGCATACTAATAAAAAATACGTTGTCACCCATTTAGTCATCATTGTAAGATAGGTGTACTTTAGGTGAGGTTAGCTCAGTAATATAATATAACGTGATATAATATAATGTAATGTAATCATATCATAGAGTGATAAGTCCAGGGTACACTTTAAAAAAGTTTGCAGTAAGTTGAGAGAGTCGCAGTGCTTGACTGTACCTTGGTGCTGGAGCTAACACTCAGCCTCCCCGACCTCTCGGAGGAAGCATCCCCGTTCTCCCGCGGGACAGGGCTGGACTCCCTCGGGGTGCCGTTACTCTGTGTGTCCCCGCGGTCTGACTCGTTGTCCTCACCAGGCAGGGGAATCCCCTCCGTGACGAATTCTTTCCGGCACAGCAGGTTGTGTTTCTGCAGCAGCTCCGCCGTGTCGGCGTCCACCACGATAAGCTCGAGAGCCCCGTTGGTCGCCCGTATCCTGGCGACCACCTGCTGATGGCTCTCGCCCTCCACGCTCTCTCCATTCACGAATACCAGGCGGTCGCCCGCGAAGAGTCCGGCGGCGGAGGCGGGAGTATCGGGCTCCACGAGCCGGATGAACTGCCCCGTCTTGCCCTTCTCTCCGTGCAGGTGGAACCCGTAGCCGCTGGACGCTTTCTCCAGCACGCACAGTCTGGGTCTGAGGTGTGACATGTTGTTACTCTTCTAACCGACGGCGACTTGTCTCCTCACTTTTCAAACCACTTGAGTCTCAACCAAACACACTGACACCTGCTGCGCGCTCTCACGTTGCTCGTCCTCCACTTCCGCTGAACTGAGTCACAGTGAAGTTTCCACCGCTGATGTTGCGTCTTCACTTCTACCGCCCGCTGCACAGATCCTCCCCCATCGGCCGCTGTGGCGCAATCTTCTTTTCACATCCAGTCCGAGAGCGTCCCGTGCTCAGCCGAGGTGCAACCGTCAATCACACAGCAGCACTAACACGTGTCAGCAAGATTTTCACAATAAAAGCTGATACTGACCAGACTACAGCGCAACTGTCAAGATTTCACACGCGGCCTGCTTCTCTTTGATTGAGAGTCATCCAAACTGCAGTTTACAGTTAGGCCTACAAGTAACGACAGTGCATTTTTATAAAGCTGAATACCAATATCATTTAGACCCAGGGTCCTTGAAGAAAACCTATGCTGCAACTCTAAACAAAAGTTCCCTTTTGAATTTATTCACTGCTAGAAATAAAATTTAATTTATTTCTAGCAGTGATGAGAACACATCCTTATGTCTTACTTATTTTAAATTCTATTAATATGGAAGAGAACTGAAGAGGATTAGGGCCACTTAAAAACATGAATTTGAGTTCTGAGTTTCAAGGAGCACTGTGTAGTTTCAGAAAAATTCAAACTCAGCATTTTAATATTTACAATATTAATGAGGTAATAATACAAACTCAGACATATGTATTTTTTTCGTAAGTGAATAAACAACCTGTTCTCAGAGGAAAATAAGGTCCCAGAACACTGTTTGAAGCTAGAAAGGTGGCAGGGTCCGCCACATATAAACAAGGTAAAACAGTATAAACTGTGTTGTCCTTTAAGGTCAGTTTGTTTATTCAGTTTATTCAGTCATGAACACAAAGAGAGTTTTATTATTTAGTTTGTCTAGGCAATGATCAACATTTCTTCTTCAAAATTATAGTTCTATAGAGCTTAAATAAACTTTTCACATGTCCCCAATCCTCTTCCGTAGACTAATAATCACAACTATAAAAATAAATACTGAATAGGTGAAAAAAATGGGGTTAAGGTGATGATTGGACTTATGGCCTTTGTAGTTCTAAATCCTGGCTATGACCATATGGCAACAATATTTTGAGGTATTTTTATTTTTTGGCTAACTTTTCCTTTAAGATTATTGACTTTGACTTAACATCATGGTGTGCAGGCAGAAGATGTCAGGACTGAAGACATCCATAAACCTCTGAGGGCTGTCAAGCTTTTCTATGAAACATTATTTCGCAATCTCAACATTTTCAAAAACTTCAACAACAAGAATTGCTGCACTATTTGGGCAAAGTTTCTGGAAGCACTGAGAAACAACCTCGTTTCCACGATGCTTGCGCTTTTATTTTGAAGGCTAGACCTGCAATTAGGAAGTTTCTACTTGTTCCTGTCGGATTATAACCGTTCAACTTCACTACATGTTATATGTTGATCATGATGACATGTGTTTCATGATCGTTTTATTGGTGAAGTATAAAACCAGGCAAAGATATCTAAGAAATTCAAGGGTGTGGAGGAACACGTTGTCAGTCGGTCTGTGGTAATTTGCTGATTGCGCTCTCTCTCTCTCTCTCTCTCTCTCTCTTTCTCTCTCTCTCTCACTCTCTCTCTCTCACACACACACACACTTGTGGCTACAGTTACCAACCATATGGCAGGAGGCTGCAGGGGAGACTTCATATAAAGTCTGCTCAGTTAAAAATAGTTTATTTTTTATGCAGCATACAACACAACAAAGACAACTTTTGGCAGCATGGTGTGACAACAAACAATAGATTTATATTTACAGGGTCTAATGGCCATCTGAACTATTTTGATCATAAACTGCGTCTGATCTGAGCCGTCCAAGCTGAGTCACAGAATCCACACAGTAAGTTATAATAATAATATTTGCAGAAGAGCATTGCATACTTCATAAACTTGCTCATAGTTGAACCTGAACATGGAGCTGTTGTTCTGACATCATTAGTTCCATAAAGCTGCACTAATCAATTCTTTTATATGACCAATGACTCAGATGATTATGTGAAATGTGTTGCCCGTAGTGACAAACCCATCGCAAATTGCCACCCATCACTGCATTGATGGGTGCATTTAAGAGCCATCCTCAGCTCTTAAATGATTGATACTCTGAGCTTAGTTTAAAAATTCTGCTTAAACTGCAGTAGCTGCCCAGCAACGAAAAGCAAGACCAAGTTAGCAATTAGCTGGTGAACAAAACATATTATTTAGCAGTTAAACAGCCCAAAATCTTACCCAGGAAACAGAGCTAAAAGGAGAGTGAATATTAAACTGGCCAGAAACGCGACTACAAATATTAATATATATAATATACATATGTGTCTATGTGTAAATAGGCAACTGTTTGATAACACATGTGGCAAAACAAGTTTTCCATGGTGATATGTCAATGTTGTGTTTACGCCCTGTTTTGCTGCCCCCTAGGGCCAATGAACAATTTTGCAAATCAATTACTGCAGCTTTAATGTGTTAATTTACACACACGAGATCTTGTATTTCAAAACAAAATTTAACCCTGAATGTTTAGTTAAAATCTGAAAAAGGAGTGTTAATTATTTGTTCATATATTTTATGTTCATCTTGATAAAAATATAAACAGAGTTTAACATGTTCTGGAGGCACTGTGCACAGATTTGGTACATGCAATCCAGCAAACATGCAACTGAGCTTTAAAGTCCATAACCTGGTCATACAGCAAAATATTGTTTTTTTGTGAGAGGAAATTAATGCAGCCAACATGTCAAAAAACATTTTCAAAAATCTTTTCACTCACTCACAAATTCAATATGTACATAGATGAAGGACAAAACTGGAAATTCAACCAACAAGTAGCTTATGTTACGTTCTTACGTCTTATGCAGCAATCCTTCTCTAGAGACTCATTTCAGGAGACCAGAACATTTTTTATCAGTAACACATGGATGCTTTCCTCTGAATGTCCAGAAATAGAGCTGTCTTGCATTATTCCTTTGCCAAGTGGTCAGAGCACATTAGCTTTGTCTCCAGCTGCGTCCCTGAGCTTTTCTTGTTTCAGTGGGCGTTCAACAACAGCCGACTGTCACTTATCGAGAAGTGTTTGTCAGGAATAAACCAATCTGATAAACACACACGGCTTTTGTTCAAGTTCTTGGCTTTGAATTGCATCCATGACACAGTGTATGGCCTTTGTCTGGATCTGTTGGTAGATTGTATTGTACATAAGGTTGTAGCAATGTTGATTTTTCAAAGTCTATGCAGAATTTACACCAAGTCTGCCTTGAGATCTGGTCTATTTTAGTAGTGTGTGGGTGTATGTAGTTTCTTTTGTCAAACTGGTGTGTTTGTATCATCCTTCAACATTCTGTCAGCAATGATTAAGAGGTAAAGTAAACGCTGGGTAAAAAAATATTTCCAGTCAGATATCTATGTAAGGCAAACAACAAATTACGTATTTTTAAAAATATACTGTAGCATGAAGAGCAAGAATTCTTGTTCAAAAACGTTCAAAACTTTGGGAAATATGTAAATTCACCTTCTTTTCGAGAGTTAGATTGGAAGATTAAATCCAAATCAATCTTGTCTCTGCATTAAGTAAGGAGCTTCAGTCAGGATGTGGTTAGTTTAGCTTTGCATGCTAAGCTATTCATTGGATGGGTGGAACATGAACACTACAAATTGTTGGTTTAGCCATGCTAGCACGATGGCTCTTGGGGTGGCCATGTCGGTCCGTCAGTCCACCACTTTGGTCCAGACTCAAACAGCTCAACAACTATTGGATGAGTTTGCATGACAATCTTTAGGTTGACATTTCTGTTTTCAGTGATGGCTTACCACTAAATCTGGTACAGGCTTTCATATTTCCCCTCAAATGAAATGTAATGACTTTGGTGACCTCTTAATGTTCCATCTAGCACCATTGCCAGGTCAACATTGTAATTTGTCCATTACTTTGGTTTATGACCAATAATTGCAGAACATCACATACCCGTCAGCCTCTGCTGTACTTTGTGTTTAGTGCTTATAAGCAAATGTTAGCATGCTGACATGCTCAACTAAAATGTTGAACTTGGTGAACATTAGCATTGTCATTGTTAGTATTTTAGAATGCTTATGTTAGCATTTAGTTCAGTGTTAGTCTTGTTATATTTTTGTTTGTGTTGCCTAATGTTTCAATGTCATTTAATCATTTCACTGTTCAATAAAGACACAATGATGAAGAGTTTGTTTAGCTTGCTGTCACAGTAGCCTAACATGCTGGTGCAACACCTGAGTGTCAGGCTTACTGTAGAGCAGCAGTTTCGTCGATTTTGTGGAGTGTTTTAATGAAATGATGACAAAATTGAGACACCCTGAGGCTGCTGACGAATATGTTTTCGTACCATTTATGAATCAAGTCATTTAAAACCAGAATTGTGGCATGAGAATGACAAAGCTAGCTCAGACAACATGAGTGCTACATGGACATGGTCATGATAGCATCCAAGTCTGGGTAGTGTATGTGAAGTAGTGTAAGAGTACAGTAAAACCATGAAATATAACAGGCTATATCCACATATGAATACATTTAAAAAAAAAACAAATTTGACTACATCTATAAATGACTGTAAACCATTATAAATGTCAAAAACAGAGGCCTATTTTTGTGTGTTTCAAGCAATATGATTTCAATGTATGGCTTAGTCAGTGTTATATACTGCAAGTGTCAGGTTTCTAAACACCTGAGGTATGTAGTTTGTTTGAAAAACCCCCATGCATTTAATGTTTCAACAAATGAGATACAGTATGTTAGATTAGTATGTAAGAAATGAGCTTTGGGACTTTTGGTAGGAGTATTTTTCAACTTTTGACAGAACCTGTTTCCTCCTGACTCCAGTCTGTATGCTAAGCTAGGCTAAACACATCCTGACTTTAGCCTCATAGTCAACAGACATGCATGCAAATGGCATTGATCTTCTCATCTAACTCTCACCATGAAAGCAAATGGCATACGGCTATTTTCTAAAACAATTTAATAATTTCTAAGTAACTGTATACTACTTACTAAAATCTCTACTAAAAATGTTCAGCTGTTCACAATGATAAATGTCAGTCTAAAGAGTTGGGGGAACTGGTCTTGGGTAATAAAACTGGGTTTTGTGAGTCTGTAGTTGATTTATCCTCCTCTCACTCCATTGATCTACTTTTGGCTTTAAGTCTTCAATGAATGGCAGCATCATATTTTTGGAGCAGCAGTAAGTTAACAGGGCTTCCTCCCACTCAGTAGCTCTCGGTGTGTCTCGGACAGTCTGTTCACCCAGAGTGGTGGGAGGACGACTCAGGAGATGAGATTTAGAAGTAGCTGCAGCAGCCTGACTTCTCCTTCTGTGCTTCAATGTATTCATGAATCTGGAACTTGGGTTCGTTGGGATGCTGGACAGCCCGGTGCTTCAGGTCCCTGAAGAACAGAACCAGACAGCACACAGTTTGGAAAACAGTACAGATGGACTTTTAGCTTCGTCACTAATATCTGAATGTCAAAATCAAGGCTACTCTATTCAACCATCTGTGAAGCCTGCTGTGTAAGCTGTGTCACCATGCCTGCTGAGCTGCTGATCAAAGATTTCATTTCACACTGTTTTGGAAGATTTTACATTGTGGTAATAAAAAAATGATGTGGCAAGCACTGAGCACTTGTCAATTCTTGCCAAGGAAGCAATTAAATGAAAAACTATGAGAATAAGCACTGATTAAGTCTGAACAGTTCAGCAATCTAAGAAGCGGTGAGTGACTGTGACTGAAAGGATAACTGTGAGTAACATAAGTGAACTGAATGAATGAAATGAATGAGTTTGTTGTTGAGTGTTAGTCTACTCTTACGTGTAAATTCTAATTATTAAATTGTCACCTTTGAAACTTCTTTTTCATATAATATTCTTCATATTAACCATATCAGTGAATATTTACGTATTGTGTAATTTCTGCAGCCAGGGGTCTTTCATGAAAAAACAAAATGAAAGATATGAGTAATGTTGCATCATGGGAGTTGTTGTCTTGATTGTTGAACAACCACCAATGCTGAGAAAAATCTACATGACTCAGGCTGAAATGTTCACTGATGACGTAATGTTTAAAATGTTGTTGATGTTTAGTCACATTCACTGACTTTCCTCCTTGCTCTCTGACTCGCTAGTCAGCATTAGTATAGACATAGTGAACATTGTTGGAGACATTTGGGATAATGTAAGTCCACAACTCAACACAGTGTATAACAAAGGTCTAGTTGTTTTCACACGTTTTAATGGAGATATGTTTTGAAATTGGGGTTCAAAATATGGGACTAATATATTTTATATATTTCCAGGTGCAATGAATGAAGAAATTATTCATCATCATTTTGGTACATATTGTTTATATAATATATTTCATGAAACATTAAATATATTAATATTATTTATATTCTAATATACATATACATTAGTATTTACAAGGGGTAAAATCTCATTTAAATGTACAAAAGCATTTGAAATATTTAATTAAGCCCTTCATTTACTTAATATAGTTTGTAATATTTGCTTAAAATGAGGCTACTTTTAACAAGCACATTATTGGATTTAAAAAAAAAAAAAAAAGATATATTAGTTTAAGTGAAAGGGTTTATTTCTTGGATCAATAATGTGCATTTAAACTCTAAGATATACCTTTATTTTATGATTTTATGATTTAATCAAATGGCTTGCTATATGGATTGAAACTGTAAACATAATTATTGATTACATTTTGCATGAACTAATGAGATATTACATTAGTTAACAACGGTGGTATTGCATTTTCAGTAAAAATATGTTACAGGGAATGTCTGTTAAGTGTCTACATATGATGTATTTTGGACATTAACATGTTTTATTACATTGTAATCCCTGTAATCATGGATTTGATAATTGATTGTATTAGAAACTGGTTTTGACTTTTTATTATATCATTCTCACAGCCAACATCTGAAAAGAATAATAGTTAAATAATAGGTTCATACTTGGCCACAGCAGTGAAGGCCAGCTCTACGTTGACTCCAGTCTTGGCACTCGTCTCCATGAAAGGAACTGAATACTCCTGAAGACATGTAGAGGTTTGAACATCAGTGAGCAGCAGAGGAAACCACATCACTTCCTGTTGTACAGCAGTGAATGGGATACTCACTCTGGCCAGCCTCTCTCCTTCATCTCTCCTGATCGCTCTGTCACTGCTTATGTCAGCCTGCCACAGAGATACAGTACAGTTTGGTTAGAATAGCTTGTAAACAGCTGGTCATACAGTAACTATTTACGTTACCCTGTATTATACAGTTTAAAGACTTGGAAAAATGTGACTACTGTTATACTTTGTATCATCCAACAATTAAATTCTGGACATTATGTCTTTTTCAGATTTGAAAATTCAGATCAGCTGTGGAGTTTTCTTGTAAACAGTATCAATTCACCCTCATTTCTCAGAATAGATTTACAAAGAACAACATTTGTAATATTTTTGAAAGCTGCCCTGTTGACATTCATACATCAGCCTTTCCACCTTTTGCAGGCACATTGCTACGTTACTTAATAAATCACTGCCACCATAATCAAACAGTGGTATGCTTTGAAACAGTGGGATGCCATATAACCCATTGTTTCTTTGACAGCTAGTCCATCCTTGAGTCAAATGGCAGTTTCATCTATCATCACACTGGGTAATTTGAAGTGGAAGCCTAGGTAGCAACTTATTGTAGCCAAGTTAGTTAAAGCAGTCCATATAGATTCTATGGGCAGCTTGTGAAACAAGCTGTAAAGAACTGACATATTATGACCATGTTATTAGGGCCAACATGTTGGGAAACAGCTGCTTATCTACACCTCCAAAGAGCAACTCAAGTTTTTATCTGAAGTTGTTTTTCTGTCCACATCACATTCCCTCTTGTTCAGATCAGAGTGTGGTTTAGGCCCATTTTTTCTGTCTGACCCCAACTGAATCCGAATGAGAAGTAACCGAAAAATTTTTGTTCAAACCCAACCTGGCCCATTGGACCCAAACCGGTCTCAACATAGCTAACGTTAGTTTTTTAATTCAAAGTATGAACTTTTCCTAACCCTTACCCCCTCTTTTTTTTGCCTAAATCTAACCAAACCGCAACTGTGTGACTATGTGAATAACATCCAGAAACTCATAAAATGTCATACCATGCAAACGTTTGTTAGCACACTTTAATTTGAAAGTCTAACCTCACGTTGTATATTATGTATTGTTGTGTATTATGGAGCCGTTCAGGTCTGAAGCAGACACTAAAGGGGCAGGCAGAGCGTCAGAACTTCAGTCGGATCCCTTCTGGCTTAAATCTTAAATCTCACTGAAATTTTCCATTAGGGCCACTCAGCTTTTAAACAACCTACCTGAGGAGATAATGCTCACAGAAACAGGAATTTCTTTTAAATCACGTCTTTAAACCCTTTTTTATAGATTCGCTTTCATGTGTTGTCATCTTGTTTTTAAAAATTCCTTTAAGTATTTTTATCCTTCAATTCTTTCATTGTTGTTATTTTTTGTATCTGTATTGAATTCCTCTTACGTGATATCTTTTTATTGTCTTTTAAGTGCTTTTATTTGTATTTTCTTTCATATTAACATTTTGTGTTTTGCATTTTGTGGGATTTATTGTCTTCTCGTTTGAATGACTTATTAGCCCAGGACTGTTTCTGTTTGGCTTTTATTCTGTTCATTTTAAAGGTCTTATGTTAATAAAGTTATTATTATTATAAAGGCACCAGCTGGTTGCTGCTGGGCAGGTAGTGCACAGTGAGTTTATCAGAGCCTTTTCACTGGAAACAGCTGCCTGCTGTAGTTGGCGAGGCTGATGAAAGCAGTGAGAGTGAAACAAAAACAGTGAAGTCGTGGGCTGGAAAACAGCAGAGCTGAGAGGAACTGCAGAGTCGTGTGATAACTCTCTGTGGGTTGATGAGCAACATCTTTTACCCATATGACTGATAGTTAATGCAAAGATGTTGATTAGCACAGCTTTAACGCTGTCCTACTTCTTTTTGTGCTGTGTCACAAATGTGCTTTTGCATGTAAATGTGAGTCCTCAATTATAGAAAATATATTAAATGAATGAACCTCATTCATACAGTACAAACATATAAGCCTTCTGTCAGAAGATGGCACAGTCTTTCAGTCAGGCTTCACTAAAGATCACATCCCCTTCCATTTACTTAACACTTTTTCTGTTTCTTGCTGAGTTTCTCAAATTATCCCCTCTCACCTTGTTGCCCAGCAACATGATGACTACATCACTCTGTGCATACTCATGGATCTCTGTTAACCAGGCCTGAAACGAGACAAAACAGAGAGAAAGTGTGTTTGCATTGGGCTGAAGTTGGAAGGCAGGTTAAAACACATGCATGTGTGTGCCAACACTATTGATAGCTGATCCACAGAGGTATTTGTATGCTCTCTATATCTTTATTTGTTTTATAATTTCCTGGACGGCTCATTTCCATATCTCTCCCAGACTTACCCTAATGTTGTCAAAGGAGGTTTTGCTGGTGATGTCATACAGGAGGAGCAAAGCTTTGGAGATAGAACCAACAAAAAAGATTAATGACCATCTGGTTCTATGTTGCACGTCTCCATGTAAGTCATGCGGACAAAAGTACAGCTGAGAGTCAGATGTAGGTCTTGGTGTGTATTTGCCTCACCGTGTGCGTCTCTGTAATATGCATGTGTCACACTTCTGAACCGTTCCTGTCCCGCTGTGTCCCAAATCTGAAACAAAAAAAGGGAGAAGAGGCTGTATATGGTGACTTGGCCTGGTTCCACTTGGCTAACTCTCATTTTCAGTTACAACACTGGTGCCCAAGAGGAAACCAGCCTGTGCTCTAAAAATAGCTTGCTATTGTGAAAGCACATCAAGTTTGAACTGGAACTGATTTACTTACTGACCTGTAATTTGACCTTTACATCGTCAACAGTCACCACTTTATTCTGAGAGAAGCAGAAAGACAATTGGTGTTGGAATGGGCTCTGGCTACAGGGAATAAAGACTGATTAAATGAACAAAACTTCAAAAAACTAAAACAAACATGTCCTCTGGGTTACATTCAGACAGGTTTTCCTTTAATTGTTTGCAAGACTTCTACCTCCACTCTAATACACTGAAAAAGAAAGATTCAGCAGCAGCATCTCTTTGAAGAGTCAGTGTCCCTGTTAATAATCCACAGACCTCACTGTCAACGGTTTTCTTTTAAACGTCTCTTACTGTATGATGATTAAAGGCCCGGTCACAGCAGCATTTAAAATGTCACAATTGTGGCGACATCAGTTCATTTCTATGGAATCGCTACCATCAGTGGATTTGCTTGCAGGGCTGAAGCGTCCTTTCTTCTGAGTCTTTGGGGAACTGACACAGGAAGAAACTGTGTTCACTGAAAACAAACTGTTACAGCTCTGTGAACAACAAGCTGGTAAGTCTTAAATGAAGAAGCTATCGCAGCATATTACATATATATTTAGCCTCCACTGTTGATGCATAAACTGCTCCACAAAAGAGGCATGGTTTTTAGACGAGCTGACAAGCTAGCTAGCTCCGTTTGCTTGGGACTGCACTAGCATCTGTCTGCTGTTAGCTGACCAGCTACTGTAGTTCAGCACCTTTCATTAAGAGTAGTCTCTACGTCACCAAGGAATAATTATCTAACGAGGATGTAAAGATGAACTCTTTCTGGTGTGACCATGTGGAGGAAGTGGCACTGACATCACACAAGTCAACCGAGTCACCACAATGAATTATGATTCATTTTTATCATTTCTGAAAACCACAGATACTTTCACATTTGAACATTTCATACATGTCATATCACACTAAAATGACATGTACATGAACTGACTTTCACGTCATGGAGGTGTAGTTGATACTGGTGGTGTGACCACTGTTGGAGACAGACTTTCATGAAAAACTACTGAATATTTCTAACCTGATGTTACAACATTATCCAGCTATCTTACTGTGGCAACACTTCCACACTTTAATGGTCCCGAAAATTCACTGTAAGTAGTGATAATTACCAACTGACATATTTAAAATTTCTTTGAAATTACCCCCAAATTACCATAATAATTACCTTGAAATGTATTTTTTTTACTACTACTATAATATTTTGCTTTTTTAAAAAATTTTAAATAAACAGTTAAATAAGTAAAATAAAAAAACTTTAATTCCTTTAATACATTTCCAGGAAACTTCCAACTGGTTTCTGTTTAACTTTGCCTGCTGAAGGGAATTAGCCAGAAACTAGTTGGAAATTAAAATGGCATGATGAACTGTTTGTTGGAGCATGGCAAAAATATTATTATGACATAATGTTGGGATAGTTTTCAATTAATTTTGAGGTCATTATTGTGGTCATTTGGGGCTCATTACAGAGAATTTCAAATATTTTACTCGGTAATTAACACCATAAAATTTGATAAATTAAGTGATAGCTCAAAACCTGTGACAATTAAACCAGTAAAAAACGTGACTAGATATCACTAGAGGGAAGTGAAAAAGTATGTCTCTTTATATGAGAGAAGGTCCTGTATGTAAAAGATATACAAACACACCGTGAATCCGATGCCCACTGTTGCAGAAAAGGAGCCGGGGATGAACTTTCCCTGATCGAACTGCACCAACAGGGACGTCTTCCCAACTCCACTGTCCCCGACGAGGATTGTCTGCAGGAAAACAGTCTGGTTTAATAAAAACTATATTGGCATCAGAATCAACCCTTGCAATCATTTCATGTTTTTTGAGTTGTGAGTCAGCACCTGCGTCACAGTGGACATTTCTGCTTCCAAGCAGCACAAATACGATTATCTTTTAAAAGAGCTCGGCAATGTGACGTTCTTACAGTGTGAGTCACAGCAGGTGGAGATAACCTTCAAGACAATGGAATGATTTGAAGGCAGCAGTCAGAAGCATCCAAGTTAGTCATCAGGGCCATCAGTCAATACTTATGTTCGATGTTCTGTCTGTCGTTTGTAAACCCACTTAGAGGAGTCATACTGAAGTACCCACCATCTCCACGGACACAGTGCCCTCCAGATTCAGGAAATGAGACACAGACAAGCTGCCTGCTCAAGATCCTCTCAAAAGAGCACGTTTGAAGTTTTGAGTTCTGATGCTTAAAATGGATCTTGAGTGTCGATTATGTTGTGTTTGACCAAACCACTAAATGTTGACTCTTTGTGAATGTCCGCTGATGTTCAGAAGAAAACTTTCCACTTATTACCATACATGAAATTCAACATTAGATGATTCTGGAAAACTCCAGAATCTGTTTAATACCAACTTTGTTTTTCCATGGCCAATACAAATGTTTTTTAAATCCACATTTTGTACATTATTAAAGCAGAGCTAACACTATGGGTAAGTTTCATTAATTGCACAATATGTCATTTCTCTCAATCAAAACTAGGCAATCAGTAGAGTGCATACCTCTGCTGAGGCCCAACAGTCCCCTTTAATTCAATCAAGCCTAATCCAATATCAAATAAAACATATTTAAATCTACTACATCTAGGTTTGAATGTTGATCGACGTCATATTGTACTGCCTACATTACCCACAATGCAACTTAGCCACTGAGTGAAATCACAGGAGGCAGATTACATGTAGCTCTGGAGCCATAAAGTCTTCTTGGAAAGATCTAAAGATTCTGATAGTGTCGGCCACTGGTCTTAAATTTCTATTGATTGTTGAATGTGGACGCACCCATGAATTTGATTCGTATTGGACCAGGGACCTCTTTTGCATGTGTTCCCCATCTCTTCCTTATTTCCTGTAATCTCTCTGCCATTGGCGAGCTATATAAGCACAAACACCCCCAACCCCACTGGAATCTGGATAATGTAATCATCAGTTAAACCAGGCAGTGGGGATTACAGCAGAGAAGCTGGAGCAGCTTTTCTCAACACTTGCAGGTTTTACAGCCTCTCTTTGATCTCTGTATTTAGGATAAGGATTTTAGAAACTCTCAGAAATGTCTTGAGGATATCATATGGATTCTGCATTCAGCTTTAGCATGAGCAATAACTTCACTTCCCAGATTCAGTTCAGGTATTCTCTCTGTTCAGAGAGAGCCACTAAAAGAAGAATTATTTTCGAGAGATTCTTATGGTTAGTCAGTGATAAAAAAGATTCAATTACTTTGATGTTCTGGGCTTTTCAACAACAAAGCTAAATATGTTATGTTTATCTGAAGGTTAAAGTTTATGTCCATGTTGATATGCTGAAAGGAGCAGCAGAAATATGACTGCAGTGAAAAGGTAGGTAATGGATATACTGCTGATGATGCAATAAACACTGCTCATAACAATCAGCCATTACTTTCAGCCTCATCTGTACTTTGTGTTTAGTTCCAGTTAGTAAGTTTTAGCACACTAGCCTAACACGGTAAGATAAGATTTTACCCTGTTGCATGGCATCAAAATTCATGGTCATTTTTGAAACAATAGCTGTTGATTTCAGGAGGTTGACATGGTTGTGGTTCATCACGGCCCAGGACAGGAAGGCTCTACAGCAGGTGATTAAAACCGCACATAGAACATCACTGGTACCATCTACAGAGCATCAGTAACATCAGTGAAGTGAAATGTCTGCACAGAGTCCAAAGATACTAAAAGACAACACGCACCCAGCCACAGTCTGTTCACTCTGCTGCCATCTGACAACAGATACAGAAGTATCTGCTGCTGTACCACCAGACTACAGAGCAGCTTCACTCCTCAGACTGTGAGACCCCTGAACTCATCATCAACATTCCATTTTCTAAAATAGATGTGGCAGGACTCTAACATTAATTTGTTTTTAAACCCTTGTTTAAAAAATGACAATAATTAATGGCAATGTTAATTTAGTGGTGACAAATGACTGTTGTTTGCAGATTTGATAAACTGTAGCTCACTAATTAAGCTAACGTTAGCTTCGTGAGTTGGTTGAAAACTTCAGCTGACTTCTTAATGTTTACAGTTGACTTGTTTCAAAGATAGAATCCTGTAAAAGAGGTCTCGCATTCGATGGCTAGCTATGCACATCTTAAGCCTAATAAGTTAAGTTGATGAAGTGAGGCTAAATTTTCCAGGCAAAAAGCTGAAATAAAGAAACAGCACTGGTCTTGTGTTGCAGTGTAGATATTTGAAGTCCTAATGTAACTCAGCCATGATTAGAAAAAATGTGACTGTTTTTTCATCCCAACATAGGCTCGGCTAACCCAGTGTGGCTGCTTAGCTTATATACTGATGATGAAATGCACCTTGACTTTGGTAGTAATGTGGTTAAAAAAAAACAACTTTTAAATTCATTTCTTCCAAATATGTGCTTGTGCTTTGGTTTTGGAAATAAAATCTTTAAATGTCAAGTCTGACTCTTACTACAGCCCAATACGTACGACTTTGTGGGAGATCACTGGTTAGGTTTAGCAAACGTACAAATGTTAGAGGGTGTTTTCAGTCCATCCTCATCAGAGAAACAACCATATGTGAAAACAGCTTTTACAATCCATATTTACAAACCTAACAAACTGAGAGTGTAAGACAAAGGTCTGGTACAACTTCTGGTATTTTACACACTGGGGCCATAGTAAGAGACATATTCAAAATTACAAATCATTTTAATAAATGGAAAAATTACCACAAAGGTATACACAGAGCGGCTTTAAAGAACATGTAGAGCATAAAATAAACAGCAGTATAATTACTCCCTTGGCCCCTCCTGTGGCTTCATGGCATCTGTTTCCTGTTTACTGGACATGGAGCATGCAACCTGATGCCTACATGTGTGTATGTGAGGACAGAACCAGTGGAGTGAAACCACTATAGCTGGAGGATTACACATGCACACGTACAAGAGATGATGAGGAGGATGTATGTGTGTTTGTGGTGGGAGATGGTTATGACCCTGTTTCCGTGGTAACAGGGGTTAGCTGGGAAGTGATCCTGTCTCACAAACCTCACTGGAGACCTGAGGCAATTAGGCAAAAGCACCGCAGATGTTCGGGATAGTATATTACGCTGCACGTGTGGTGTGGGGAGAGAGAGAGAGAGAGAGAGAAAGAGAGAGAGAGAGAGAGAGAGAGAGGATGATAAAGAAGGAGAGATAATTTGATTTTCTTTATCTGCAGGGCTCATAAACAGAAAGTTAAGTGCCTCTGAGCTTCCTTTGTTCTGTCTGAGTCCAGTTGTTCTCACCACAAAGCTCCTGTAAGAGATTCTATGTGATTATAAACATGCAGTGTGGAAGTACCTTTTCTAGGAAGTTATACTAACAGTTTAAGGAATAGATATAATGGAGTCATGGGTAGTGCTGATCTCCTCTGTCTGAGCGATGGGAAATGTCACTTATATCTTCCTGGAGAGTCTGTGACACGGGCCAGACTGTAATATAACTTGACAGTTTTCATATTGCCACTAATTTTGTTCGATATGCTGCACAGCTGGGATTTGAAACCACAGAGCTGGAGCATATTACAGTAGCTCCCAATATTAAAAAGTCAGTCTGATGGCTGTTGTAAATTTCCATTAGTTTGTGTTTGTTGAACTCTTAGAGAGTGACCTATATGGATACATGTCTCTACCATGGTATGGATCATTTATCTCATGATGGCAATATACTGTATGTAAGGGATAATGACCGACGAGGCATTAGGAGGAATTAATGGATGTCTGACGAGCAGCGTAGGATTATTCTGCTTACGCCATGGTTACTTGCCCAAGAAAATAAAACATTTAATATATATTTTCATGCATTTTGTGATCAAAAAGTTTTTCACAAGCCATAACTCTGTTTCCCTGGCAACACCTAAGAGTTTGACTAACAGCTGGAACAATCATTACTATCCCATAAGGTTCAAAATCAATAACAGGTGACAAACAGTAAATATGATTTGACAGCAACAACGAGAGTAGCTAGCCAGCCATGCCTCTGTCCCCAGATCATGATGACATGCAAATTACTAGATGGGAATTACAGGGTGTTACTGACCAACCTCCACATTTTGAAATGAATGTTTGGATCACAATTAGGGTTTTAGAAATACTTTCAAAATAATTTGTCCTATGAACATCATGACCAATAGAGTAGAATGAGAATTTTATTGAGTTTGAACTCAAATAATCTTAGAAAAGAAGTCTGATTCCAAACTTTCCAACCCAAAGTTGGAAAATGAAGCTCAACAATCGCTATCTTTCAAGACATACAATGAAAAGAACAAAACCACCTATTTATGAATTCCTCGAATAAGTACAGTTTTTGTTTAAGTGTCCAAAGCTGGTATATCTTATTACTCTGTGCCTTAGAGTCCAAAAAATGTAAACAAATGCCTTAAATGTCAACATCTAAGAGTGGTCTAATGCATTGCATCCAATATTAGTTAGCAGGCGTACTTGTACTTCTTGGTGCATCGCTACATTTCTTGATGCGTAACTGTAACCAACTGATGATCACTGTCAGCAGGAACGTGTATCACAAACCCCATGCTAAAAATCCAATATTCGCTCTTCATTTAGCTCTGTTTTAGTCTCCACCAACTCTTGAGGGAAATATCTGACTCTTTAGCTGCTAAATGCACCACTATGTTCACCAGGTAGCTGCAGTGGGTTTCATAGATTATTTTTCCAACTGAAAACAGCTGCCTGATGCTGCTGGAACAAAGGTTGATAAGAGCAGTGAGAGTGAACCAAAACACTAAAGCTGTGGGCCGTAAAACCAAAACAATGAGCTGAAAGACACTAAAATATCTGTAGAGCTAACAGGAAGTGCATGGTAGGGTATTAATTCACTATGAGTGACCTTTTTCACATTACAAGTCATCATTTGATCCTTTGTTCGGATACTAATATTGATTGGTTAGAAAGTATGGAGCGACAGACTAATGTTTGTTTTGGTCTTTAAAAAGAAAGAATAATGTGAAGAATATAACAGCGGTCTGTCCTTTAATGGCTGGTAAAAGATAACTTGATGTTATGATAAACAAATCCTGGAAGAATCGTAAATCACAAAATCAATGCCCTTTTTTGTTGTGTAATCATGAACCCTCAGGGGAAAAGAGGTGAAATGGAGGAAAAGAGAAGCTACTTCCCCCCAGAGAGAAGAGACAATGTAAAGGGTAGTAGTGCATCAATGAGACAAAGGATTAATAGGAGAGACAAAGGGCAAAATGGTGAGACTGACCTGCTGAAAGAACTGCTCTCATTTTTGAAAGAACAGCTTGTACTGCTATAATTTGCCCCTTTAGAAAGCACCTGCCCCCCTCGCAACACAAGCCTTACACATGTACACACACACTAACACGCACACACGCACACACGCACGCGTGCACGCACGCACGCACGCACACACACACACACACACACACACACACACATGCTGCTTCCAAGGCAATTAAAGGCGGCCTGTCAAAGTGCATAATGGCTACATTAGGCTAACCCGGCTCATGTCTCATTGGACCATTAGCCTTTGGGAAAACTCAGTTCACACTAAACTCACACTAATGACATATAGTCAATTAGCAGCATTACTGAAAAATAAAATAATGCTCTAAAACACTTTGAGTGCAATGACATTGTCGCAGATTGTGTCTGTGTGTGGAGATTACAAGACCAGTGATTGAGTTTTCTTGTAATTGTCAAATACAACCAAACAAATGGGAAATGTCTTAAAAAGATGTAATTAACAAAAAGCGTGTTCTATTTTCTATTATCAGACCATTGACCGAGATCTAAAAGTAAGAAAGCCATTGCAAACTTCAGGCCGATTCAATTTATGATAAAGGAAACAAGCTTGGACTGACACAGCTCCCTCACACTGATCTGGAAGCTGTTTCTGCAGTACAGCTTCATAACACAATGTGACATTTCACTGAAGCCCAAAGGGCACATTTTTTCTCTCTTTGTTCCATCTACAGAGAGACTCGACAATCACTCATCATGAACTGGGCTCAGTTGGCATTAGGTGACCTGAGTAAGTCACATGATAACAGGTGGTCATATATTCACAGGTTTTTGGCCTTGTACTGTATATAATTATAAATGATCTCCCACCAGTCGTGTAATGGTCTCACTGGGAGGCTCTTGGAAGACCTGCTGGGTCAGCAGTATCCATCCTGGTCTTAAATTGTAACCTTTAGCCTTAAGTGCCCCCTGGACCTGCTGCACCTTCCTCTCTCCATCCTCCTCATCGCTTACAACCTGTCATGTTAAACATGTTATGATTTATGAATGAGTCTCCTTACTGACTGAAAAGAACGTATCATTGACCCTGAGTACCTCTGTGATATATCACGGGTATCGCTAAGAACTTCTGTGTTATTTTTGACATTTTATTAACTTTACACACGCACAAATATAGCACACTTATTGGAGTGTAGAGAGGTGGAGGATCTGTAACCATAACTTTACAGAAGTGTACAAAAAGAAAAATGAATGAATTGTGAAAAGGCAATAGGACAAGTCCTCACATCTGTGCTGGATTCTTCACACAATATTATCATATGTATATTATTAACATGATGTCAGTATCTTTTTATATCACAGTCATCATGACAGGTGTATGACGACAAACTGTGACACATCCAACTCAGGAAGATCTGAGCAATGCTGTCTTTAGCAAATGTCGGAAAAATAGTTCCCAGTTTTATATCTTCATGCCCGGGCTATTGTGACGCTTTGTTTACCTGAAGTAATGCTCAAGCTGTGCAGAACACTGCAGCTGGGCTCCTGACTGAGACCAAACACACACCTCACATCTCCCCAGTTTAAGCCTCTTTGCACCGGGAACCAATTTCTTTTAGATTTCATTTTAGAATCCTTCTCATTACTGACAAGCAGGGTGCGACATTAGCACCAACCAGCAGCCAAATGCTGGTAAAATAATATGACTGTGGCTGGTAGATCCCAGACATAAAATAATGATTTTGTTGAGTGGCTGGTGAATTTGAACATTTATCTGTCAGTGGATCAGTGTAGATGTTTACATTTTAGAAACTTAATTTCCCAGCCTGCTCACAAGCCATCAGAGAACTTTAATGTCCCTACTGTCCATAAAGGCCTCTTAGATCTAACGTGTACTCGCGTCTTGACTTTGTAACACCAGTATTTAGTTCGCTGACACTGTCACAGCTTTTAAATCCTGCCCTACAACACATTTTATCAGACCGCTAGACTTATTCGTTTACATGGTTGTCTTTCTACGCTGTCTCACTGGTAACATAGGAAACGTACATTTTCACGTGTGAATCACATACATTCATATTGTCTTTTTGCACATTCAGATTAGAATTTCTATGTTTGAAAATAAAACATGGCACATAAAATCACATGAAATCTGCCCCTTGTCACATGTGAACGGGACATTTCCACACATAAATGACTGAAATGCATGTGCGTTTGCTTTTTTCCACTATGTAGAACCATGTGTTTGAAGACTTTTATGATTATGATTAGTATTGAAGATGGTTGCCACTTTGTAGATCATTACTTGAATTTTACAGTTAGGATGTCATATTAGCTTTTACATGGTGACCCTACTGTCTCCCCTGTAATGTAGACCATCCTCCCTCCATCTAACTGCTCATTTAAAAAACGGAAGTGTACACTTTGTTAACGTTTTAAAATGCGGAGCAAGTTCACCAAAGTCTACAGATACACTGAAATAAAGCCAATCTAACATCTGTAGCCTGGTGACAGAGGGATTCAGTGTCATCTTGGCAGAAAGTGACCTCAATCCCCTCTGAGGCAGAGAGCTTGTATGAGTGAAGAGCAGCTGACTCAAGTGTTCATTGAAGGAGGAATTATGTGTTTTGGGCAGATTGGCTTGGAAACGGACCAAGTGAAGCAGCGTCCAAGTGCAGATCAGCACCACGGAGAGCGCACAGCGTGTCCAGCGCGGGGGCGGAGGACCGGAGGACCGGGGGACCGGAGGACCGCGGTACCAGGGTTTCTGAACATTTTCATACATAATAGAAAGAAAAGGAAAACTACAAGAAGGCACACACGGTTTGTTGTTTTACAGGTGAACAGAAACCAGTTCTGCAAAGTTTAAAATACGTGGCACTGAAAAGAAGCAGGTCCTGGATCTAGAAGCCGTTAAATGAGTGTAAACATACCTTGTGCACTAATTCCTCATCGTATGTGGGAGCTGGGGGGGTCTTTGCCTGGCTGTCAGTGGTCTCTCTGGATTCGTAGCCGCTGTCGGGATGAATCTCCGGGTAAGCGGTGGTGTATTGCGCCGAGATCGGCTCCATGGACTCCATCCGCTCCATCCTGCGCGCTTTACAACGGAGTACCCTGGTGAGGAGAATAAAAACTGACGAACCACGCAACTCTCTCTTTCTCCCCACCCCGCATCCTCCTCCTCTGAGCTCCTCCACAGGCTCCTCCTTTCATGTGAATCAGTCTTCTGCCTACATCACTTCACATTTAAAAGGCATGTCGTGATCGTTCACGCACATCACGCCGAGTACAATAGAACGGTGGGGGAGGTGCGGATGATGGAGGATGGAGAAGTTTGCAGAATGAAAGAAAGCGTGAATGGGAGGACGTGAGGAAGATGAGGGATGAGGATGAGGAGGGTGCATGATGAGGCTGACCTGTGGCTCTGCTGTGAGTGTGTGTCATGTCAGAAGTCTGTCCGTCGACTCCACACTGTCACGGTGCTTTCTGGACTGTAGATTTGTTCTCACATAGATGAGACCAAGTTCTTTCAACTCTCACACCCAAAATGCATTGCGACTTTCCTATCAGCACATTCTGAGTGTCATTTTTCCAATTTAAAGGGACACTGTTGAAACGTGGTGGAGACATAAGGGCTCAAATAAAGAGACTTTCTTTCTTTTTTTCAAAATGCACTTCAATATATGAAGTTTTAGGCAATATGACGTGGTGATCAGTATGACGTCAGATTAGATCATTATGGAGGGAAAAAAATCCTTAAGGCTGCATCAAAAAGGGCATAGCAGAGGCTACTACAGACTGATATATAAACTCAGCATAGACCGCACAATAGAGCAGTGTTGTGGTGATGTATTTTTGTAGGCAAACCGTGAAGGTAGCATGGCCCTGGTTCCCTCTGTGAGATTATTGAATTGGATTTTGGATTATTGTTGAAAATAATCTCTGTGACAAACACAGGTTTATGATACTTACATTCATCAAGATAATCTTTACAGATGAACACCATCTGACAACAGATACTCCTGTATCTGTGTTCAGATGGCAGCAGGGTGAGCAGACTGTGGCTCACTTCACAGATGTCACTGAGGATCAGCATTTAGAACTGGTTTTCCCAGCTTGTCTCTATATGATAGATACAGAAAGTCATGCGACTGTCACAGATGAATAGACAGATTTAATTTGACAAATAAATCATTTGAGCATTTTATAAACTCTTTATAAACTAAAGAATTATTGTAAATGAAACATCCAACATCCACCAGTATATAAATGAGTTATGATGTACTCCCACTACACCTGTTATATCATTAACATTCTTCTTATAGATGTATAAGCATCAATAATAACACAACGATATAATATATACTACTACAACTCAAACAAAAGGGGCAGGGGCAATTCTGCTGCATAATGAATACTTTTCCAGTCTGTTCACCCTGCTGCCATCTGACAACAGATACAGAAGTATCTGCTGCTGTACCACCAGACTACAGAGCACCTTCATTCCTCAGACTGTGAGACCCCTGAACTCATCATCAACACTCCACCATAAAATATTGTAATTCCTTTATAGCATAATGAGGTAGTACAGCTTGCATTTCATTGTACAAACTTGTTTTGTAAACTGACAAATAAATGAACCTCGATACCTTACTATCAAAGATTTTCTGATGGACTTTATATTTAAAGTTCTACTGTTTAGTTTTGGGGTAGAAATGTTAATGAGCAGAGACAGATCTTCATTGGCCATTTTTTTTCTGCCTAAACAAACTAAATAAAAATTTGTTTTCATAACTGAATAAACTGAATAAACAAACTGACCTTAAAGGACAACACAATTTATACTGTTTTACTTCACTTCACTGTTCACTTATATGTGGCGGACCCTGCCACCTTTCTAGCTTCAAACAGTGTTCTGGGACCTTATTTTCCAGTAGCTTGTTTATTCACTTATGGAAAAAATACATATTTCTGTATTATTACCTCATTAAAGGTGGTATTTGTAGGAAAGGTTGATTTTCCCAGCTCGTCCAAAAGGGACGCTTTGGGATGGTGGCCGACCTGTCCTACAATCCCAAAGCGTTGTTTTTTGACGAGTTGGGAAACCCAGAGCATTATTATGACACGTTTTGAATGAGACTCAAAAATCAACTTTTCTTAAAAAAACCCAACACCTTTAGCGCTGTAAATATTAAAATTCTGCGTTTGAATTTCTTCTCCAAAACTACACGGTGCCCCTTTAACATGCTAATGGGAGCATCACCACTTTATCTTAACAAGTGATCCATTTTACTTCACATATACAGTATTTCATATGCTCTGTGAAAGCAAACTAATAAAGGTCTAGTGTTTAAAAAAAGCCCACAGAAATTGCAACAAATTGAAAGTGAACATTGGAAATGTGTTTTTCTGATGTGTTGCTGATAAGGCACAAATTAAATATCATAAATATATAAATATCAAATAATAAATATTAATTTAAATCCAATTATGATGATATGTTTTATTTATTTATTTAATCCTCTGAGAACAGCTTGTTCATTCAGTTATCGGAAAAATAATATAGTATAATATAATATAATATAATATAATATTTCTGAGTTTGTATTATTACCTCATTAGTATTGTACTTATTAAAATTCTGAGTTTGAATTACTTCTCCAAAACTACACAGTGACACTTTAAGCAAGACCTGAATATTTCACCTCTGTCTATGGCTATGCTGTTGTACATATCATGTCTAAACATGACCTGGCATTGTCAACATTTGTTTTTTCTTTTTAATTATTTTTTTCTTTTCTTTTCTTTTCTTTTCTTTTCTTTTCTTTTCTTTTCTTTTCTTTTCTTTTCTTTCTTTTCCAGTGAACTTCTTCAAACAGGTTCATAGCAGCCAAATAATGAGCAGAAAAAGACACAAGACATGAAAAAACCCACTGTCATATTCACAGTATGATAGTAATATGTTATTGTATCTAGCAGTGATTTTGATAACTTGATGGACTGTATTGGGTCAAATTTGCTTGTGCCTCCATGAACTTCCACTAGAGTTTGCACAAGAGTCAGTGTTTTCCTTCTTTTTACCAGAATGAGAACAAAAGTGTTGGAGGTGAGTTATTTCTGTGGGAGACTCCACCACTCTCCTGACATGGTGTTAATATTTAGCCGCTGGTTAATCCTGGGGGATCAGGTGTCTGTACTTTGTTGAGCAGTTTTCGAAAAAGCCAAAAGACTCCGCTGTTAACCTCCAGCTGGGACGCGAAGGAGTGATTTGTTTGAAAGCTGTTGAGTAGGCAAACTGTCAAGAGGGACTACAGGGATGTCTCCAGAGCTGCTGACTGTCATCGTGGCTTCAGGTGAGTGTAGCACTTTTTATTTCACTTCACTGTCAGAATCCAGCTTTCATATTAAACTGGTTGAACAAAAATAAAATATGGTTATCAAATAAGAGGAAAACCTAATCTTCTGCTTATTTGACCAATGCATTAAATCAGGAGAGGAGATGTGTCTGCATGAACAGTATGATAATGGTTTAAGCAGTCCAGTTTGAGGGTAATGTGTTGGTCGAATATTAAATGTAGTTGTTTTTAATGAGTCCTCATGAGTAAAGTCTTTTGGAAGGCCGACTAGATCAGTTGTGTAGGTAAAGACTGACGTCCTCAAACAAGACAAAAATAACAGGCAATAATTCTGCAATTATGTTTAATTTTCACAAATTCTTTAAAATCTGAATCATAAATGTACTTTGCAATCAGGTTTTGCTGAAGGAAACTAGTTCACAATAGTCAAAGGTTGAATCAGCTTTAACATCAAACCTTTCAGTATGTGTCACAACTGTCAACAGAATAACATAGAATTATATATATATGTATATATATATATATATATATATATATATATATATATATATATATATATATGTATATATATATATATATATATATATATATATATATATATATATATATATATATATATATATGTATGTACAAGAAAACTATACAGCTTATATTATATAAAATAAATCAGGTCACTGATTCTGTGGCCATTGATATGCGGTGTTCCAGCATAGATACTGAAATTCATGAACTGAAGAATCCTCTTGGATGAGCGGAGAAGATCATAACAGATAATCGGATTCATGTTTTTAATTCATTTTACACATCAACATAAATCAGACTGCACAGAAATATGTACTGTAACTGTCGGGGATATTTAGGCCCAAACCATCTTTTTACATTTTTAATCACTGGGGAAAAAAAGCCACTTCAAAAATAACAAAAAAAAACCAAACAAGGTGTCTCTTGCTTGTAATAAGTAAAAAAAGTGTGTCGAAAAAGTGTCCTATATCTTTCTGAAATGCCTCTTTCTTGGTGGTTGTGTGCTATATTGAGTGTAATGAGATTCTTTGATAAATATACTTGGTGAGATCAAGATTTTTTGCAGTAATTAGAAAAAAATTATGTAATTTTGTTCTATAATAATAAATAGTTCTGTAGGATCTGATTGAATGACCAATTACTATTGTCAAAAAAACACCCTAAAACATTTACAAATGGCAGGCCTCACTGCATTTGCACAGGCATCACACAAACACTTTACTGGTATTTGGTGTCCAGAGAGTCAGAGATACACGGAGGGGGCGGCCTCCACTTCTTCTTCTACTGTCTTTGTGTACTCTAACATGTCCACATGTAGTCTGCTGTGTTCCCCTCTGCAGCAGTAACATTATGCTGTTTCTCTTCTCCACCTCAGTGTCCTGTATAGCGTTTTGTTTAGTGATCTTGATGATGGTGGTGGTCTTCTACAGAAAGGATCCTCTCTGCTGCAGATTCAGACCCTACACGACAGAAAACTACACAGTAAGTACAACTTTCTTCTACAGTAACCACAGAAAGGCGCCAGACTTCAGTCACATCAACTCTGACCCCCTCATAATGTGTATGTCGCATTTTACTGTGCTAGATGTAAAAAGCTGAGCTAATTTTAACTAGGCTACTTAACTGGGTTGTTCAGTATTTTATAAGATCATCATATGTTTGATTGTTGATATCCTATGAGAATCACAAATCTCATGAAAAGTCAACTTTTCATGAGCTCAGAAAAACAGAATAACTTAACCCTTTGTGACGATGCATTTTCCAGCTAATCCAAGATCATTTTTATAGAGCTGATTAGATAAAGAAGACATAGAATTTTCTCAGTCTATAAAGGAACACTTTCAGAATCATCCAAATTCTAAATCTCCAAATTTGGAGATACATGAATTTAACTGAACAGGAAGAGAAAAAATAACTTAATCAGAAAAGTAACGAGTAACTTAAGTTTTCAAATGAATGCAGTGTAGTAAAAAACAAAACAAGAAAAACATTTCTGAGATGTAGTGGAGTAGAAGTATAAAGTTGCATAAAATGAAAATACTCAAGTACAAATACTTTGAATTTACAGTACAGTAAATGTGCTTGGTTAAATACTACCACTACCAAATAGTATGCATAAAAATACAACTTTATTTATTAATCAGACCATTCAACCACAAATGTATTTTAAATATATGTATATATATATGTGTGTGTATATATATATATATATATACATATATATAATATTATAAAAATGAAATAATGGCCATTTTCAATAACTAAGAGAAAAATAAGGAATCTAGGTGGTTGTATTTCATTAATGTCATACTGCACCCTGCCATCCTAACAACAACGACAAATCATGTTTTGTGTCTTACCTGAAGTATCTCATGCAGATTGTCTTGTTTCATTTGACTAGATTTGCCTCCAATCCAATTAAATGGAAGTTAATGGAAACCTGTTAACTCACACCATTTAAAAAGTACACTAAAATAAAATCAACATCTCATCCAGAAACAGTGTTAGCATTACATCATCTACTGAAAGCAAAGAAATAGTCCCTGAAAATTAGAGACAGGCCACTATCAAAGTTCTGGGGTGGATGCAGAGCAAATTAATTCACATCTGTTAGCTGGACTGGATATGATTAGAGCTGAAGTAAGTGAGAAAAATCGTTTTTGTATTTAGCCATAATCTGGTCATGAAAGGCCAGAAAATTGTTTAGCTGAGGTGATAATTCAGATAATTCATCATTCCAGATTCAAAAAACAACAACGATGTGTGCTATTTCACGTTTGCTGGGTGATGTAACACCAATGCTCTTTCCTCCTGTTGCAGCCACAACAAAACACAAAGTTGGCTTTGTTACTGGCGACATTTTAAAAAGGACACCATACCCGAGAACAAGTTTGAAAAAAGAAATTATTTTTATTCACAAATGATACTGAAATTAACCAAAACTATAAGTCTAGAAGCCAAATTGAACTCCCTCAACTAAAAAAGACAACGTAACTGAACAACAAACAGAGCTGCGTAAAGAGGATTACCAGACCTCCACTCAAAAAGAAAACAAAACACCAGCTGAGGAAGAAGACAAACACTCAGTCGGGACTGCTCGGTCTGTGGAAGAGAGAGCTCCTTTCTCCAACCTCCCATAAATATGTGGCAGGGCTAACTGCCTGGTGAGGAGCACCTGAGAGGAGGGAAGGAGAACAGAGGAGGGGGAAACACAGAATGGAGAGAGGGAGCCCGTAACACCCCCTCAAGAAAAAGAGCTTTATAATGTTAACAGAGGTGATCTAACATCCTAAATAAATAAATAAATAAATGGCTGGATAAATAAATAAATATGAGAAAAATGAAAATGCAGAAAACATTGTGGATATACGTAGATATGGGGACAATGCAAGGGGGAAATAATACAGACATAAATACAAAATAAATCCGTAAATAAATAGATGAATAACTTGAAATGTTCCCTCTGTGTGAATTGTAATGCCGTTGTTGCTGTAGATGATGAAATAGAACAAAGCAGTATAGGCTATTTTACTACCAGGAGTAAGATTGTTTAGAGCAATTTAAAATAAATTCTTAACATTGTAAAGTCATAACTAATCCCTGATGATCTCTGTGTCACCAGGATGATTCTCCACATTACCACAGCAGGCACTCTCTGATCGGCATCTCCCATAATGAGCGCCGTGCTGCCATGAACCAGGGAGCTGTTGGCCCACAGGTAGAAAATGGACCTGACAGCAGCTGTTGCAACATTTGAAAATACAACTGCAGCTGCCAGAACTTTCATATCACATTTCTGTTGTGTGTGCATGTAATCTAGCTTCCTGGGAGGCTGTTTATAATAGGGAAGCCAAATAACTACCACCTGAATGATGCTCTGCCCAGGCTGCCTTCCTATGAGAGCGTCCGTAAGAAAGACCGGCAGAGACAGATCCACACTATGATCTCACAGCGGTTCGGCCTCAATGGCTGCAACGATGAGGTGAGCAGACAGGACGCTTCACCATTCAGGTTTTCCCAGGTAGCTTCACAAGCAAAATGTGGAAAACTCCTATAGTACTTCATTTTGACAGGAAAAAGGTTTAAAGGAATAGTTCACCATCTTGGAAAATACGCTTATTTATTTCAAAGAGTAAGATGAATCAATACCACCATCATCCCTGTGGGATATTAGTCTGACTCTTGCTCTGACTGAGCGTTGCTATAAGCCTGCCATTGGCCAACTATTTCAGTCCGCATTGTCCGCCCTTCCGTTATCTGCTTTTCAAAGTCCCTGTCTATATGGGAAACAACAGCAACAACCTCTGCAGCCTACAGTACATGTTTTAAATGGCAAGACAACATTTTGCAGGGGCACCACCACTACAGAAGGGTCTGTGTATGTAGACTAGTGGGATATGGAAATGGAGCCAGGGGGTGATTCGCCTAGCTTAGCAAAAGACTGCAAACAGGAAGAAACAGCCGGATTAGCTCTCCTCAGAGTTCAAGAATATGCCAGGCAGCACCTCTAAAGCTAGCTAATTAACATATCGAATCTCATTTATTTGATATGTATGAACAGAAATGTAAAAGTGACAACCGGTAACTGTAGATCCCTGAACAGAAAAGATGGTACCAAACATGGCAACCTTACTGTGGAGACAAGATGTTTTACCTGTGCTTGGCAGCTGTAGTATACCAGTGCATAGGCCTAGTTTAAGGAGGCTGTCTCATGTAACTCCCCCAACACCATGATGTCATTGTTACATTGAGGGTAGCTGTTTCCCTCTGCTTTCAGTCTTTATGCTAAGCAATCACACCCAATCTCAAGCTCTGTAGCTAAACCAGAGCTTTTTCACTACAATCAAAGAAAATGTGAATTATTTCTGTAAACTGACTCACGTCAGCCTGTACAGCGTCAGTTTTATCCATGTTTGTTGGCATTTTTTGTACGCTCTTTTCAAGAATGTAGCAAGCTAGCTATGCATGAAGTCCAAATTCTTAATCACACCTACACAGCTTTGATTGGTTTATTGTTCCTCCAAATAGTAGAAACATCCATCAATGAGCATAACACCAGATGTATTTGATTTGCTGAACAACTAGGCTATGAGACGTTGTCGTAATTCATACGAAGGCTAACATTTCCCACAATGCCCTGAGCTAAGACAAACCCTCTCAAGCCTCAATAGTTATTGCACAACTGTTTTCACAGGCTGAATAGTGCTCACCATGACGAGCAAACCGATCTTTATGTATAAATCTAAATCTTTGATTTGTCATGTGTGATTTCCTTTGTCACATTTCACTCCAGCCTCCACCAACGTATGAAGAAACACTTCGCCAGTCCATGGAAATTTCACCCGTACATGTGCACTCTCTGGATGTTCACCTGTCAGTCCACACCCAGGACAACTCCTCACACCTCAGTGAAGAAGACACACACAACCCCAATCAACCCCCCACAGCACTCCAGGGGCCGTCTTCCTCCCACTGCCCGGCACAGAGCTCCGGGTTCCTGTCTATCTGATGGTCCAAGCCACAGCATAAGAAAGAGGGCTACTGTTGTATGAGCCAAGAGGCCGATGTCATCAGGGACAAGAAAAGAGGGCAGGGAATGCTGTGAGGCAGAGCTATTGATACACCAAGGTGATTCTGCTCAGAGGTATTCACAGGATAATGACTCTGACTTTAGCTGTCCACATATACAGTATGAGAATGACATACACTATCTCTGCATTGTTTATGCAATTACTGGCATGTTTCAGATGTGTTTTTTAAGAATGACGTATTGAAGGATGGATTTAAAGGAATGACGAACATGATTCTGATACTGATGAGGATATTTTTGTACTGAAGCCTTTTATTCACTGTCTTTGAATCGAACAGATGTTATACCAATTAAATCCTGAATGTTCAGCATTTCCACCAGACTTTTGTTCTTATAAGAGTCTAGTTACCTCTGAAATAACACTCAGACCATCAAAGGATGGAAAAGTTCTCCACAGACAGCCAGAATAATCGCGTTCAAGTGGGATCAATAATTCACCACAATAACGTGAATGTAATAAAAATGTGTTTTTTAATGTAGCTATAGAGAGTACCTCTATAGGGAAACTGAAATTTACTCAACAGTTTTGTGGGGTTTAGTCAGAGACACCATTCTAGCATGTGTAAGCATGCTAACATTTGGTGCAATAGCTGTTGAGACAATTCACTCTAAATGAGCCATAAATATCTGCTTTGAGCCAATCTACTGATTACATGTTGAAATATTTGGCTAGATAAATGAAAACATTGACCTGCTGGTTCTGTCACCATATACTGTAAGTCAGGGAATCAACCAGGTCATTGGGATTCACCCTCTGGGGACCATGAATATCTGTACACGTGTTCATGCTTATGAATCCAGTAGAAGTTGAGATGTTTGGCTAGAAAGGTGAAAACTAGGAGATAAGTCAGGGAATCAACAAATCATTGGTAAATCCTCTGGGCAACCATGAAAATCTGTTCCAAATTTCAGTGGAACAAAATATTTTAAAGCAAACTGTCTTTCACACTGACTCTCTACAAACATTGCAGACAATAAACCTAAAAACACAGTCTGGATTAGGTCAACTACAAAGCTCTTTTGTAAGTCCAGGCATTGCTTAAACAGTAACTCTGTCCGGCCCGTGCTCATCATTCATGACGGCTACTTTGAATGTGAGAGGTAAAGTACGACAGCACTGGGTTACTCTTTAACCCAGATCAAACACTAACCACAGGAAACACAAACCCTCCACATGCAGGAGGCACCTGGGAGAGTGAGGCTGCACACTCCAAATGATACTTCTTTGTTGTGCATCTATTTGAGGGTGGCCTGCACTGATACTGGCCTGGACTGACAACCAAGAATGCGGATCTTTAATGATGCCAGTGGCTATTCAGTAACTCCATGACTCATTTGTTCTTTTTAAAGGTGAACTACAGGTACAGAGAAGCAAATAAAAAATGAAAAGAATCGATTTGCATACAGTTTTCTTTTTCACAGAAATATACCTTGGTTTATTCTTGGTACATTATCCAGTCAGGCAATGGAGTGCACATTGACCCACAAACAGGGATTTACCCTCAGCCAGCTAAGTATTAACACACCATGTCTGCAAACTCCTCACATCAATCATTCGTTCTGCTTCATGACAGCGTTCCAACTCCCATGCAGTGTACCAGGCGTTACCCACACTCCCTCAGCATACCACAAGTCTCGGAAATTCAGCTGTTCCTGTTTATCTCCTGATTCCTGTTAAAAGCTTTTTTCAAAGAAATTCTGACAAAATGTCTTGCTGATAAGCTCGTGCCATTCACAACACATTTTATACAGGGATTGGTTTATACATGGCCTGATTAAGGAAGACTAGTGATTTACCCAGAGTGACTGAGTAATCATAGACCATACGTTTTTTTTAAAATTATTTCTATTTTGGGGGAAATATATTCTACCAATGAATGGACCTGCAATATCAATGTGCAATTTGGACTTCAACACTGGCACATACTAGGACAAAATCAAAGTCAGGAGCTCACACATTAATGTTACACTGATTGTACGACATCTTGTGGTCTGTTTGGGTATTGCACTTTTCTAACGACAATTAAAATACTTTTTTTTCCACACAACACTTGTAAATTAGTATCAACTCTTAATCACTTTTCAGAGCAACTAAATGTGTGTGATCAATTAATAAGTAATAAGTAATAATAAGTAATAAAGTGAAAGCTTGACCTTGATAAGTCATCATATTTAAACACTCAAATCTGCTTAAAAGGGATTGCTGGGATATAGTTGTCAGCTACACATCAACAACTGCACCATCACCTGCCAGCTCACTGCATTAAAGCTGACCGTCCCCTCTGTCCATGTGCATGCAGTGAAGACTTTACTGCTGGTGTTGGCAGGACAGTGATGTATTCAGCATTGACTCCATAAAACCAAACCGAGGAGCACATAATGTAGCAGTGATTCTGTGACATCTTGTGGTCAGTTACTGGTATTGCATTTCTCCAACCATAGATTTTTTTTTCCAGTAAAGCACCTTTAGAACTTTAACTACAATAAATAATGTGGCTTCTTTAGCAACAGTTGCAGTTATTGTTAAAAGACACATCCTCAGTGGATGTGAGACTTTAAAACTATAATCCACCCTTTGTGTGTTGTTGACAATAGTGGTCCTACAGATCCCACTGCTTTGTGTCAAAATATTGCAAACTCTTCGTGTATCTTGGCTAAAATTTATTTTTCTTTTATGACCTTATTAAAGGCACAGTTCACTCAAAGAAGAAAATTCTGTCATCATCTCCTCCCTCCATGCTGATGGAAAGTCAGGTGAAGTTTCATAGTCCACAAAACATTTCTGGAGCTTCACAGCAGAACAGCCTTGAAGTATTCTCCTCAACAACTGAAGTAGCTGGGGACAAACAAACATAAAATGGCTCCGTACAGCTTTTCATGTGTAATCTAAGTCTCTGGAAGCCCTAAGCTCCCAAATTGATTTTAAAACTCGTTATTTACACCATTTTCAGAGTCACAATCATCACTGCAGCTGCAGTAAAAAGTGTGTAAGGGTGTACATAACATCTTTTCAAATCAAGTTGGGATCTAGGGGCTTGATTTATGCTGGATGAGCTGTATGGAGGCATTTAATTTTTTTTTTTCTGTCGTTTTCTTACATTCTCATTTTTTTAATGTTAATTTTCGAGTGAACTTTTGGTAACCCATGCCAACGCAACAAACTAGGGTACAGATTTGATGAACAAAATACATGACCATAAATCCTTAAGGAAGTATTTCATGCTTTAACATTATATGGTCTATGAGAGGACATAAATATTCCTTGTTTGCCAAAAAGTCATTGACAGATAAAGAAATGTACTGAATGTTAGCCTACATAGCACAGTTGTTGTTTGAGTGGATGGGGTCTTTCTAGCCAGCCGTCAGAGATCACATGTTATGGATATGGTTTAATCAGATTTGATTGACAGTGGTGTCACATAAGCAAACAACCCAAAAGTTGTGAAAAGTAAAATAAGAAGACTAGGTAGTAGAAAAATAAGAAGTGTTTTCAGAATCGACATTCCAAGCTCAAACCAAAAACTGCCATCAGATTCTAATTCATAGGCTGTTCAGTTCTGATTGGTATGAGGGACCAACATGCCATCACCGTTTCCTGAACAGAGAGCTTCAAACAGTGTCAAAAGCACTGAGACACCAACAGAAACATCTCATGTGAAATGACTGTTTTGTTCTGGTAGGATCCCATTGTTTACAAGAGAACAGTTTTCTGGCTCTTTAAAGCAACACAATGTAACTTCCTGTAAAAAGACATGCGATTGTTGAGTCTCATCCCTAGATCGTCACATACTGACACTTTGGGTTGGTGTCCGACCTGAGCTGCAAACCCAAAGCGCTGGTATTTGACGCTCTGGGGATGAGACTCAATAAACTATCTTTCACCAGGAAGTTACATGTTGTTGCTCTAAGCAGTTACCACTATAACACAATAAAACCCTTAACACAAAACCCAAGTTAACAAATGAAAAGATTTTCACATACAAACCTTTAATACAGTAAATAAAGAAAATATTCAGTATTATGACAGTGACATCTCTGGTACATCCTGGGTGAACATAAAGTATCTCAATGTACTATAAGTGTGCTGATTGAGTCCAGCCCATGGTTACACACCTCTAATCTGTTCATGTGTGACAGAGTTGAACTTCTGTTTATTAAGTCCAACAGAGAGTGTCACATAATGATGGAGCTCAGAGACAGGAAGCTGAGCAAGATGGTCTGCTGTTCACGTTGATCTCTGGTAATCAGCTGAGGTGTCAGTCAAAACAAATCCTTCTTGGTCAACGCAACAATACCTGGGGAATAATGACCTCCCAGTCCAGTCCAGTTAGCTTCAGACCATGTCCACCAGTTTAAACTTGCCCTCCTGTTTGATTGGCAGGATGTTGATGAAGGTCTTGTAGAGCACAACTCCTTTAGGCAGCTTGGTGATGACCTTGGTGGCCTCGAGGCTGCGTGGTGCTGGGATGTAGACCTCCTTGGTGAACCTGACGTATCCGTCCTCCAGAGCAAAGAGCGTATTGTTGGTTCCCATCCCCACCTGCAGGAGAGGGAAGGAAGCGTGCACATTGAGAACGTGGACATTTTAACTACATCAAATCAATGTTTTTGGACAGAGTAAGTGTAACTTACATGAGCTCCTGGGTGATACCTCATCTGCCTCTGGGTTGCAAGGATGTTACCCGCATGGACAAAGTTACCTGGTGAGCAAAAGAATATTTTTTAAATAACTTTCAAATAATATATATTCACACAGCAGGGCACCATAACAATGTGTGTTCAAGGTAATGAAGGAACATTTCAGCCAGTGCAACAACTTGGCTTACTAACGTGTTTTTAACACATACACACACAGACACAGACACAGACACACACACAATCAAAATTCTTGATAGTAGTCATTGTTGGTTTGGGTCTTTTTATGGGATGTGGCTGAATTTGAGCTTGTGGATGAAGAGCCACAGTACTAACATACCATCCTGTTTCTTGAAGCCGTATCTCCTGCCAGGGCTCTTTCCTCCGAGGTTCTTACTGCTCCCACCAGCCTTCTTAGATGCAAACCGCACAGAGTCTAGAAGAGAGGACTGGCCAGGCACCAACAGACCTGAGACCAGCGGCACAGAGAAATGTGAAGTCACACAGACGTCCCTTTTCAGCCCTGATATTTCTCAGTCACTCATATGCACTGTAGCTAATGCCTGATAAGTATTTAAAGTGAATTCACAGTAAAACACATTGTAACACCTTTTACGAATTACTGAAACTGTCATAGAGACCATATACTTTTCACAACAAAATCCACAGTGGAGGGCAGCAGACATTTTACTGGCAAGATGAAGTACCACAGTAAGTTGCTGTGTCCAAAATTTTGCTATCATACATCATAAATTCACCCCGTACATGAGAAGTCGTTGCTGGCAATCATGGCATTGTTACAAAAAGATAATACGTGAGGCACAAAATGAGTTTTGTCATGTTTACACTGTCATGTGTTGTCTATGACATTTGGTGCACATTTACACACTGGCACGGTAGCGTCGCTAGTTAGGTTAGCATGTAAAACAGCAATTGTTTAAAACGGATGTGAACAGAAAGCAAGGAGCTGCTGGGAATTAATACACCATTTTTTCAAGAGCTATTTGTAAATGTATTATGAATGTATAAAATACAAATGTATATATCTGATACCTGCTCTGGACTTGAGCATCAAGGACGCCAGCGCTGCCATCTTGAAAAATGTCGGTGCGTCACTTACGTATGTGCGTCACATCCGGATATTTTTGCTGCATTCAGGTTCCCCAAGACAGACGCCGGACCGTCACGACACACTGGAAATACTGTTCATCATTAGCTCCCAAATTGTAACTAAATGTTATCAAAAGTAACAGCAACATGATTGACAAAAGACAACAAACAATATTTTTTTTATAACTGGGGATTTGTAAGCGTTCCGGGATGAAAGATAAAAGATTGTCACCTACGCCATGTTTATGAGTTATGGAACTGTAGGAACGTCCCGATTACCATGAACGCAACATTTCTTTGCAACCCGCGGAAACCAAATGAGCTCTGCTGCGACAGAAAGACAGAAGTTAACGTGGTGTGAGTTTATCTAAATAACGTTGCATACTAACAAACAAGAGGTAGCAGCTAATGCAAGTAGCAATCATTTAGCCAAATATCGTACTTCTTAATGAACTCGTGTCTGTATGCAAGATTTCGTAGAAAAGGAATATGCAAAGCCGTGTTTAAAGTCATTCAACCAAACGTTCGCTTTCGTCTCTCTGTATGGTAATAGTGAGTGTTCGTGTTTCTCACCTGTCCCTTTTAAGGAAATAATACTGTGCCAAACTCAATTTAAAAGTTACTCATTTGTTTCTTATCGCTGTGTTCTAGTAATATATCTAATTCACTAAGCAGCAATCAATAATGTGTAACAAGCGGCCTGTGCCAAGTATAAAGAACACAATTTCATTGGGATAAGTTCTACTTAGCGGGCTATATGTACACCAGGTTTAGTAAACTACTTATACTTTGTGTGTGCTCTAGGTTATGACCTAACAGATAATACAATCACATGCTCACGCACTAAGAAAAGTACATTTGATAGGTTTCTGAGTTAAGCTTGGTGGGTTACCAGAGGAAAATGCACTTGGGGGAGAAGAATAGTCTGTTCGATGGCGATCCTGTACTAATTCTGGATTCATGTCTCATATACAGTAACTTTTGCTCTGACGTGAAAGAACATGGGCAGCTACAGTGACTCCACCAGTGACCTCGACGAAGAGTTGCCTGTGTTTGACTTCCTCCAGCCAGGTCGACACCTCAGCCAGGCCTCTCAGAACATAGGTGGCTCTAATGCAGAAGAGGCAGCCATTCTCTCCTCAGCAAAGGGCAGTGCAGGTGCAAGTATAGGAAGAGCTGATGTAATGATGATTAGCAGCGATTCTGATGACGATGCACCTTATGTCCCTCTGGCACAGAGACTCAAACAGAGACAAGACAATGTGATTAGGACCTCCTCCACCGTCACTAATGGGAAAGATGCTGAGCAGTATTCGCCATCCAATCTGGCCGGCTCACGTCTCTCTTGCCAGAATGGCTTTTCAGAGTCAGCGCGTCCACTCAGCCTCCATCAGATGAGAACAGTGAACTCAGATGGCTCAGAGGATTCGGCGGCAGCTCTCCCTCAGCGATGGCTGCCTCCAAAGCCTCTCTCCAACACAGGAAGTACTGACACGTCTCCTGCCAAAAGGAAACCTGCCAAGCGGACGACGGAGGAGATCCAGTCCTCCAGGGAGGAGGCTCTGAGGAGGAGAGAGGCCAGGGAGAGACAGCAGAGGGGCAAGGGGGTGCTCAGGCAGGAACAAGAGAGACAGAAGGCAGAGAGGAAAGCTTTGGCAGAGGCTGCCAAGGCTCTGAGGCCAGAGGAATGTATAAAGCACATGGTGGTGGCTGTGGACCCAGGTAAAGACGAAACACCCTTGGCACTTTGCACAAGTGGTTAAATATCACTTTAAAGTCAGTCACAACTGTAAATTTGTTGTAGATTTTTATATTGCAAGTAAATCCCAGGTGCTTATTGTTTTGTGAGTCAAAGCCATTATTGAGGCTGTCTCATTTCTTCATTGTGGTAACTGTGTGTGTCTGCAGCTCTGTTACAGCTGGAGGGAGGTGGGACTCTGCTGGCGTCGGTGCAGGCTCTGGGTTGTAGCTGCGCCATAGAGAAACAACCCCTCCCACGCAGTGTGAGCTGGATGAGGAGGACTCCCTGTGCACAGGTGATAACAGACTCTTACATTATTTTCCCATTGCTGTGTTCTAGTCAAGGTGAAGCATGAATATATACTTGTCAAATGTCTTGTGACACATTGCTGTAATTGCTTTCAACAAATAAGACAATGGTTTAGAATGAGGAGCAGTTACGAGTGCTCATTTAATAATAACGCCACTAAATGAAGTCCTTCATAATGAGTGATGTGGTACTGATTTCCTGTCTGTTCCCTGTGTGTCTCAGCCAGATGATGCAGTGTGTCTACCAGAGGCCCATGTTGTGATGCAGATGACAGTGGATGACATCATCACTCTGATCCACAGCTACATTCAGGTTAGAGCTGCATTGATTAATCAATCAGTTGTCAGCTATTTAATTAATCTGCAAGTATTTTGATAATCAAGTCATTGGTTTGAATTTTTTAAGGAATAAAAGTCAAACTTCTATGATTCCAGCTTCCTAAAGGACAAGATCACCCTAAAATAAATATTCAGTCATTATTGGTGGCGCAGTCTGAAGTGTGTGCATGAGCTCATCTGTGCATCGAGGGTGTAAATAACATCTTTTCAAATTAATTTGGGACCTCAGGACAGACTTGGATTACGCCGGACGAGCTGTATGGAGCCATTTTATGTTTTTTTTGGTTGTGTTTTCTGATTAAAAACAAGTCCCCAGCTATTTCAGTTGTTTAGGAGAATGCTGCAACTCTGTCTTGCCATGAAGCTCCAGAAATGTTTTGTGGACATAAAACTTTACCTGACTTTCCATCAACATGGGGGGAGGAGATAATGACTGAATTTTCATTTTTGGGTGAACTTGTCCTTTTAAATGTGAATATTTCCTGGTGTCTTTCCTCCTGTATGACAGTAAACTGAATATGTTTGGTGTCTGAACAAAACAAGACATGGGGACGTCATCTTGGACTTTGGGAAACACTGATCGACATTTTTCACCGCTTTCTGACATTTTATAGAAAAAACAACTAATTGAATAAATGAGAAAATAATTAACAGATTCACCAACAACAAACATATTTGTTAGTGGGGCAGTTTTTCTTGCTGCTTGTCACAGTTAAACTACACTATCAACAGAGTGACTGACCTTGCTGCTCTAAAATGACATCAAACTTTCATGAAGCTGATGGGAAAATGGGGTCAGTGTAAAAAGGAACAGTAACAGGATGGAGTTAGAGCAGAACAGATGGAGGAATTTTAGATGAATCACAACAGAAAATGACATCTAATAGAGCAATAGACTAATAAGTAGAAGTATAGTAATTAAAGGATATGTACAACATTAAATATGAGTGTACACATAAGAAGAAACAATTCAGTTGACATTAACGACCACACAGCTTAGCAGACCGTATTTGTTTCCAGTGTGAAGCACCATTGTTCCATCAACAATAACACAAATTAGTAATGATAAATAGCTAACAAACAAAGGCTATAATAGCCATCATATATCATCTTCAAACAACAGCATATTACAGTTCCCTCAGATGGCAGAAGGGGTTTAGAACCCATATTGCAGTGGGAATAAAGCTGCTTTTTAAAATACTTAGTGGTCTTGGTGGGCAGTGATTTATAGCCTCTCCTAGATGGTAACAACTACTACAGGCAGAGTAGAGGGTGAGTGGGATCTGAGATCATTTTCCTCATCCTTCACAGGCCATGAATGCAAATACAAAGGAATACTGTTTGCGACGAGCTTGATTTTTGTGTAATATAAAAATATATCAAAGTTATTAAAGGAATAATGTTGTAATTGTGTTTCGCAATTCACGAAAAGCCCAAAACCAACAGTACTTTCTGACTTCACCACTCCGTCTGTCACAAATCTATACTGATCAGCCACAACATTAAAACCACTGACAAGTGATGTAATATTGAGTCCTGGCATTCATGTGGAGGCCACTTGACACACACCACCCATCCAAACAGCGTTGTGGGTGCACCCCTCCATGGCAAAGGCACTCGCCGTTAACAGTGCCCCCCCCCCCCCCCAAGTAGAACAATGACACACCACAAAAACTGCTCAGGAACAGCTCGAGGAACACAATACAGAGCCCAAGGCTTTGAGCGGGCCTCAAAACTCCCCAGATCCCAGTCCAATCGAGCATCTGTGGGACGTGCTGGAACGAGTCCGACACATGGAGGCTCCACCTCCCAATGTTCAGGACCCAAAGGATCCACTACAAACGTACTGGTGCCAGACACCGCAGGATGCCCCGGTGGTCTTATGACCATGCCTTGACAGGTCAGAGCTGTTTTGGCTGCACAAGTGGAACCTACATAATATGACGTGGGTGGTTTTAATGTTGTGGTCGATCGGTGTATGGTTTAGATTTTTTATTTTATGATAAATACTAATTTCCTAAAACAGCTGGTCAATGTACACCACTCAAACCGGAGGAAATCCTCTCTATGCTGGGGACTATTTTCAGCAGTAGGTTAATACATATTTGGTGCCTTCATGAGTATTTGAGACAGCAAGATGGTGTGCATGGGATTGTGTCAAAATGAATGTGTGTGTCCATGGTAATGAAGGTAAGTCGGTGCAAAGTGTGGCTCATTGACATGTTTAATACTTTTTGAACAACAGTGGAGCTCTATGGCACGCTGTGGTACACACACAGTGCTTGTGTAACAACATTCATTGTTGGCTTTGGTCTTTTCATGAGATTTATTGGCAAAAAGACAAACAGAATATATTCAGCAGGGGTAATAAAAAATACATTCTTTTAAGTGTCATCATTATTTTTTTTATGATTCCCGAATGGATTTTATATAACTAGCGAGTTATCTGTTGGCTGTATGCTACCATTAACAAATACCATTAAAGGATCACTCTGTAGTTTTGGGGAATACATTTTAATCAGAGGAGAGAGATCTTCATCGGCTGATTTTTTTCTGCCTAAACAAACTAAATAATCAAACTCTCTTTGTGTTCATGACTGAATAAACTGAAGAAACAAACTGACCTTAAAGGACAACACAATTTATACTGTTTTACTCTGTTTATATGTGACATATTTGTCAGTTTGTATTATTACCACATTAATGTTAAATATTAAAATTCTGAGTGTGAATTTCTCCAAAACTACACAGTGGCCCTTTAACATGCTAATGGAAGCATTTCACTGCTTTAATTTTTATCCTAACAAGTGATCCATTTTACTTCACATATACAGTATTTCATATGCTCTGTGAAAACAAACAAATAATAGTCTAGTGTTAAAAAAAGAAAACAAAAGTTGGAAGTGACTATTTGAAATGTGTTCTTCTGCTGTGTTGCTGATAAGGCAGAAATGTAATATTGCAAATATATAAAGATTATATAATAAATCTTAACTTAAATCCTATTATGTTGATATGATTATATGTTGTATTTATTCATTTAATTCTGCTGTCTCCATGCAAACTATTAGAAAATAAACAGAATAAGTTATTAACATTTTAGTTGTTTATGTAAAGAGTTTTGTTCGATGTAGTGCAATAAAGTGAAAATCGGTTTACTGGATTGAACATCAGTTTTAATATTTAAAATGTGCCATATTATATTGTATTATTGATTTCAGCCACATTACCCAGTCTTATCTGTTGATAGCTGTCTTACTGATCTATACAGCTCCTCTTACACTGATATACTCTCTAATTCAGGAGGAGAGGCATGGCAGGTCCGAGTCGGGTCCCACTCTGACGTCCTGGGTGCAGGAGCAGCAGAGGCGGAACCCCGGCAAGACTCTCAGCATGGTGGTCATCGACCTGGAGAAATACTTCAGGTAGGAAGGACAGCATCTACCAGAATCTGAATTTGGAGCTGGTGGGCTTTTGAATTCAAGAATACTTAATTCCATAAAGGATCCATTATAGACTTGTTCCATTGTTTTGTCAGTCTCAAAACTCTGAGATATCCAGTTTACACTGATGGGAAATAGACAAAAGTAACATTGGAACATTACATTGGAGAACCAGGAAGCTGAGAGTTTTAAATCAAAATAGATGTCGAAACATTTTCTGTTGATCAAGAATCAACCAGTAGTTCCAACAACAATCTATGCAGTCATATTGGAGGTGGTAGTAGTCTAGAGACTGCTGGTTTGATTCTCTGTTCCAGCTTGGGCAACAGAATCAACATAGGGGAGGAGGAAAGAGAGGACACAGGAAAAAGCTAGTGTTGAGGAGCCCTTGAGCAAGACTCTCAATCACTCAGCTCCTGTGGTTCAGTGTTTCAGTGTCTGACAGCAGAGGACTGATTGATTGGGTGGAGAAGGCAGAGGAAACAAGTGGCTCCCAGTGTGTACATGTACAACAGTGTGAAGTATAGCACTCAGCGACATGTTGGAAAACAACAAGGAATGGCACTCAGATACAGCATTAGCTAACACATCTGCTGCTGCCTTAGCATGTTGAAACATGTCACCTATCACTGTCAGCAGCACTGTCAGCAGAGTCTGGCCGCTGGAAACACTGTGAGAAAGGTGTGTGAAGAGAAGAAATGGAGTAAAGAGAGCTGTCACACTTTGAGACCAGAGGATGTCCAGAGTAAAAAGAGATGTCACTTTTTACCCTCAGATCCCAGAAGTCCCAAAGCCAGAAGAGGTTTCGCGAGGCGGTCGCGGGTGAGGAGCATGGGGGAGGAAAAGCGAAGAAGCGGAGGAAGAATGGTGGAGCTGATGTGTTACCGGAAGTGTCACGAGTTGATGTAGAGGAGGTACATTTATTGCATTTTTCATAATTTAGAGAAGAAGAGTAAAAATGAGAAATTCCACACTTGCTATTTGTTTAAATATGTACTTATTTTTTCTACCTTAAAATTAATTTACCCTTTAATAATGATGTAATTTATAATCAATGGAAAATTTTAATACATTATGGTATTTTTAATGGATTTTCTGAATAATTTAATGGCTTTGTAAAGGGTAAAAATTCCTTAAAACTGACCCCTAAAAAGACAGACATCCCTTCATTTATTCCTTACATGCACAGTATGTAATTTCTAATTCCCAGGGTCTCTTAATCAAAACAAAAGACATACGTAGTGTGGGATCATGGAAGTTGTTGTCCTCATTGTTCAATAATCACCATTGCTGATGAAGTAAGTATCTACATGACTGGGTTTTATTCATGTTACGTTTAGTCCAGTCACCGACTTCACTCTCTAATGCTCTCCCGGACGTTTGTGTTGAACCCCTGAACTTGCACTTAATTTGAAAACTAACGTCCTTTTTTTAAGGCAGACATTTCCATGCTTTGGAGAGATTTGTACCTCTTAAATCTAGAATACAGATGTGGATTTTTTCAGCCAATAGTGATAACAAATAATGTTATCAATAACCGATGCAACAAGATAACCGATAATTTAACATTTTTGTATTTAAAAAGAAGTTGCAAACCTTTACTGTAGTTTATGTACACCAGAGGGTAAGTCAGGCTGATATGTAGTGAGGAAAAATGGTCTTGATTTTTCGAATAGTGAGCTCTGAGAATTTAGGGATGTTTTTTACGATTTGGTTAATTTAACAGGGTATTTGCCCCTTAAACAAACCCCTAACCAGCGCAGAAAATCAATTAAAAACCCTTTATGTTACAATTTATTAATTTTACACTAATAATTACACTTAATGAACTGGTGAACTCCAGAATTCATATGTAATTGATGGTTGTATAAATTAAGAGGTACCTGTAGTGTTACCTGCATGTTTAAAGGAATCTTTACACAGAAAACCCATTAGTTATTAAATAAATGTATTAAATACTAAATAAGAATACTGTGCTATTATAGTGTATATGAACATATATCAAACCCCCATCACAACTCCTTAAATATTTAGTGGGTTCAGTTAAATATTTAAAATGAATGTGTAAATTAAGAAGAAATTAATGTACCCTTTACAATCTTCTCAATTTCTTCATGAATGACTACTAAAAATAAGTTTTAAAAATGTTTTTAATTGTTTGCCTTGTTAATTGAATGTACAGATAGAAGGGTCTCTGTTTAACATACTGAATATCTTGATTTATATTCTGGGGTTTAGTGTGTTTTCAGGGGTAAATGAGGCGTTGAGGGTATTTTAAGGGATTATTGTTTGATAGTGATTCACATCATTCTGTCCTCTAACATCCCATCAGGCATTGGTGCATCTGCAGCTTCACACTGGTGTCTCAGTCCGCTTCTTGTCAACCTGGAAGGACTTCTCAGATCACATCACCATGACAACCAAAGCAGTTGCAGAAGCCCCTTTCAAGTGAGCGAGCTCTTTACCACCTCGTCTGGCTCGTTTTCTGTCAGATCAGACAATCGTTACCCATGCTCCTCTGTGTTTTCAGGCGAGAGAGGGAGAACACGGGCTTCTCTTTCTACCTGGAGAGTGAGTGGGCAGGGGGGCAGCGGGTGGATAAAGCTGGGAAGGGGCTGCTGCAGGTGTGGAAGAGACAGATCCAACAGCTGAACAGAGTCAGTCCAGACATGGCCTCAGCCATACTGGCAGCGTACCCCTCCCCACAGCTGCTCAACAAGGTACACTCATTATAGCAGCCCAGTTCTGCTATCTTTGCCCCTGAAACTTTTCTTGTAACAACAGCGGATTACTTTTATCTGGTGAATAAATATATATATATGTAAACAGATGTTAGCTGCAGCCAGATGCAGTGGCCATGTGTATGTGTCCAGACCGCTCTCCTTTTCTTCTTATGTCTTTAAAGTCGGTGTAGCTTGTTAAATTTATCGCTCAAACATGCTGAACTGTTCTATCTTTGACCTCCCTCTAATGTGTTATTTATACTTTTTGCATTTTCTGCTTTTTCTGTTGATTATATGTTCTTTATATACTGCTTTTTTTTAAGAACAGCATTGTACAGCTTCTAGACAAGTGTAGAGTCCCTCTTATTATAAATGCATCTTATAAATGACACATTATTGCCTGGTACTCTTTTGAATCAGGGTGTCAATTAGGGGGAGCCCACTAGGGAATTTATTGTACAGGGGTTTAACTATCAAGGCAACAGAGCGAGGTCAAAATATTTTCAGTCTTATTCAAAATAATCTGCAAACACATTAGAATAGTATAACTTTTCTTATTTCCTTGTCTTTCCACAGGCTTACAATCTGTGCAAGACCGACTACGAGAAAATCTCCCTGCTGTCTGACCTTCTGATCCGCAGAGGAGAAGGTGTCACCTCCACAACTCGACGGGTTGGTCCGGAGCTTTCCAAACGCCTCTTCCTCATGATGAACTCCTGTGACCCTGAGCAAACTCTAGACTCCACCGTCTGACCTATGAAAGATGCTTCCAGCATCTTTGGACTGGTCACAACAATCACATTTGATACAAAGTAGTTGGAATTCTGCTTTTTATGTGATGTATATATTAAAGTTTTATGAAAATATTATTTTTGAGAAGGCTATCAATGAGAAAAATATAATAAAATATGAAATATCATATACAATCATTAAAAGGAAATTCTCATTTTGCAACATGGGTTTTATGAAATTGTGGTCATTTTGGCTATGGTTCATGCTAACTCTATGCTCGCATCAAGAAAGCACATTTTACTTAAAATATTTCGAGCGCCTGTCTCACCAAAAGTAAGCAAAGAAAGGAGCCCTATGGATTAGCATTTGTGGCTAATTAGCTTAAGAAGCTAACCGAAGCTAACTGAGCTCACAATGAAGTAGTAGCAAATAAGAGGTTCATTTGTGTTATGTCTTATAAGGAGATTTAGGAAAAGAGTGGTAAACATGGCCGCGCTTGAGTAATAAACAAAGAAATTAGCCCCCTGAATTAGCACTGTAGCGAAGCTACAAGGGCAACACTCTGGCCAACTAGCTAACCTAGCTGCCCATTCATCTGCACAATAACAAACAAATATTACTTATTGTTTCATATAAAGTGTGATTTGAAATATTTTATATACGATGTAATTTTATGGGAAAAGCCTTGACAGGCTAATGCTGCTAGCAGAGAAATTGGTGGCGATTTAATTATTTTTTCAATTTAATTATGAGTATCCACAAGTTTCCTGGGGAACTGTTTATCGGTGATACCTTCAGTGCTAGGCAGAACTAGCGCAAGTAACAAAGTATCATAATAACTGATGCACTGGTGGCACTGTCAAGGTCTTAGAAGCGTTAGCTAAGTGGGCTAGGCAACAGTAATAGCCTTAGATATATTGGCTTGATAAAGTTGCTAACCTAGATCTCCATGGATGAATGATACACCGTACCAATCACTCTAAGAACGGATTGGTGTCCTGTTACCAGGGTTGTAATTCTGGTTCAGTGACTACGGATGAAAGTCACCGCCATAATTTGTGCAAGGTTTAAAAATACTGGATTTTCTCCTTAAAGATATGATATGTAACAGTTCCACATTAAAATGTCTAAAAACAACTAGGCATTTGTTAAATATTTTGTTGAGTTGTGTACTTATAGTATACCAAATGTTTTCGGAGAAATCTTTAATTTCATTCAAACAGATGATAATGGGGAAGGAAGGAGGCGAACTTAACTAAATGTAACATGAATACAACTTTAAAACATTACCACGTCCCTGAACGTTTTTGCCTGAGTCGTATCAGATAGATTATTAGTAGCAATGGTGGTTGTTTAACAATGAAGAAAACAACTCCCATGATCCCACACTACTTTGGCCTCATCAAACCATCTCTTTTCTTTTCATTGTTTTGATTTGGAGACCCCTAGTGGCCGAAGTAATGTACTGTATGTAGTTTCAAAGCAAGCTGGGATTGATGTTCTTGGTATAGCCTATTTAATCGTGATACATGTATGTTTATTTTTAATTTTGAATTGAGAAAATTTTGAATTTAAATTGTGATTTTTCCTTTTGAATTGTCAGTGCTTCAAACCAGTGAGTTCATACTAGTAAAGAGGCTCCCTTCTGTGTGGAACAGTATCTCTGTGGCTCACCTTTAATCTGGTTTAATTAAGCATTATGTGTAGTGTAACACCTCACCCATCATGTATTTGAACTGCTGTCCAATTGAATTACATGCGGCCAGCCTCTGAGCTTTCTGTGTCATTGGCTGCTCCCGTGTCTTCATTGCCTGTGTGCGTCGAGCCTTGTTTCTCCCGGCCCTGTTTGTGTGTTTTCATGGAGTGCAGTGGTAAAATGCTGCCACAAATCTGCTCCACTTTGCTTTGCAATGCCCACGGCTCATTTCCACCGCATTAGCAAAAATGGAACCTGACCAAGAAGTGATGAGTGTCTGGAACAGAGGAAAAGAGGGCGAAAGAGACGGATGGGTAACGAGCTGTTAAATGGGCTTAAGAGATGAGCAACATGTCTCACCCCAGGTCCTGCATACAGAGGCAGACACTGAGAGGTACAACAGTGCATGGTGACAGAAGAGGTTCACAGAGAGGAAAGGACTGAATTAAGCCTTGAAATGAACAGAACACAGGTCTCATACTGAATAATACAGTGTAGAGTGATGACTTCTAGTTTTAAAGCCTTTTCTTATTACAGACTCACATGGACTCACACTTCCATCCCATAATGAACCCTGTTTGGTAAAGGTTCTTCACTGATCCCTTTAAGGCAGACTTTCTTTTACACATATCATGGTAATAGTGTTTGAAGCACACCTAAGACCATGCTAGTGTACACTTCATTTCAACATGAAATAAAGAGGAATCAATACCTATGTTGCAGTTGGGCTTAATGGGGTTGGTTTAACAATTTACAATAAGCCATTTTTTATTAATTTTTATTCCGGGAGCATTTTTTAAAAGCCAAGGTACAGAGTGAGTCACACAAGGTAAAATATATATATATATATGTATATATATATATATATATATATATATATATATATATATATATATATATATATATATATATATATATATATATACATATACACTCGAAGCCAAAAACCCACAGAGAATTATCACCTCACTGTACAGTTTCCCCACAGCTTTACAGCTATTTAGCTTCTTTCAGCTCATTGTTTTGGTTTTACAGCCCCCATTTTTATTCTGTGCTTCAGTCTGACGGCGCTTATAAACCCATACTCACTCGCTGCCCAGCATTAAATCGCAGACAGACAAAGTTCACAACAAGCGGATGAACATAGTGGAACATTTAGCAGTCAGGCATTTCCCTCAAGAACCCAAAACTTAGCTAAATGTAGAGTGAATAACATTCGTTAGCTCACCAAGAGCACAATGCTAAAGCTAAAGCGTTAGCCATATCAACTTTACGAGTTCGTGAAGTGTCCAATGTGTATGATTATTAGCATGTTGTGGAGTTCTGCTTACAGGGGACCAAAAAAGATGAATGCAGCTTTAAACTAGATCAGACTACAGTTGATACAGCAAATTTCTATAAAATGACATAAAATTAAAAGACAACACATTGAAAAAAAGAGACAGGAGCAAAAACAGAGTTTCAGACAGAGGGGGAATACAGAGCTGCACCACTGGACAGTATGAGAAAACTGATTTTCTGTTTCTTGTGTATTAAAGCATGTAAACCTTTTCTAGTAGTAACCCAAAATAACATTATGAACCTGAAAATGAGCATGTCTCCTTTAAATGAAGGATACAGTCTCAAAAGCCTCTGAACCCTCACTACAAATTGTGATATTCAGAGGCCCTTTAAGTCCCGTAAGGTAATATTTTCTGTCTTGTATACACAAGATCCAAAACTTGTACACACAATTTATCAATAATTTCTGCACACTAGTTATTATCTTTTGCAAACAAGACATTATCTTGTATGCACAAGATCCATAACTTGCCCTTTTGGGACTTTATGTCATGGTTTGGGTTTTTTGTTGGTTATTTCCTGTTTTATTTTGTAGTTTATATCCTCATGTGTCTTGTTTCACTTTCCACTTCCTCCCTTTGTCTGCTTTCCCGCCCTCTGTCTGTGTTCACCTGTGTGTCATTACTTAATCACCAGTGTGTATTTAGTTAGTTAGTGTTCTCCCCTCACTCTTTGCTGGTTCATGTGTTTTGCCCTTGTGTTCCTGCGTATACCTGCCCCATCGTCCTGTCATGTGTTTCCTGTTTTTGGGTCTTGATTCCTCGTGCTATTTCTGGTTTTATAATTTGTTTTGCTTTTGCTCTTGGATTTCTTTTGTTATGTGCCTTTTGTTGCTACTATTTTACTAGCTCACTTTTTGTTTGGTTACCTGCCTGTGTGTTTTGCGTTTGGGTCCGCTTTATGTAAGATGACACTTTACGGCCTCCGTTCGGTTCATGCCAGTGACCTCTGCCCAAGGATTCACTCACTCTCATTGCATTAGGATGAAGGCAGAATTCTCACAGCTCAAACCTGGCCAAATAAACCTAAAACTATCTGCATGACTTGATACCCTCAGGAGTAAGTGAAAAATGTTTTCTTTTTTTTTCTTTTTCTAGTAATTTCCGTTGAAGCAGCCTCACACTCTCCACACACTTGACTTTAAGAGGCACTGCTGTAGAGGAGAGTGTACTGTAACATCAGCTGTGTATGGCAACAGAGTGTGATCTATAATTGGTTCTGGCAACACTGCCCCAGAGCTACTGTTACATTACATGATTCAGTATCTTTTATTCCATGTAGTCATGCAGGACGAGCAGTGCTCCTTCAGAAATCCTGTGTTCAGGTCACATAACTTGGCAATTACAGTGAAAGATACATGGTTTTACTCTACCTCAGGACAGGCTTGTCCTTCTCATCCTTTCTTGCTTGCTTTGAGGTGGTTGGAGACTTCAAAGATGGGATGGAGTAGGATGGAGCAAAAACAGAAGAGGGGTTGTGCGGGGCAAAGGAGATGTGTGTAAATGACTCACCCATAGCAACGTTATTTCCCCCTGGCCCCCCTCTGTTTGACCTCAACTCAAAAGGAAAGAGGGTTTCATATCAGAAATGGAGGAATTCAGAGAGCAATACCTCAGAGCATCACATGTCACTGTCGGTTTATCAAAGACAGGCAGATATTCACTTCAAGATTCTGTTTGATGCACATGAGAACATGTAACTGTGGCATTTATGTACGGCAACAGCACACACTGATAAGATTAAATCCTCCACTGCAGGATTTTAAGAGGCATCATTTTATGCAGTGAAAAGTGCTGCACCATCATATTCTTCTATAGCTCTATCATTCCACTCACAATGTAGGCTTATAAAGTTTTCATCAAATTTAGATGACGAAATACAGAATATGATGATCATCAATTGTTCCACTTATCTGAAATTGATACCGCTATATGCAGGATTTCAGCAGAGGGCCTCATTAAACTCACTAGGAGGCCCTGGGGCAAACTGTACTGTGGGGACTCGTTTCTCCCACTCTCTATAAACTCTGTATGTACCAGGACTATTTTAGACATACACCTCATCATGTCAGATATCATGTTATGTCCTGACAACAGTCTTGCTAGGTCCGACCGGGGAGCATCGGTGTTTAACACTTTAAACACTGAACATGTCTGAACTGAATGCTGTCAGATTAAGGCTACAGCAGCATAAGGTTTAATTCACTAAATCAAATGTCATGTTTGCCTTTTTAAAGGAGCACTCCACCCAAAAATGACAATTTAATCATTGAAATAAGTCCACATCTACTTCAGTTGTTCAACACTGTTTTGCCGGGAAGCTCCAGAAATGTTTTGTGGATGATGAAAATTCACCCAAGATAATGACTTTTGAAATGAAAATTCAAACTGTTCCTTTAAGATCAATGAAACTATTTAAAGTTGTTGAGGTTTTCTCATGTTAGACCAGACTTTACATTTTACAAATTTCATTCATGTGAACTGCATAGGTTAATAAAGCAATATCCAACAACTTTACGTGAAACATGAGGGACAGTAGGAATCAAGACTACCAAGTAAGCATGTGTACTTTATATTACAGCCAGCAGAATTCACTATAATAATGTAAATGTGGTCTCTAACTGTAAATGTGCTGTCACTAAAGTCTGAATGATAGAAAGTAATCACTTTAACAGAATGGCTTTAGTCAGTAATTGGAATGTAGTTCGCTGACTTGATTAAAAACTGATTTATTTAGGAATGTGTACCATGTCAGCACAATGTAAACTGAAATAATACAGGCCCTACAATTTCATTTTCAACCCAATAAATACAGTAAAGTACATTTCTGTAAAACCACAGAAAAGTTACATCGTCCTGTGTCTTCATGTTGCATCTTTACATCTCTTTAGGTTGAAGTTTCAATTTTTCTCTTGTCTCAATGTTGTGCTTATGCTCTGGTTAGGCTTAGGCACCAAAACCACTTGGTTAGGGTTAGGAAATGATCATGGTTTGGGGTGTTGCCACAAACACAGCCGGAAACTGTCCTGAGGTATCCTTAAAAATAGCCACTGTTGTCGTGCTTACTAATGTTGAAACACTGTGGTCGCTCGTCAAAACTACCCACTGGTTTTATGACACGCGTTGTAGACATGTCAGTATGGTACATACAGTTTAACGTATCTGTGGCTTGCAGAAACGTTACTGGCGACTGGGCTGGCCCCACACTAGATTTTAACATGAGGTGGAAGTGTTGCTGTGTTTTCAGATGAAATAGAGGTCAATTTTATGAATCTGCTAAATGACAAGATGAGAGGAAAATGGAGAGAGACCGGAGGAAAACAACAGTGAGAGCTGGTGAGTTTTAGTTCAGTCAGAGGCCGTGCAGATGGAATTTGCATGAAATATAAACATTTGCAATTAATCTCATTTCCACCAACTAATTACATGATAGGGAACCTGGAGCCTTCAGGCCCCCTGAGGGTCCTGAGGCCCTGGGGCACTTCCTTGCTTTGCACAGGTGGAAACCCAGCCTGGATCCTGACTGTGTTTAATTAGCTGAATATGTAATGTGTTCAACATGACCTGCCTAATTACGTGTTGTCTCTATCCTCCGTATGAATCTTGCTCTTACAGCATGTTACTTCCTGTTGTCTCTTGACAGCTTTCCAACACTCTGTGTGAGTGAATGCTGCTGAAGATAAAAACATACTCATTCATTACATGAAGGTGTAAATGACTATACTCATAATCATGTTCAGACATATGGGAAATTATACCATGTAGGAGTAGTTGTGCCAGCTTCTCCATTGTGATATGGTATTCAGTCACTTGGGGGCAGACTTGGCCTACATGCACAGCCAGGTTTAAACCCGAGTCAGATGGGGGAGATAGAAAAACATCAGCATGTGTCAGGATTTTGGAGGCTGGATACATTATCAGGCAAGCAGAGAATGTATCCTGTAAACTAAAGGACGGGGAAAGATAAATATGCAGAGAAAAAACTGCTGAAGATTTTGATAAATGGCTCAGATATGTTTGGGAGGATTTCCTATATGCTCAGATAAGATTTCAAAGTGAAGGGCGTGTCAGCTACTGTTTTATTTCTACACAGGATGTCTAATATCTCACAGCTTGTCTTGGTTTCTCAGTGTGGAGCCTCTTTTAGAGGCTCAATCATGTTTCCAGGTTGCAACGTGGAATAAAGAGGCGTCAGCATGGATTAAGGGGAAGCAGGTTATTCAGCCCTGCTGTCTGCCCTATTAAAGATGTATGATCATGAAGTGTGATATAATGTCAGGCTATCAAGGGGATTAGGCGCTCTCAGTGTGTACATGCATAGGAAGTCAATGTTTTTATGAATGTGTAAATGAACTAAAGCTGAAAAGCAAAAATTCATTCAGTCACTCATTATGTTTATTCCCTAAGCCTCTTCATGCACAAATCAATGATGTCACAGCAGGTATATTGCCATTGACAACTGATGGATAATACCCACTGTGACATCACTGCTTGACATTTGGCCAGATGTGCAGACGCAGCATGCTCGATATTTCTAACAAGTGGCAAGATTTCAGTTTTTCTTCCCTTGGTAAAATTACACTTTAATTCAAACTAACTATTCCCTTCACATGCAGAAGATCAGCTTGTTGACAGTTGTTGCATATATTACAATTACAGGGATTAAATTCTAATTCTAATCTTAATCCTAAACACAATTTTTAAAAACCGATTGCCCTTAATGGAAGTAAAATCCACCAAACTGTTCTACATTTGGAGGATTTTTCTCTTCTGAGCCTCAGATACAAGACCAGTACCATGTTCACACTGACATGCAAGACCCACGAACACTGCTGGACAGATCTCTGAGCGGTGGACTGAGGTCCTGCAGGTTTGTGTTTATTAACACCAAAGTTGAAAACATTTTTACAGTCAGTTTTGTGAGCTAGCTGATATACAGGACTGGCTCTACGAGGTTTCAGTTATGTGTTTTGGTGGGAGTTAAACAAGGCGATGTCACTTATGCTGTTGTTGGTTGTGTAGTCTTCCTAATTACATAATTCTGAAAAATCTTTCACTTCAACAATGTTTTTTCTGGGGTAAAGTTCACTGAAGTCTCGGTCAGGAGGGCTCACAGTCGCGGTGATTTTGCCAGAGACGGTAACTACAACAACACAATAGTGGAAGGAGACAAAGACATATAATCACCACCATTCAACTGCAGGAGCTCTGCTCTGCCTCTGCTGCTGGGGACAGACACTGTTTTTTGGGCAGAAATGTGGCGAAGAGTCGGTAAGATAGACATGATGCCATACTTTTTTCCTCATATATTGCCAAAGACGCTACCTGCTACCACATTACTGGTGTTTGGTCCTGTAACGTTGCTTTGTGGGTTGAAGTGTGGGACATTTCTCTTTTATTCAATAAGTGAAGGATCTGTTTAGCTGTCAGACTGATCACCATCAGACCGACACACTTCTGTCCTACACTGCCGTCTCGCCTCTGCTGTGGCTCTGATGCTACCTCCGCTGGCAGATCGGAGGTGGAACGAAACTGTGAGTATCAGCGCATGATTCCCACCTTGGAAGGGCAGTGTGAATGGGGCTTGTGTTTAGACCTCAATTTTAGTGGAATTTGATGGTCAGTGGAAGTTGACAATGTTTGAACTATCCCTGTATAGTCTATTGCTCGTTAATAATGTGGGGCAAAAAAATCAGTCTGAACACCTAGCTTATAAAGCTACAGCAGAGTATCATTCAATGGAATGAAACCTCTTGTTAGGAGTCTTTCCAGTCTGTCACTATTTGACTTTCTTCTCTTCTCCCATTCTTTCTTTCCCTTTGCCGTTGAAGCAGTCATGACCGGAGTGCTAACAGCCAAGCTTATGCCATTAGCTTTTAACATAAGTCCAGGACTATCGGAAAGTCATGGTGGAAGTTACCCTCAGGCACTTATCAGGGATCAGCTTATACTCCTTAAATCATAATCTTTACAGCAATGGGGACGGGGGGGAATCTTAAATTTGCCTTCGGAACAGAAGATCTATTTGCAGCCACATGTCCTGCCTCAGAGACTGGGAGCTACAAACTACACCCATTAAATTTTCATTGATTCATTGAGTGGTCATCTCCTCATTCTTCATCAGCATGCTATCAGATACTCTTGTTCTTGTTTACTCCACGCATCTTCAGAAATTTCAATGTGAGGCCCCGATGGAGAAACAGAACTTTTAAGCTCATCAAAAACACATAAACAGAGCATCTCTGGGGTTTGGGCATATCCCTGGAAAATCAAACCGGACACCCCACCCCTCTGCTGTCTGCAGCCTCAGCACTCAGTATTCACTCCGCACTGGTAACGACAGCGGCTGGGGCGCTCCTGCTGGGCACTCTATTTTTTTATTAACATTCCACTCAGCTGCCGTCCTGGGTGCTTGATCCACAGAAACAAATTGGGAATAGCCTTTGATACTGGATTTGAAAACACTCCCAGGGAGTTCACAGAGCTAAGAAGCACAGTTTCCTAATCGCACACAGACAGGCACACACAAATAAATGGAAATAACGCATGCACCATTGTTGATGCATGCTTTTCACATGCACATGCACCAGCTGTGGACAGATGCACTACTCCATCATTATATGGCTGACACACTGGTTGTTATACGTCAACCCCTGGCTAGCCATCAGCAGAAAGAATGCCATTCAGAGAGTTCTATTCAAATCAGACACCACGACTCCTTGGACATGAAGTGGCCTGCTCCCCACAGTCCTTGAGATGCATGGCAGAGAGTGACAGGCCCTTGAAGTGATGTGCAAGGCCTTCTTTCTATCCGGCTGCCAGCACCATCATGTCTGGCTGTACCTCAGCTAGACGGCGTCCTCTCTTTATGCAGCTGCACAGCAGCATCCGCCACACACGACAGGAAAAAGACAAGCCTCTTCTTCCTCACAGGGAGACCAGGGGAGATAAAGAGACTAAGGGAAACCAAGAAAAGTGGACGGAGAGAGAGAGAGAGAGAGAGAGAGAGAGAGGAAGGAATGAGCAAATGTGTGTTGTGTCATTCATCATCGCCTGTTTTCTGCTGGTCTGACTCCATCCCTGGTGAGCCTCTGTAAACAGAGCCACAGAAAGATAAAGCGTGGACAAAAAAAAAAAAAAAAAAAATCACACCCGCACAGAAACACACCCACGAGGGCACGGAAACACACAGAGGGACAAACAAAAGATGACACAAACACATGGTGGGATAAAGAGAATGTTGCTGTGATCAATGCCCTGTGGTAGAGCATGATAAGGGACCTGTTAGAAATATGTTAACATAAGCCTGCTCTTATTCCATGCAAGCACTAAAAAAATGTCTTTGACCTACTGCTTTAAAAACGCATTCATTGTTTTTTCTTTGCCCACTTAAAGGCAGAGTCATGTCACAACAAGCTGAACATAATATCTCACATAACACCCCATTATAATGTGTGGATGTGTGCATTGCTAACAGGGTTGGAAAATGATTGGCTATGTACACATGCAGCAACACAGAGCGACTTTAACATTAGAGCCATACCAACATAAATATTTGAAAGTTAAATTAGATAACAATATTGCCTTCTGTAAACAGCTTAAAACTCCCACATTACATACACTTTCAGGTTAATACTTAACCTGAAAGTGTGTGTGTGTGTGTGTGTGTGTGTGTGTGTGTGTGTGTGTGTGGGGGGGGCATAGAAGCTTTAGACCACCAGGAGAAAGAGGTTTTCTGGCCCAGCTAGCTGGTTAGCATGCTAAAGTCATTAGATATCTCTGCAACACAATACAGATGCTTTGACAAAACTTTTTTTTTTCACATTCTCTTGACAATTTTAGTAATTTTTTTAATGTTTTAAACCAAAATTCCTTCATATTGCAACATTGTTGTTCAAAAAACACATTATTTTACTCATACTGTTCATTGCTGTAGCACCTCTATTCACCCTCTGTCTGAATGCTCTGGTTCCTGTCCCTTTAAGGTTCCGCTACAGGCAAGCCCTGTCTGCTCTGATTGGTCAGCTCTCACAGGCCTGAGCAAGCACCACCCACCATGTTCCTGCATCACCATGCATGTCGGTGTTTTTGCAACCATGGCCCTGCAGGGGCATACATCACAGCCTTACAGAAGTCCTCATGAAGGCACAGTTTCTTTGTGGATTAGGAGGATTTTATATTTTCACAATATTCATATAGCACCAAGACGTGCTTTATAAAAAAAAAAGACATGGAAATCTCACCTTTACAATATGGGACCTTTTATTTGAAAAAGAGCTGTACAGTACTACGTGGGATATTATCATTGTGCCAAATGAAAAATGTTTTTTCAGTCAGGACACTCATGTATAGGTTTTAGCTATTTATTGCAACAATATGTATAAAGTTGTTATGGCTAACAAGTTAGTGTACAGTTGCATATTTACACAACAAGCTTACATGGAGAAACAACAGTATTCATCTACTGTTGTGTTTGTGTCAATCTGACAAATGTCAGCCTACTTCCAATATTGACTCTTAATAGGCTCTGTTTTGGTCACCACCAGTTCTTTAGAAATGTCTTGTTTACCTGCTCAATGCTCCACTTTGTTCAGTAGCTGGTTGCTAACTTTGTCTGCTGTCTGGTGCCGAGCAGGTAGTGTACAGTGGGCTTCAAACAGAGTTAGCAGATCAGCAAAGAAAAACAATAAGCTAACAGAGGCTAAAAGGTACTGTTGATCTGAAACAGCCTGCACAGTTGAGTGATAATATCTGCAAACACATTTTATAATACAGATAAGTCCTTTAACACAGAGATCGCACAGTCCTGCCACAACAAATACCCTTCTTACACTTGACAAATATACCGGTGTTCAGCAAACAAAAGAAGAGTGACATGCAACACAACAGCGTCAGCGTCTAGAGGGATGTTTTAGGTCTGTGTGGGCAGTGCTTTCTAGACAATGGCATAACATGACAATCACAGTCACATACTGTCCCCGTTATATAGAGCTTGTTCACATCTTTTGCTCAGAGGATCAAGAGCTTCCAGACCTTCTGTTGTGACCCCAATCTACAGACATTTTTGGTTGCTGTTTTTCTTCTTTGAGTTAGCCGCTAACTGCAATGTGCTGCCTTTTAAGTCTCCTGTTTGTGGGTTGCCAGCTCTTTTCCACAGACTTACCTTTGTTACTACCTCCATTGCTGGCTCAGAGGTCAATCAACAATGACCCCAATCACTTCATTCCATGTTTGTACATGTGTCTACGGCGCGGCGAAAAAAAGGCACAACAGTCCTGCCTTGTACAGGCTGTTTAAAAGGGGCTTTAGTCATTTGATCCATTGATAATGTCAAAATATTGATTAAGAAACTTTACGGATCATAGAGTCTGACTGCACATCATGTCTTTACGGCACTTAAAGCATGTTGACTTGAATTATTACACATCTCCCACTGCTCCCGTCTCTGTTTAGTCCCTGTGATTGAAAACCAAGCACCAAATGACTCCTGTCAAGCACCTTTGCACAAGATTTCCGCTTCATAAAAACTTGAATAAATGGCATTGAATACAACCTTGGCCCCTAGTGTTGCTCTCTATCAGCACTACCTCAGTCCCTGTTTACCCCCCGTCCACCCCATTACCCATGATGGAGTGGAAGATCCATCAGTCCAACTGGCTGCTCCATTCAGCCATCAGCCAATGAACACTGGTAAAAAATGTAAAACAGTCAGGTTAGGAATCATTCGGGGAATTCTTACAATTTATACACTTAACTGAACTCTTATTGTGACTGATAACAAGATAATGAGGTGATTATCACATACAGACCTGGATGTAGCTGCCATTAAGTTGGGTAATGTTGCTGATGTCCCTGTGGATATGATGTGCTATTTTTCGCTCTTTAAAAAAACTCTGCAAGGCACAACATCAGAAACAGGGACAAGAATTCTTTTGCTTGCAAATAATGCCTTCTGCCACCGAGCCGGACCGCAGTCTCAAGTGTGTGGGGAAAAAAAGTCATTTTCTTCTGCCAGGATTGGCTAAGTGCTATGTAAGTAGAAAGACTGATGTGGGCTGCCAGATAAATTCAGGCTTCAGTGCTACTTTCAAAATGACCCTGATAGAAAAGAAATGGCAGTCTGGTGTTGAGAGGCTACCTCAGCTCAGGTGTGACTGAATTCAGTCTTTTACTCCAATGATTCCTGGTTGCTTTACTCCGCGGGCCCTTCATGGCCGGACAGCGAGAGGAGAAGTCACTTTAATATTGAATTCATTTATTTTTGCCCAGGAATCAGATTCTATATCCTTGATGTTTGTTTTGATCTGTGTACCTTTTTCTTCAAAACTGTTTATACCAAAAAAAAAGGGGTGTTGATTTTTTTGTATTTAACTGACAGTGTTACACTGTAATTTGATTGGTGCAAAATCTGTGTGGGCAGGCACAAAAAATAGTTTGTAATATTTCTTTAAGTCCAGCCGCTGATTGATATTTTAATAATAACAATGTAGCAAATTAACATGTGAAAACAATGTGACAAAGTGAAAGGAGTTGCTCAAAGTGATGAAACAATCTCCACTTGGCTTTACAGAGCTCAACAACAACTTCACTGTATGGATTCACTTTCATGCTCTTTTAGCAGCGTTTGAGGCTGCAGGAAGCGTCTGTTTTCAGAGAAAAAGCTCTAAAAAACCCACTGAACACTATCGGCTCAACAATGGCAGACGAGCACAGAGCTTGTGAACACAGTGGAGCATTTAAAGTGGAACAGCTAAACAAACAGATAGTTCCCTCAGGAGTTTTATATATATATGTATATACATTTATATAAATATATATATATATATATATATATATATATATATATATATATATATATATACATATATATATATATATATACATATATATATATATATATATATATACATATATATATATATATATTTATAAAATTATATAAATGATATATATATATATATATATATATATATATATATATATATATATATATATATATATATATATATATATATATATTTATATAAATGTATATACATATATATATAAAACTCCTGAGGGAACTATCTGTTTGTTTAGCTGTTCCACTTTAAATGCTCCACTGTGTTCACAAGCTCTGTGCTCGTCTGCCATTGTTTTGTTTTATTCTATCAACTACTGACAACATTTTTTCCCCAAATTCCAAATACAAATATTGTCATTTGGAGCATTTATTTGCAGAAAATGACAAATGGTCAAAATAATGAAGATGCAATGTTTTCAGACCTCAAATAAAGAAACAAAGAAAACAAGTTCATATTAATTTAGAAACAACACAATACTAATGTTTTAACTTAGGAAGAGTTCAGAAATCAATATTTGGTGGAATAACCCTGATTGTCAATCACAGCTTTCATGCGCCTTGGCATGCTCTCCACCAGTCATTCACATTGCTGTTGGGTGACTTTATGCCACTCCTGGCACAAAAATTCAAGCAGCTCAGCTTCGTTTGAAAAGCTGAAAATTGGACTCATCAGAGAAGATGGCCTTACTCCAGTCCTCTATGGTCCAATCCTTATGGTCTTCTGCAAACCTCAGCCTGGCTCTTCTTTGCTTCTCATTGATGAAGGACTTATTTCTAGCTTTACATGACTTGAGCCCTGCCCCTAGGAGCCTGTTTCGAACTGTTCTCGCCGTGCACTTCACCCCAGCTGCCATCTGCCATTCTTTTTGTAGGTCACTTGATATCAGTCAGTCAGTGGAGAGTCGTTTTCGCCCTCTACTGGTCTGTAGCTTTGTTGTCCCCAGTGTCTGCTGCTTGACCTTGTTCTTATGAACCGCCTTCTTAGAAATTTTAAGGATGGAAGCAACCTGACGCTCACTGTATCCCTCTGCCAGTCAAGCCAGAATTGAACCCTTCTTTTCCTCACTCAAAACTTTTCTTTTCAACTCTTTTGGCATGGCCAATAGTTTTTTGATTCCAATTACTTTTGAGGTACTACTAGCACTGTTTTTGCCATCCAGCTGGTCCTATTGCAAGAGTATAGTGATGACCACAGCAGTGTTTTTTATACTTTTCCTCGTTAAATAAGATTTGGGTACAGGTGGTCACCTAATCAGTACCTCAAGTAGAATGAGCTGTGCTTGTGTTGGAATTCAACAGACACTGGAATGGAATGGCTGTCATACATGTAGAAATGCTGATTTCAGAAAAATTTGCAGTGGTCTCTTTATTTTTCCATAGCTGTATATAAGTATACATATGTATATATATATATATATATATATATATATATATATATATGTATATATATATACACACACACACACACACACACACACACACACACACACATGTATATATATATATATGTATATATATGTAATATTCTCCGTCTCTTCTTTCAGGCCTTGGTATTTCTCGAGCTTCTTGTGTTCCCTCTTTCAGCTACATCTATCACCACTACCTTCTAAATCATTTTTTTTAATATAGCCCACAATCAAGATGACATTGCCTCAGTGGGCTTTACAATCTGTACAGTGAATGACATCCTCTGTCCTTATACCCTCGGTTCAAGTGAGGAAAAACTCTCCATATTGAGAAAAAAACCCTTATAAAAAAGATGGAAGAAACCTCAGGAAGAGCCACAGAGGAGGGATCCCTCTCCCAGGACGGACAGACAGTCAATAGATGTTGCATGTACAGAAGAGAACAACAAAATCACAGTTTACAAATTGCATTGACAGAATACCTTCTTCTGATGTTTTTCCACCACAATTATGACCGGTTGGTTAGCCATTGCCAGTTTGTTGGTCTGTATCAGGAAGTCCCACAGGATCTTGGCTTGGTCATTCTCCACCACCCTGGAGGTGTCTCCGATTTTGACCTAGGGGCTTCCAGTACATACTTGGCACAGATGTTGCTGTACACTATGCAAGCCACTTGGTTATGGCGCTATAACTCCTTTTACCTATGGGACAGGTACATCTACATTTCATTCATTTCAGTTTTAACTGTATCAGTGAAAGAGAGCTAACACTAACACTAGCTACACCCCATTCTTTTGATAATATGGAGTGGACACAGTGCTGAGTGTGCAGCTGCCAGTGACTTTGCAGGTGTTGAAGTAACATGAATGAAAACTGACAATGAGTAGGAAACAGTGGCCTGGCCTGCTCAAATTTTTAACTTTCCGAGTGCAATACGAAGTTAACAGCTTCCCAAATGTTGAGCGGGAAAGACATCTTAAATTGCTAACGGTATTAGGTAAAAGGAATTGCGTTGTATCTATGTGTGTATGCTATACAGGGATATGATGTGCTTTAGTTAGTAGCACATCACAGAGCAGGGTTGGATCTAGGATTGTTCTAAATCAGGAGCCACAACGGAGCAATACTTTATGCAGCAGGGTCCACTATCATGCTCTGGTACTAGGGGTCCTCCCCTCGACAATTTCCTGTTGAATTGTAATTTAACATTAAGCTTGGGTGGTGTTGTTAGGAAACTTTCTGTTTGTGTGTGGAATCAAAGATCAAGTAGTTAGGTTCCTACAAGGGTCTCTGGTACAGCGCAGCAGTTTAAAAATAGCAAGAGCTTGAATCAAATCAGCTGCTGTCAAACAGTTACATTTAAATAAGGCTTCATTAGCAAGTTTAGCATGTTACTGATTTCCTTACAAGCTAAGTTTAGCTTTTCTAAATCAATGTAAATGAGCCCATCCATCAGCAAAATGCAAATGACTGTGAGATGGATAATCTACAGTCAGAATTCTAAGTGCTGTATTGTAGGCAACTGGACGTGATTCAGTTTCTTGAAGACGTTTCACCTCTCATCCATCTACAGTCAGAAGTGACATAACAATGTTTAAGTAATTTTCCATTTTCTTTTTCTCTGTCAGCAGAAATTGCCCTGAATGTGTTGTTCTGTCACCATAAATCACTGAATTTAGATGTGTATTTCTGTGTGTGTGTGTGGACAATGTCACACGTGTGCACTCTTCTGTCACAAAAATTCTGTTGCCATGACTACCTTCTCAACTATCCTGCTATCCTGTGAGAGTGGAGCTGCTACTGAAGCGTAATTTGTGTTTTGGTATTCAGTGTCCCTTCACTCTATAATGTTTGAGCTCTATATTGGGACCCTAAGTCATTTGCTGTCTCCCTTTGAGATTAATCTAAGAATACAAAGATTTCTCAGACAAATAAGCCCCAAAATAATATTCTATAATATTCCTACAAGGACTTAATGTGTCTCTGAAGTGAAGTAGGCTGCTCGACACTGGGTTTATGGAGCGAGTTTTATTATTCTTTATAGTGCTCCCATGATATCAATTTGACACTCCTTTAGGACGTGCTATGCAGCTGATAATTTTGCTGTGATAAGTGCATGGTATTCTTCTATCAATTACTATCAGACACTATAGTTATTATATATCATGAGGCCTCTCAGACAAAAGGCAAATCAAGTGAACGGCAGGGGAATAGTTTGCTGTGAGATGCCGCACAGCAGATAAGGAATGACTGAAGGTCTAAATCTCTATTAACTGCCGGCTTCCCTAGCGCTGGGACGAAACATAAATGGTGATGGAGTTTATAGACCTGACAAGTGATGACAAGGTTATCACAACTTAGGCGAACACATGTCCCGGCTATGTTAATCTCTGTTGTATAGCACTGTGATCCCATCGCGTGTCCTTGACATATAGTTTATAGTTTGATAGTTTATGATATGAAGCTCGGCTGTATATAACATCAGATTCAGAAGGCTTATCTGAATACCACAGCTTCTACTGTTTATCAGAGAAATTGTCACTTTATGTCTTTTATAATATAAGTGCCACAGCTGCTCTGGAGGATATACTGTAAGTGTGTGGAGTGGATCGCTTAAAAAAAGTAACGCACAATGCAGCAGGAGTGTGTGTCTTGAAAAATTCCTCTTGTTTGAGTGATCTCAAACTGAATATCTGAAGGTCATTTGAGGGCGTCAGTGTTTTTGATTTTCCTATTGGAAGGACGACATGACATCATCTGTCAGACTGCTGAACTGCTAAAGTTTAAGTTTCATTGGGTTTAGGCACAAAAACGCTAAGTTAGCTTCTGATGTGTGACGTGTCTAAATTAAAGATATGATATGTAAGATCTCTGCATTAAAATGTCTAAAAACAACTAGACTTTTGCTGTGTACTTTGTTGAGTTATGTACTTACATTATCCCAAATAATTAGACAAAACATAACTTGAATAAAATGTTAAAACCTTTAAAACATCACTTTGTCAAAGAACATTTGTGCCTGAGTCCTGTCAGTTACATTTTCATCAGCAGTGTTGGTTGTAAGGGTTAGGGTCCACCAGCGAGGCGATACTCGCTACTGCGGAATCACCCCAAACAGCCAGGTTACTTTACTGCACATGAACCGTGAGCTAGGGTGCAACGGAACGCACTGAAGGCGTCTGTGTGTGTGAACTCAGGTCAACCTCCCACTACACTCAGCACTCACCAGAGACTCTGGTTCTCTCGTCTTTTTCCCCTCTCCTCTCTGTAACGTTACGTTCATGAAGTAAAGTACATTTCCCCTCAAGCTCCAGGCAGCAGTCAACACAATACGTAAAGACCGCTGGCCTCCAACTACACCTCCATCAACCGCAATGTTTGATTACAAAGTTCTAGCCAACTGACATCCAAACACACCCCCTGCTATGATACGGCCCTTCAAGCAACAACAACCTGTGATCAGTCAAGTATTGTTTAAAAAGATGGGTGAGGTTAGATTGTTGCCCTAAATCATATTATTGATTGGATACATTTCTGTACACCTCATTAATGTAATATCAATGAAATGTATACACTTCACAGGAAGAGAGAGGGATTTTGCTATAAAATCTGTTTTTGGGATGAAACCAGAGAGGGAAACTATTAAAACATTATACATTTATTTTTTGTTTGAGTGTGTCTTCTAGGTTAGAAAAAGTAGTGGTGTTCACAGGTGCACACTCTTCCTAGTAACCAAAGCCTGATCCAGGACCCGAGTCAGGCCAAATCCAAATTCTCTGTGTGTCATTGCATCTAATACCTAATTGCATCTGAGCTGACTTGGATCATCACTGATCACATGTAGCATCATCGTCATCACAGGGGAAAAAAAGAAGTGTTTTGAGATGACAAAGAAAGTGTAAATAAAGAACAGCAGGAACGAATGACATGCATGTTGCACTTTTCTCGCCTACGACTGCTCGTTAATTGGTGGCACATCATGCTGCTGCTGTGTTTACACAATCCGACACAGCAGAGAGCAAGAAAACATCTGCTCAGTGCAAAATTAATATTCACATACCACCACATGAAACTGTTTTCTTGTGTATATATTTAGGGAAAAGGGAAGAAAGAATGGAGCAGAAAACAAAAAATCTTTCAAACAGTCAGACCATTAAGATAAAGAACCAATCACAATGTTTGTTTACAATAACTAGCGGGTAAAAAACCTGTGTCATGAATCTCACATACACTTTGATTTTATTTTTTACGATGTTATTTCAAAGCATCTCATTTATCTAAAATGCATGTTTGATGTTTTCATATCTCATTAATAACAACAATTTGACTAACACTAGGTTGGAGACCTAAATTACCTGTTGGGTCCAAAGACTAAATGACAGCTTCAGTTTACTCAAAACTAGTAGTTAGTCTGAAGGGCAGTGAGATGTCAAAGACTCCAGTAAAGCAATACAGTGCAATTACAGCAGAAACGTCAGACAAATCGGACCACTGTGCTAACTAAGTACATACAAACGTTGTAGTTACAACTGAAAACAACAACAGAAATACACAGGTTTGTCCATTTCACATTTCTCTGCAATGCAAATCACTGCTAGTTGTCAGTTTTCAGAAGTGACTGTTGTAATGCATCGCCACTTCAGTCTGTTCATGTTACAGCTGACACTATAAGTCATTTTTTCTAATTAATCGTTTAAGTCATATTAAAGGATAAGTTCTCTAAAAAAAATGAAAATTCAGTCATTACCTATATAGCCCCATGCTGATGAAAACTCAGGTGAAGTTTGTAAAGTCCACAAAACATTTCTGGAGCTTCACAGCAAAACAATGCTGCAGCATTCTCCTAAACAACTGAAGTAGCTGGAGAACAAAAAAAACAACAACTGAAAACAAACATACAGCTCAATAAAGCTCGTCCGAAGTATCTGGAAGCCCCCAGATCCCAAACTGATCTGAAAAGACGTTATTTACACCCTCGACGCACAGTCAAACTAATGCACACCCTTCAGACAGGGTGTGAGCTAGCTTTTAGCTTAGCCACTACAGTGAAGATTTTAGCTTTAAAAAGGGTGTAAATAACATATTTTCAAATACATTTGATTCAATATAATCAATGGCTACTAACAGCTTTATTTCAAAGAGATAACACACAACCATTACTAGTACTTGTCAGAAAAATGCAAACATAAGTTGTTCAATGCATCTGAATGACCAACAAACTTATTTTTCTGACACATGAAAATGTGTTTAAATCACAGTTTTTAAACTGGTCTAACTTTATGATAATTCCCCTTAGCACCTACAGTCTGTCATCTTTGGTCTGAACCATAATCATAAAGTTTACTTTGTTGTGTTTTGATACATTTAGATTCAAATGTCTTTGTGACAAGTAAACATATGTGGATCTACAAGTAGCTCGCTAATTGGGTGACTTTGGTCACCTGTCAACGTACTGGGTTAGAGATGTAGGCATTGAGGGGGAGTCAGAAAAAATCTGATCTAATTCCAGTCTCTAGAACTTTGGCTGAGCAATTTTGAATCCTGTCAGTTTCAGGGAGCCGATAGGTAATGTGTTTCTCAGCTCGTATGCTGTATGTAGGCACATGTCTCATCAATCCTACTCAAAGCTCACCTTCATTCCTCATTTTTGATGCTGAGCTTTCCAAACTGGCTGTCACATGTCATCAACAACCATCCACATGATGTGGTATGAAAGTCCTCTGAGGTAAAAAAACAAACAAACAAACAAAAAAAAACTCATGACTCAAGACTCATACAAAATTGAGTTTTTCTTTTGGGTGTAATAACTCTGCTGTGTTTGTGGACTACACAAATTCACTTGACTTTCTATCAGCATGGTGGTGACAAGATACTGACTGACTTTTTCATTTTTGGGTGAACCTGGATTTACTTATACCAATCAAGGGAGACATGTCAGTGCTGAATAGTCTCTTAACAGGCTTTTTCCACTGAAGACACTCTGACATGACACTGAAGGGTGAGCATAGGTGTAAATAATAGAAAGATGTCTAGGTTTCATTTATCTGCCTCAGGTAGAAGGTCCCAGTTCTGTCCATGTTGTCTGTCGGCTGAGCAGCACAGAGGGTTCTCACACCATGAAGGATACCAATAGTTACATTAGCAAAACACTGTGTACAATGTGCGTGTGGACACATGAGGGGGTGGGTGGGGACGTAGTTCAACATTTTACAAAATCCACTTTTTTCCTGAGATTAAGGACATGATTGTTACCAGTTTCTTGACTTTGCTGTAAGCACAGTGCTGGAGTGAGGATGTGGTAAGCCCACTCTAACAAAGACTGGAAGCTCTGTCAAAAACACAACCAGAAACATGTCGAAAGATTATCTGTCACAGTTGGTTAGACAGGGCAAACAGGTAAAACCCAAACTCAGACAGAGGAGGCAGCAGGATGACTGAGGGCATGCGGTGGATGGATGGACAATGAGAGGGCCTGGGGGATGTAGCTGGAGAGTGGAGACAGAGAGACAAACCAACACTATCATATCTTGTTTGTTCAATTCATTCACAAACTGGTATAGGTCACTGTCCAGGCATGATGGTACTGATCCAAGAAGCCTGACGACAAGACATGAGGTGTCTGCTCATAGTCACTGCACCCGGCTGTGAAGAAATAGTAACACTACATAACTCCTCTTAAAACCACAAACTTTAGTTTGTTGATGGAGTAAACAAATAAAAAACAACATGTTAATAATTAGTGGACTATATACATGCTGGTGGATGTGGATTTTAAATTTGGACAAAGCTAGCTCAGGTATTTCAACCTGCTTTCGGTCTTCAAGCTAAGCTAGGCTCACAACATCCTGTCTCCAGCTTCACATTGCAGACATGAGATTAAAGAAAATGTTCCTCCTAAAGTGAAAATTCAGCCATTATCTACTCACCCTGATGTTGATGGAAAGCCAGGTGAAGTTTCGTAGTCCGCAAAGCATTTCTGGAGCTTCACAGTAAAACAGCATTGCAACGTTCTCCTAAACAACTGAAGTAGCTGGGAACAGAAAAAAAAAGAAAAATAATAACTCCATAAAACTAGTCTGACATAATCCAAGTCTACAGAAGCCCAGAGATCTCAAAATGGATTTGAAAAGACTTTAATTACACCCACATGCGGTCAAGCTTGTGCACCCACTTCAACGCTTTGAGTTTAGCAGCTACAATGAAGATTTTGGCTTAGAAAGAGTGTAACTAATGTCTTTTCAAATCAAATTTAGGACCTCAAGGCTTCAGAGACTGGGATTATGTTGGACATGATGTGTGGAGGCATTTTAAGGTTTTTTTGTTGGTTGTTTTTTTACATTTTAAAACAAGTCTCCAGCTACTTCTGCTGTTTTGGAGAACGCTGCAACACTGTCTTGATGAGAAGCTCCAGAAATGTTTTGTGGACTACGAAACTTCACCCGACTTTCCATCAGCATGATGTCATGTCTCGCCACACTAAGGTCATGTTTTTATTTTCCCCTTGTTCTTTCAGTTCTGTTTCCTGTTTTATTTTGATATCTAACTCTCCTCTCGTTTCAGATCTTTTTCTGCCCCTGTGTGTTTTCCCGCCACTGTGATTGTCCGCCCCTCCCTGATGTGTTCCACCTGTGTCTCATTGTGTCTCACCTCCCTTGTGCATTTAGTCTGTGTGCTCCCTGTCTTCTGTGCCAGTTGGTCTTTGCCAGTCATTGCAAGCGTTCGAGCATTCTCTCTTGTATTTGTTTTCCTAGTGATTTTTTTGACCCTGCTTTTGGACCTGACTTTGCCTCCGCCTAGCACTTTTATTGTTTGCTACGTGGACTGATTTTTTGTGTATTGACCTTCACTAAAGACTGCCTTTTTGTTGAAACTGCTTGCAGTGGCGGTCCTAGCTTGCATGACGCCCTGGGCGAACCTCACTTCCAGCACCCATTCTCATTTTGGTTTGCACCAACTGGGCAATTTTCATACTCTTATTTATTAATAACAATACACTGCCCACACTGTTTATATGTGTACATATTATGTATATACAATTCTATTTCTTACCTTTTTATTATATTGTTTATTTTACTATTATTATTGCTTATTGTTATATTGAACAGTCCTTTGGCTGCTGTGACGCACAAATTTTCCCATTTGCAGGACTAGTAAAGGAATTCTGATTCTGAATCCCCTGCTTCACCGCTCCCCCGCACCAGTAGGAGAGCTGAGGTCCAGAGGTGAGCCCCCACCTCTTCCTCAACCTCTGTCTATGAGACTTTCTCAGCAGCAGCAGACGCACCTTTACAAAACAGAGGGCGCCCAGCCGCCCACTCCCCACACGGCAACATGACATAGTTGACTTGACGTGTAAATGAGTAATACAAAAACCGGATGAAATGAATGCAAACAAATTTAAGGCAGCCGGTACGGGTCGGCACCGGGGTGGATCCGCCGAGATGAGATGATTTTTTTTTTTTTTGCGGGTGCTCATGCTGCCTCTCCACAAATGCAGCCCTGGGTGGCTGCCCATATTGCCCATATGAGGAACCGCCACTGCCTGCTTGTCTCTGAGTCGTACATTTGTGTCTTTATCTAGTGTGTCAAATTCTTGTCACTCATTAATTTTCTCCCCTGATGCTTATGTGGTGGGGTATACTCCCCCAGTAAAGAGCAAGGTGTAGTGCTGGTGAATGCAGACTTGACTCAACTCCTCCCCCAACAAATTCCCTAATCAGGGCCAAGCTATAAGGCACCTGTGTGCCATTGTTCTGCCTCTGCTTCCTGCTGTGGCTGTCCATGTGAGGAATCCCTGTTTGCCCCTTACCAGAGCATTTTCTTTTTGTCTGGAGCATGAGTGGTGAGAAGGCTTAGTTTTAAAATGTATTTTAACATGCAGTGAACAAGCTAATTTTAGTTTCCCCTTTTTCAGGTTCACCTGCACAATAATACTGCTGTTTTGCCCACAGTTATGCCTTTAGTTTTGTGTTTTATCCCAACTGGGTTACCTTACTTTACTTTGTTGTTTGTTACCTTTTTTTTATTCGATTACTTGTTTTTCTGACCATTTGTTTAGTTATTTTCCATAAGCAGAGTGCCATATTGTTGGGAGGCTAGGCACCTGTGGTGAGGTCCCTTCACTTTTTGTATGAGTAAACACACAGGTATACACTATTGACTGCACCATTTGCTGTGCTACACGGAAGGGGAGTAGTGGTAGCACCCCTGGACACTGCCTCTGTGTAGTCTGCCACTCCACATATGGCCTCAGCTTAGTTTTCCTTTTTTTTTTTTTTTTTTTTTTTTTATAGTTGTGGTTGGGCTGAATTTTAGTACAAGTATACTGATTCTTAATATTTCATATTGAGGCCTTTTTAAAACAAATTTAATAAAATAATTTCATACCCTTTACTGATTACTGAAGAGTTTCATTTGCTCACTAACCCTTTCTTTCTCCCTCAGCAGTTACAACCCGTCTGTTTATCTTGATTATTTTGATTGTTTAAAATAAAACCTTTTTTAATTTGCTTTAAAACTCACGTCTCTACTCATTCAGTAACGAGCCTGTGTCCTTTTTTCTATTTCCCTAAACCAATTGCAGCGGTTCAAATATTTGTTGGGGTTGAAGTCCCCAGGTGGCGTTGTTTGGCTTCCCCCTGAATGTTCCCCCCTTGGTGCCCCTCGCCACACTTGCACTGTTTGTCATTGATCTGGGGTGGTGGTAAGCAACTCCTAACTTGACTAACCTTAACAGTAGTGACCCTTGCGTGTACCTCAGCGTGTTGGTCCGTAGTATGACCACAGTCTCAGCAGATCGTATCAGGCAGAACACTTAGAAATGCAAATTGCTCTCATTCCCCCTGCACTTAGGAAAAAGGTTATGAGCTAATGCTTTAGTCCAGTTACTGCCGTACTGTCCTAAATCCACAGCTTCACGCTGTGCAAATTTCACCCTTCAATTGACTTAATACCCATAACTCAATACCCTGACTCTAATTTAATATGAAAAAGAGCTTTTGACCTACGTACTTGTGGCACTCACTCCTCTGAATGGCTCCATTTATCTTGTCATAAGGACTATTAACTGCAGTGGAATGACTAAATAGCACTAGCAAAATACCACTAAGCATTTACTAGACATGTATTGATTAGTTTTGTAATTGGTACTGAAATCGTGGATTTTGTGTACACCATATATCACTATCACAGCTGTCATGTACAGGTCTAATTGTGATCAATACTAACGACCCGTTTTCTTGACTGTCTCAAAAGCGCCGTATCTACCTCTATCCTTTTGGTTGCAATTTTCATTTTCTTCACGTTGCGTCTGAGGTAAAATAACTTCAAATGTCACCGTCTCTCCTGAAGTGCAGAGTCCTACAGTGAGGACTCATTCCAGCAGAAACATTACTCTGAACATTATAGGGATGTAGCAACAGGGAAGCGGCTTTGCACAAATTAGTTTGAGATGCACAGTAAAAATGAAATTTTTCTCCTGCCATTTGAAGGTAAATTTAAACATGCACAAGCATACACTGCCAAAAGACATACAAATATTAAATGATATCAAGGCCACCAGGAGAGGAGCTCACTGAAATCTGGCAGTGTGTTTTAGTTGGTACAACGGTTTAAGCTTTACTACAGGCTCAGAAACAAAAAGGCCAAAGAAAGTTTTTATGGATTGGACTGAATACAATTCCTATTGAGCTACAGGCCAGCAACATAAGCATTCAGTTCACCAACTCCACAAAGGGAAATACCTGGCTCTCTGCTAAATGCACCATTTTGTTCACCAGCTAGCAGCTAGCTTTGTCTGTGCGCTGTTTGGTGCTGAGCAGGTTGTGTACAGTGTTTATCTCAGGTGCAGCAGCTTTAAACAAAACTGATGACCACAGTGAGACGGAACAAAGACACCAAAACTGTTGCCTGCAAAAGCAAAACAATGAGCTGGAATATGTTAAGCACAGTAGAGTTAAGGGGATTGGCAGCAGTTGAATTATAAACCTTGCCACTCTGACTGTCCCCCGTTCACATTACAGTGGTTTGAACAATTTTTCAGATTAAAATTTTAACCAGACAACAGCCAAAGGTTTAGTTTCTGCCAATTTTGGATATTATTTAGCTACAGCTGTTATCTGTTGCACGTAACTATTGTCATTTTTAACAAAAGCGACAACATCAGCAAAAATTGGTTACAATACATTACATTGTTCTTTGCTGATACAAAAAGTGAGAGCTTTTTTGAAGTCGAAAATCCTAGGTCCACTTTGAAAGCAGCTTATTACCACCTATATCGATGATTCTTGTAAGGCAGTGACCTCCAGTGGCCATAGTAATTATTACGGAAGTAAAGAAGGAAGTCAGAGGAAGTAGTATAAAGAGCAACAACATTCAGAGGGAGATGGAAGGTAGGGTTAAACAAGTCTGCCTGGAAAACTGAGACATAACCACTGGGCTATGGTCAGAAACTGCAATACCCTCATTCTGTAGATTTGTGCATCGAGAGGAGTCTGTTGTCCAGCAGAAAGAGATCAATTCTTGAGTAAGATTGATGTACTGGGGGAAAAAAAGGAGGAGAGAAAAAAGAAAAAAGTACACAGAAAAATTCGCACAGAACCTAATACACTTAAAACCCGTTGCCAGCCTCTCCCCAAATGAGAGACTGCATCCACCATCAGTCGCTCCTTCACATGTCCTCATATCAGCTGAGTCCCACTAGACCCATGATACAATTGACCTTCTGAAGATCTGTTAACTTCCAAATAGTTAAATCATAAGACCTCTCACCCAGTCCCCCTAATATCAACAGCAGGTACAAATAAAGAGAAACGAAAAGAACAGCAGTGCCCAACCTGTAAGATCACACTGGTTATTTACACACTTTCTATTTTCATTATGTGTATTAACTTAAATCAGCAGCATAAAATCATACAACCTCAAATCTATCCTTGTCAACAATACAGAAATATAACGGGTAAACACAAATTTGCCAGACTCCCTCAAAATTGCTGCTGGTTATCTTAAAAACATTTATCAACGGGAAAGTATTTGTTGCCTTTAACCCTGAACTTAAAGCAGTAACATTATGGCAGTATGCAATGTAATTAAATAGAACAAAATAATCAAATATTCAAAAGGTAAGAAAGCATAAAGAGATCTAAGCCAGGTAGCGCCATAAACTCCGGGTGGTGCGGAGAGAAGAAGAAAAAGTGTTCAAGTTTGTATGCATGAAGAAATAGTTGCATAGTAGCATACCCATATCTTAGTGAAATAATGATGTCCTCGCCGCAGCACATGATTCCTCTGGGGGCACCCCGAAAGTCAGGCGCCTTAGTTAGTCCAGCTTCAAGTGTTTTTGGATAGCAGGTTGTTGGAGATATAATCCTTAGCCTTGGATGGATCCAAAAAGCTGGCTCGCTTCCTGTCTGGAGTGGTGATCTTCAATTCAGCCGGGTACCACAGGCCGTATCGTACTCTGTTACAGCCTCGCAACATTAATCTGACCTCCTGGAAAGCGGCCCGGCATTTGAAAACTGCCTGGGCGTAGTTCGGTAGAATACGGATCTTATCCCCATCCGCGGTTTTGAGCTGCCTGATCTCTGCTGCCTTCCGTAGCATCGCCTCCTTTTCTTGGAAATAGTGGCATTTTATCACAAAAGCTCTGGGTGGTTGATCATCTCCTGGCCTCTGGCGTAGCGTCCGATGTGCCCGGTCCAGCAGCAGAGGTTTATCCAGACCGAGTGCCTCTTTGAGCATCTCCGAGATGAAGTCGGCCGGGCGCTTACCGTCCTCTCTGCGCTCTCTCACGCCTGTCACCTGGAGAGACCTCGCTTTCAAATCTTCGTTTTTTCTCCTTTAGTTGCTGCATTTCCTTCTTAATCTGGTCAACTTCACGTACCAGGGTAGTAATCGTGTCGGAGTGATCAGTAGAGTAGGGTCTCCAAGCCAGTGACTTTGCTCTCCATCTCCTCGTATCTGGCATTAGCCTGCTCCACGGAGGTTTTCAGCTCCTCCTTAACGTGCATTATCTGGTTATGCAGTTCCGATGCTTGCTCGTTTGCTTTTTCATCTATCTTAATTAGCAGTTCTTGTTTCAGATCTGTGATGGCTTGTAGGACGGCTTGTTGTCCCGAGTCATCGTTGGATAGAGCCGACGAGGCCGCCTTGGTGCAGCAGGTGTTAGCATTCATCACCATCTTGCTCTGTGCTTGCGGTCTGGGCATTGTGTGGAGAAATATGCTACAGCCCACTTTAATACTGGTTATAAAATAAACTGGGGGGGCTAAGTAACCTATTCCTAAAATTCACTTACTCAAAGCGAGGTTGGGAGAAACAGAAAACGTGTAAAAATATGGGTCTAGTGGGGAGCTCAGAGACGTATGTCCTCACATGGCGCCGCTCAGGCCGGAAGTCAGCATAGTGGTATCTATGACATTACTCTTGTTCTACTGATGGACTTAGTGCAAGGACATGTTGTTGTACAATATTAAAATGAGACTATTATCGGATACATCGGAATTGATTAGAACACAGTTATGCTTCTGACGCAAATATGATACAATATATGAATCAAGCAGGTGGAATGAGGAGTAATGACCTGCCTCAAATATAAACCATTTTCAGATAAAGGCCTCCCTGAACTTGATGTATTCAGAAGTACTCTTCACTTCTAAGCTTTTGAAGTATACACACTTGTTCAAGCATCAGCACTGCTGGAAAACTAAGTTGAAAAGACGGAGTGTATAGCAGCTCTAAAAACCATCATCCATGCAATGAACAAAAGTGGAGGACTTTTATTTCCTCTATAATACCCCTTTACCTTTTCCATTTTATTCAAGTGTTGGGAGCACTTACGTTGCTCAAACACTCTTAGAGAGCATTACATTTTAGTGCAGGGAGACATTACATTAATTTAAAAACATATTTTTTCATGTAATTTGTCCTTTAAAAACGGCACCTCAGGGCCAACTCTGTAAATGGACCCCAGTAGTAGTTTAACTATTGAAATAACCTTCAAGTTTCAAGTTATGAAGGAAGTTGTTTCATTTTATCCATTATTGACAAAAGCAGTCAGAGGGAGCTCTTTACATTTTAAGGGCTTCGTCAATATGGCACAAATTCAATTAAAGAAAAACAGGAGCCAGCTCTACAAATTTCCAGAGGTAAGGTGGAGATATAAAGATAAAGGAATACACAAGTTTGATCGGTTCCGTGTTTGTACGTACTGAATGTAATGTTGCCTCCAAACAAAACTCGCCCTGCGAATGTTTGGTCTTTGGGAGGATCAATTTCTCAGATGATTGGCGCCTGGATGTTCTGCTGTTTGTGGATCAGGTTTTTCTGAGACGAACACGCTGATGAATTATTTCAGGGTCTGCTGGAGGGAGGAGGAGGGGTGTGTGTATTCCTGAGCACTGCCATACACAGACCCTTCTATTGACAAAAAATCAGACCACAGGTCCCATTGGAATATGATCTCTTCCTGAGGCACGCCTGGAAAGATTTTTACTCTTGCTAATTTCATGCTGTCTTTAAAACCATCTGCTCTGCATGTGGGTGAGAAGTGCTCAGAGTGAGACCAACGATTTAAATTTGGAGCCATCCTCTTGCTGGGATACTTTCTACAGAATTACTGGCAAACCAGCTTTTGTGATTTTGTCTCTATCTGCAGTGCTAAAGTAAGCCCTCTTTGCTGACATCCTTTTACACAAAGTACCATAACATCCTGTTCACGGATCTGCTGTTGAAGTTTTTAAACGTATTTTATATCATTTTGATAAATATTACTTTATCTTTGTGTGGCAGCTTAGAAGCAAATTGATTTAAAAAGTGGGTACTGCTTTATGTCACAACAGTAATATAACTTGGACAGAAACTAATGCAGACTTAATGCTCACTTCGATGGATTAGATAACTCAATCAAGTTTAACGAGTGTTTAACTGAATTAAAACCAATTGCTGCGTGGAAAAGCAGACACTATGAGCAAGTGGTGTTACTGTGTGTTTCTAAATTTGAGGTAGTGTGTCCCCTCAGAGTTGCCATGAGGCCCGTTGACCTACTGACCTCACACAGCTGTGAAAACTGTCTCCCATCACCAGCAAAAGGAGTCAGATCAATTCAGATCAATGCATCCCTGACTAGCAAGCGCCTAACAAATATATCCCAGTGCCAGGTTTAAAAGGGTCTTTGTGTCTTCACCACATGTCTTCTATCATAACTGTGTTCAGCTTCAGAGGCTTAAAACTGTTAGCCAGCTACCTATACAGAGGAAGCTAAGCAAAAAAACAGCAGGGCAATGAGAGAAACACACTAACAGTGGCCCACAGAAAAGAAACAACGCTTCCACTGATGTAATCACACATAGTGGGATCACCTGAGTCGGTTCAGAAGAAAATATTAACGGGACATGGTGACATAATGTAAGTGCACTGAGCAGCAACGAACTTCTTCTCTTTTTCTCTCCCACATGTCTTAACTGCTCTACGGTAGATCAGACGGACACAGAGGGCCTTTTAAAATCACCATGTTACAATGGTACAAGGCTTAGTAGTCAATGACTGTAAGCCATCCGTGATTAATGAAGGCATCGTCTATTGGCCCGACCCTTAAAGTGATAGCTGGGGTCTTTTGATGTCTGGTTGTATGAGGTACCTATCCCCAGTCAGTGGGTTACCTGCAGTAATACTACGCGTAGCACAGGGAAGCAGAGCGTTGTACTGCTGAATGGCACTGACAGCAAGACGTCTCCACACGTGGAGAGCTGACGGTCATCTACTGCAGGTAATACTGACGAGGGATAAGTACCTCAGACAACCCCACATCAAAAGACCCCAACTATCACCAACATCAAGAAGCCTCTGAGGAGAAAGTGTCCACAAGGCTGTGTGTTTGTAAGATTCATGGCACCACATCCCTCCCTAGGTTAGCAGGTGTTCCACCCCACCTTCACTGTGGCACTCTCAAACACTTGCATGTAGATATGGTGAGACAACATTCTCAACACAAACTAATTCATTTGAGGTATACCAAGACTTTTAATAACTGGAGCGATTCCTTTAATTATCCTGTAGCTGTAGATTTTGTTCTACCACTGCTAAATCAAATCTATGTACGTTTTAAAAGAAAATACAACACATTCTTCCTTTTGTAATTTAAATGTTTCTATGTAACTGACATTAAAGGTGTAATTTGTAATATATGGCCAGAATTTGAGGGTGGCACCAAAAATATAGGGGGCAGCAAATCACCAGTAACCAACAACTGCTGCCCATTTTACTCTGCTAGCCATCTTTGGCTGTATCTGGCAGCTGTTAGCCAATTGGCTAAGGTAGCCGTATAGAGCCAAAATATTTTCACATCTCTGTGAATTGATGATTCATTTTGACCAAACTAGAGGTGATTGTGGAGAGACAAACCAAAGACTGTTTTGAGTTTTTGTCCAGGTTCATGTCCAGTTTGAATGAAGATTGTTTTATGCTGAGATAAAGAGGTGATTAAGCTCGTCTTAGTTGAGTAAAAGAGAGAAATTTGAATTCTGAAGGTGTACAGTTGTATTTTAATGATTAGTTTGCAAAATAGGTGTAAAAATGTTTCCTTTCTTCACATTTTGAGAGTTTATTTTGTTTACTCATAAGATTAATTAGCAAAGTTGCCGCTTGCATACATCTCCCAGCTGAAACCACGGGGGCCGTCAGACTATCTTGCTGTACAAAGTGGTATTCAGGTTAGCTGGTTAGCATATGTGCAGCACAACACATAGATGTCTTTGACATGGGTCCAAAGTGTCATAAAGTTATTCCATTCTTTGAAATGTTTTAACCAAAATTCTGACCATCTCTTATAAATTATGTATTTGAATCAGTCAGGTCACTATAAGTTTATAAGTTAATTTTTCAAAATGTGCTACTACTACGTTATGTTTTTATGTTGTTTAAGTGCACCGGTCCTCTTCTATTCATTCTAATGAGAATAGACTGAGAAGATTCACTTCAGAGGTCTATGCACGTTTTTCAAGGAAGGACAGGCTTTTAGTGAGTGTTTTTTTTTTTAAAAAGTAAAGCTTTCAGAGGAGAAAACGACATTAATACCAAAGTGACAGGAAGACAATGATTGTCAATGTCACAGCTGGCCAAGAATGAACCAAACCCATCCCAGTGCACTGCATGTCCTGAGATAACTATATGGACTCACTGCACCTTGCTTAACTGAACAGTTTAAGTTTGCAAACAGAGTAATTGAAAAGCCTGTCTGTGAAGGATGTGTTTCTTAATTAATCATTTGATGCTGGTGTCACTGGGCCCACTGGGCGCGCTTTATCTATGACAGAGAAGGTATATGAGGAATGGTCCTACTGCACACGCAATATCAAAGCAGGCTGTCATCTGCGTGATAGTACTGAGCCAAGGCACTTGAATTATTCAAAAATAGCAGGAGGGGGGCTACTCTAAAATCTCCTGCTGTGTGAGCTCTGTAAAATCACTTAAAAATGGAACAACACAACGGGAGCCAGCCAAAAGGAAAGGATAAAAAAAGAAATAGTATTAACTTGCATTCAGTTGTTTTGACTCCAGACCTGGCCAAGGTAACCATGATAATCTTGTTAATGTATTTTTCTTGGGGCAAAGCTTGACTGAATGAGAGAAACATGGCCCTGACCATCAATAAATTCATCTTTCTTAACTGCAAAACACCTAATGCTGCAATGTTTCACTGTGTCAGATCCTGAGGCCCTGAGGTTCTCTCTGCTCCCAACATCAAGATATAGATATAGAGGAAAACAGCTTGAATTTTTCAGGACTGAACAAAATTCACTTTTTGTGTTCCTTCTTTTAAAGAGAGGCTCAACACAGGATAGTTCACATAATTACATCTGAAGGCAAAAGTGTTTGAAGCTGCTCTAAATTGTCTCATTAACGGCAGGGCAAAAGGTTTCACCATGAACAGGGGCGAGATGCATTATTGCATTGAGATGTTTGTTGCATAGATGATGTCATCCCGCTCCTTACACCAGGACACAATATTAATTGTTACGGTCCCTCGGCATTCAAAACACATAGGCTGGAGCTCGACTGGTGCACGACCTTTTATTTCATCTTTGGCACCGTGAAACTAAAACACACGAAAAGATTCAATTACAAAATTGCAAATATCAAAAACATACTACACAATAAATTCGATACACACTCCCGCTCCTCGTCCGTATTCATACAGTTTAACAACATTTCATTTATAAAAAATTCATTGTAGCCATCAACCCATACAAACACAAACATTTACCTCACTTCGCCTACCAAGGGCGTAAACTCTTTGATCCAACACGTATCAGCTCCACACTCACATCTCTTCTGGCAGTGGCTAAACAAACACCACAGTCAAAGTTTCATTTACATACACAATCGCGTCAGAACGATGTCGCATCAAACGTACTTAAGTTACATACCATGTCCTTCATTCCTTTGATTTCCCCAACCCCGGCAGCTACTCTGGCAAAGCTTGGCGTGTGTGTGTAACAAAGAAAGAGGCGTGTGACGACACTCATGACCCCTATACTGTTTCCGGAGCACCAGGAAAACAGCATAGAATCAAACCAGGTGCAAGAACCCCCTGCTGGTCGCTTACATTAATCTTAATTTCTTAGCTCATTACACATATATTATTTCACAATTTCAAATTTCTCATTTCTGACATCAACTAGTAGCATTGAAACAATACAGCAACTTTTGGACAATCACACCTGAAACAGGTTTGGGTGGATTACTGCAAAATGGATTGCAATATAACCAGAATTATTTAAAGTGCAATCTTAATGTATTGCATCATTAAGCAGTTTGATAGGACAGTGAGATCATGGAGTCCTGCGTGACTTAAAAATCCTAGAAGAAGCAGACAACTGTCTCAAGACAGCCTGGAAAAGTTGATTTTTTTAATTTAAAGTTTCAGTTCTTGATGTCAGAAAGTAGTTCAGAGAAGTTTGTCTTTGTGAAATGAAGTATGTCCACTGAGCTAAGAAATTAAGTTCAATATTTTGTCCTGGCATATGGAACAGGATGACATCATCTCTGCAACAAACCAAATCATTACAAGCTGTAACTTGAAAATGTCCAGAACCCAACGAAAAACAGGTATCAGACAGACAGAAAACCTTGAAGTCAACACAGGAGAAATATCTAGATGAAATGAAACCACTGAATGTGATATTACAGCCAGTGAAAAGTGCAAAAAATTAGCTAATTTCAAAAAATTATGAACAATGAAGGATTGATATAACATCTTTGAAATTGTTTTATATATATACAATGAATCTTAACACTTTCACACACTAAAGTTTCAAGGAAATTAAAATAATCCTTATCCTGTTTGTCAGCTCCGAAGCTATGGTCAGCAAGATCTGTGGCGCTCAATTTTTCATGCAGTACCAAATAACTTTCTAGATGTGACAGAACAACATTAATACTACACAGAACCAAAAAACCTTGAACCTTCATTTTTTTGAGAAAATCCATGATATGAACTGAGAAAAGTTCTGAATTTTGGGTGACATGCCAGAAGTGGCAGAAGTTGTCCTCAGAAAGAAGTAAGAAGCTGAACTCCTACATGCTTTCCCACTTGCGACATTTGAAAGATGTGTGGGAAGGGGTTTTTAGATGCTGTTCACAATTTGACGAAGTCTTCATTTGAAGCACTGTGACCCCTCAATAGTACTTATCTTGATTTATGCTTTTGTGATGAATCAACGCTGCACTTACGACATAGCCTCTGCTTAGGTGCAAGCCTGACATGCACCTCCCCTAAAATGTAACTGTATGTTGGCTGCTGTTTTCTGCTTCTCCTTCGGTGCTTTGCGGTGGTGCAAATGGGGATTGTGACCTGTAGTTTCCCCTATAAACACACTACACCCTTCGGCTGTTGCAGTCCATACTGACTGGATTACACTCCTCCTCTCTTCACTGCCGACAGGCTGAATATCCACAGGACAGGTGGCAAACACCGGCTTGCTGAAACCAATTGTTCAAGCTGTGTGTGTATGGAGGGGCTGCCCTCCCTGCGTACACTCTGCCTGTCCACTCTGCATAGCCAAGACACATTGCGAGCCAAATGGGTGAGTGTTTTTAAAGGAGAAAGTGCAGTTGGCAATCTGGCCACCACCGCCAGTGACGTAGACACGGCAGCACACATGTATAAATGCTCACTATGGCGTAGGCTACTTGCGTAGGTTATTGCATCGCCTCTGTGTAGAGCCTACGTGCACCATAAGTCAGCCTTTAGGCACAGCGATGCTCCTACATAAATGCGAAAAATACACGTGTGAAGGTGCAGTATCAGTAGAGGGCGATAATGGTGTGAACAATGGATGAGCGCATTATAAAGGACCACCATATAAGGAGGAGGCTTTGAATGGTTGGGCAGTCGATTCGTGGGACTACCCAGGCAGTTGGGGTTTGAGTCCCATGTGAGGCCAATAATTGATATCTAGAAACAACCACAACCTCAAAGCTGCATGTAAAGTTATTGAATCTGTTATTGGTACTCCCTCCTCTTCTACTCATGAACCTGAGGTTGAACTGTCTGAAAAAATGCCAAGGTGGAGAATATCAGGTCTCAAATCAAGTCACATTCTTTCCTTTCCCCGTGGTAATTCTGCCTCTCTTACCCAATTTCAACCAATTACAATATCAGTATTAGAGAGTACAGTCTCACATATGAACTTGAACACTATGAATTGTTTATTATTAGAGGCATGCATGGAGAGGATATAAAATTCACAAATTTACAACAATCTACTGTTATACTTATTTTCTCTATCTACAACACAAATAAGGGTGAAGTGTTTATGACAGAATGGTGAGTTAACTGAATAGAACTGAATGAACTGGTGTAACATTCCAAGCCCATGCCCTGAAGCACATTTCACTCTAGACCTTTGGGTATAACCTATCAGTGTTACAGATAAATGAGAATGTCAGAAGTCCCATAATGTGATTTTCACCCACATCTTCCTACTCTCTCCAAAGGACACGTTGTTAACGGTAACAAAGCTTCAGCTCAATATTGTTTTCCTCAGACTGTGTGAATCTAGAGAAGTCTCATCATCACGCCATAAAAACTTTTCCTGCTTTAATCCTGGATTGCAATTAAAGTCCAAAGCAGATCAGCTACACACTAATCAACATTTAGGGGGCTCTTTCTTATTACAGGACCATTATGGTTTAGTTGTCTTTTGTCTAGCTTGCGGGGTTGCCATTACTATAGTTGCTGTTTTGACTGGCCTCACTCCAAATGCCTCCAAAACTGCCAGCCGAGATGCCAGAATAAAATGTTGGCTTTGTATGTTTATACAAACCCTGGATATGTTAAATCTGTCTGTTCAACATGAAGGCAGTGGTGTACAGTAACAGCTAGGCGAGGCTGCCAAGCAGGAGACCACTGTTTGAGATGGCTTTCCAACATTTGTAAGCAAGAAAATCACTGGATATTTTTAACAAGACAACAGGACTTTTTCAAGCTGTGTAGTGGTGCCAAAACCTTTTTCTTTTGCTGATGAGATATCAGCACTATTTGCAGCCGAAAGCTGGGTTTTTGGTAAGATGTTGGGAGAATTTCCAGCTGTGTTTGTGGCAAAAGAACCAGGTGATATGATCTTTTCCTAGCCCAGCCAAGTGGTTTTTGTGCCTTAACAAGACAGTTAGGTTGCAACATCAAGGAATGTGAAGATGTAACATATCAAATGTAAAGTTTGAACATATCTGCAAATATATATTTCCTTTTCTAGTGAGTCGGTTGTGCAGAGGCTCATGGGGCCATTTAGAATTAGAAACATTGTTTCTTGACATACCGTTGCTAGGTGTGACAGAAATACTTGTCTAAATTACCTATGTACGTAAAAGGCTAAAATAGCTGAAAATGGGTAAAATGAAAGTGGTGTAGCCTGCTGGGGAAATTAACATTTGTCTACCTAGGGCTGTAAAACCATATGTCATGGACTAAATAATATACTCTCCAATAAAACAGAAAATGTACGCCCCTCTCATCGTACTGTATGACTGTCAGTCTTTTATTTTAGCAAATTTTCAAATTTATATGATCGTACATCAACTGCAAAAAATGTAAATAAATCATTACCTTCTGTGTCAGCTTAACTAGTTTATTTCTCAGGATCAGAAGGTAACAGAATCTTTTTATGATATAACTACTAATAATAATGATAATGTAGAAAACCATCAAACCATTAAATAAAGACCAACGATCCCAAATTGATTTGAATATAATATATATGAATATAATAGAATGACTGAATTTTTGGGCAAAGTTATCCTTTAAAAGACAACATATTCTTAATTTTTCTTCCTGTCAACAAATCAGATCTCTATAAATTATGTTTGCTAAAACTACAGTGACCAGCTGTTTGAAGAAAATAATATTTTTTAAAAATATTTTTGAAGATACACGTCTTCAGTGGGAACAAACGGACTTGGGGGCTACTGTAAGTGCCATAGACGGGATAAAGAAGTCGGAAAAGACTGAGAGATGGACTAACCCATTGTTTGATTAAATTCTTTTGTGGACGATAAGAAAAATATAGAATATAACCAGTCTTATCCTTTAAGTTGACTCACTTTATAAATTATGTTCTCATTGGCTCATACTTAGGGTCTTCACAGGGAGGTCTGCAGTAGGACCCCTCTTGTTTTCACAGATAACCATGACATCGTAATTGTTTAAAGAAGGTGTTACAGTGGGGCAAAAAAGTATTTAGTCAGCCACCAATTGTGCAAGTTCTCCCACTCAAAAAGATGAGAGAGGCCTGTAATTTTCATCATAGGTACACTTCAACTATGAGAGACAAAATGAGAAAAAAAATCCAGAAAATCACATTGTCTGATTTTTAAAGAATTTATTTGCAAATTATGGTGGAAAATAAGTATTTGGTCAATAACAAAAGTTCATCTCAATACTTCGTTATATACCCTTTGTTGGCAATGACAGAGGTCAAACGTTTTCTGTAAGTCTTCACAAGGTTTTCACACACTGTTACTGGTATTTTGGCCCATTCCTCCATGCAGATCTCCTCTAGAGCAGTGATGTTTTGGGGCTGTCGCTGGGCAACACGGACTTTCAACTCCCTCCACAGATTTTCTATGGGGTTGAGATCTGGAGACTGGCTAGGCCACTCCAGGACCTTGAAATGCTTCTTACGAAGCCACTCCTTCGTTGCCCGGGCGGTGTGTTTGGGATCATTGTCATGCTGAAAGACCCAGCCACGTTTCATCTTCAATGCCCTTGCTGATGGAAGGAGGTTTTCACTCAAAATCTCACGATACATGGCCCCATTCATTCTTTCCTTTACACGGATCAGTCGTCCTGGTCCCCTTGCAGAAAAACAGCCCCAAAACATGATGTTTCCACCCCCATGCTTCACAGTAGGTATGGTGTTCTTTGGATGCAACTCGGCATTCTTTCTCCTCCAAACACGACGAGTTGAGTTTTTACCAAAAAGTTCTATTTTGGTTTCATCTGACCATATGACATTCTCCCAGTCCTCTTCTGGATCATCCAAATGCTCTCTAGCAAACTTCAGACGGGCCTGGACATGTACTGGCTTAAGCAGGGGGACACGTCTGGCACTGCAGGATTTGAGTCCCCGGCGGCGTAGTGTGTTACTGATGGTAGCCTTTGTTACTTTGGTCCCAGCTCTCTGCAGGTCATTCACTAGGTCCCCCCGTGTGGTTCTGGGATTTTTGTTCACCGTTCTTGTGATCATTTGACCCCACGGGGTGAGATCTTGTGTGGAGCCCCAGATCGAGGGAGATTATCAGTGGTCTTGTATGTCTTCCATTTTCTAATAATTGCTCCCACAGTTGATTTCTTCACACCAAGCTGCTTACCTATTGTAGATTCAGTCTTCCCAGTCTGGTGCAGGTCTACAATTTTGTTTCTGGTGTCCTTTGACAGCTCTTTGGTCTTGGCCATAGTGGAGTTTGGAGTGTGACTGTTTGAGGTTGTGGACAGGTGTCATTTATACTGATAACGAGTTCAAACAGGTGCCATTAATACAGGTAACGTGTGGAGGACAGAGGAGCCTCTTCAAGAAGAGGTTACAGGTCTGTGAGAGCCAGAAATCTTGCTTGTTTGTAGGTGACCAAATACTTATTTTACCGAGGAATTTACCAATTAATTCATTAAAAATCCTACAATGTGATTTCCTGGATTCTTTCCCCCCATTCTGTCTCTTATAGTTGAAGTGTACCTATGGTGAAAATTACAGGCATCTCTCATCTTTTTAAGTGGGAGAACTTGCACAATTGGTGGCTGACTAAATACTTTTTTGCCCCACTGTATATATAATGAACTGAGGAAGAAGCTCTATGCGCAGAGGCTGGACACTCTTGAACCAGACACAAATCCAATTTCATAGTTCTCCTTTGCATTGTCACTCACAGTCTGCTTTTGAGTTATAGTGAGGAATCAAATAGAATAGCTTGAGAAATGTCTTAGCATACGGATATTGGTGAAGGAATGCCTGCTGAGAAACTACATATTTAAATAAAGCCTGTGGCACACAGTGTCCATTTTGAGCAAATCCAAGCCCGATGTTCAGCTCATCAGAAGTGGTCTGGGTGTAGAGAGCACAGGGTTGTCCAAGTTCGCTGCAGGCTTTGCTTTATTCACATCTTTGTGACCTTGGGACTTGGAGATCCATTAAATTGTGATTAGTTTTGATGTTATTCTGCTGACTCAACTAGAGGTGCGTGCGGGTATCCCTCTCTGAGGAGAAGCCTCATAAACTCAATTCTGCTTATCACTGTATCAATATCACCAGAATTATGAATAGTAATAAAAAACAGCCTAATGTGAGGCAGAAGATGGTAATATATTCTCAGGGTGCTGGCTCAATGTATGGACTCAGAGGCTCATTGCTCCTGAATGCACACACACACACACACACACACACACACACACACACACACACACACACACTTGAACGTATGCTCTGTGTCTCTCACACACCAGTCATCTCAGGCTATTACAGGACGTGGATGAGACAGGTGCTTTGTGTCTCCTGTCCAGACTGATGATTGGAGTGGATGACAAAGTGGAAGCTCCAATCAGGAATGCGCACGAAGCTAAGCTAGCCTCTAACCTGACTGCTACACAGTCAGAGTGGAGGTCATTTTGCAGTGTGGTGTGGACACAGCGTGAGTCACTTAAAATGCTGTGGTCCTATCAGCTGAATCCTCTTCTAATTCAGCAAAGAGAGCAGTATTTCATCAAGGCTGCAAGTTTTCAGACAGTTCAACATGTTCCAAAGAAGATATTTCCATATTCTCTTCTTTATTCCTACATTCAAGGACACTTAAAGGCTTTGTAACTTTAGATAAGTTCCAAAGTCATAAGAAATTTACTGTGACAGCCTCAGTTATTCTGGTATTGCTGTTTCATGTTGCTTTGACCTAAATAATGCGTAACTGAGTCAGAGATGTCATGAATATCTCACTTGAAATTAACCTAATGTTGAGCCAAAATGGTCTCCATCGCTGGCAGCTTCATGTAAATAAAATCCATATTAACAATAATACAATCAAGTTGATTTGAAGGAAGTGATGCACAGTTTATTTTTTATCTGGTTTCACTTGTTACGACACAAATATGGCTAATTTAGGTGTGTAGGTAATAATAATGTGAGTGAAAGGCTGGCAGTTGGGGTAAATTTGCCTGAACACCGACAAGACGCAAAAAACGGATGGTTTTCTTCAATCAATAGTTTATGATAGCTAACATTAGGGGACTCCATAGAATCTGGTTCATCATAGAATGCTGTGTGCCTGATGCACATTCTCATTGGTTCCATGGGTTTCTTGTCACTTGTGACTGCGAACAAATGATTTACACGTTTTTGTGATCATGCTATTCACGTCACATCTGAAACTAAATTTAAGTGAACAAACCACTTTTCCTCAAACTAACTAGTTTTGTCGCCTAAGAGCCTTTTCACACCAGGCACGGATTTTCATCTGAAAAATTTGCACAGAAATGTATGAAAAGTGATTGTATGGGTTTTTATTAACATATGCACACTCCTGCAGAAAACATTCAGACGGACCTTGATGTCCGCCTGCAGAAATATATGCTTGACCAATGACATCCTTTCTTTCAGCTGATGTCCAGATCAAAATGGGAGAAAACCTTCATTCACCATCAATTTGGTCTCACATCATCCAATACTGTTTGACAAACAGCACAATGACTACCTCTACAACCAAGTCAAGGACAATATATGGCCTGAGATCGCCCAGCAGCTGGGATACAATGAAGATGGTAATGTAGCTGATATTCTCTTGATTACGTTAGATGTTGGTCAAGGAAAGGGGGTTTTGGCAAGAGTGCTTTGGGGGTCCAGGGAGAACTTATTGGGCCTCATTCACGAAACATACAAGACCAAATCTGATTGTGAAGTGTACTTATTAACGTCTCCGCAGCAGAAAATGAAACGCAGCAAATGAGCACACAGCGGATCATTAGCACCTGACCCGATGTGCATTGTTGTTATGTGGAAAATCGCATGCAGATTTTCTGTATCGCCGCACCACATTTTCACATCGCACTGGTAGAAAACAGCTTTTAGTCTAACCAAGCAGTTTTGTCACCTTCACCTAACCAAATAGTTTTATTGGCCTAACCTACCCAAGTTGTTTTGTTGCCTAACCCTGACCAAAGAGTTTTGTCACCTTAACCCGTCAAACTGCGACTGAAAACATCTTTTTAAATACCTGAAAACAATAAAATCACTCAAACTAAAATTATGAAGTCAACAAATATTTCTGACCATAAACTGTACAAGAACTCCAGTCACTTGCATGAAAACCCTACACAAGATCCATTCAGCCAGAACAACTTGCTGTGTTCTCAACCTTTGTCGATCATTGTATACCATATACCATATATCTGACTTCCTAAAGGATCTCCAGCAGAAAACTTTTCATATAACTGCCTAAACGATCTAACAAGGCAGGCTATCACTTTCCATGCACATAGATGAAAGACCAAGTGCATAAACTTTAGGAAAACAACATGCACGGGCTGAGGCGGTCACAGAGCTCGCCAAGGTGTGAACCGCTACGCCAAGCAATCCATGCCCGTGTGGATGAAATACTGCAGAAAGTTTTTTGCAAGACCTGCAATGTTAGCTAGTGTTAGCAAACTTTAGATAGACATTGCTGTATAACAAACATTACTGAGTCACTCTACTGACTTCATAATCCTCTTACTTGTGCTATTTTTACACTACGTATTAACACCTCACAGACAAAAGTTTCAACATCCCAAACGTAAAACAGAGAGCTAAAACACCATATCTCATTAGGAGACGTGTTTGTTGTTTCCTGCTTCTTTTTGACAGTCTTCTTCTTTTAATGAGTGTAGCATTATTGCCGCCGACTGCTGTGCGACAGTTTCCTTTATCCTTGTTATCAGCCCATCTTATAAATAAGTGAAAACAATAGGTAAAAACTAAACATCCAGAACCGTTTGAGAAGATTGTTTCAAAATCCAGGTGTTAAATCCGGCTCCATCCTTGATTAGGACAAACAACATGATTTACAATCTCCATGATATCTTTACAGCAACTGACTCGAGAATCTTGGGAATTCAAGTAAAATACTATGTGCCATTCTGTAATATTCAGGGTTCAAGTTCTATTGATCTGCTTTAAGTGTGTGTATTGCACCAAGAAAGCAGAGTGTGTTCAACACCTGCACAGAAATCCATCAGAAATCTTTGTAAGAGTAATTTGACATTTAACAGAAAGATGAGAATGTTAGTTGATAAAGAATAGCTAAGGCCATGTGGTGTCTTAGCTATTTTCCCCATTTATTTTTAATAGCACATCAGGCTGTACCTTAGAACAACCTAGAGTAACACACACTAGATTCTGGGAACTGTGGGCCAAAAGAGTAAAATGCTAATTCTTATACAGTGTTTTTTTTCTTTCCTCCCATTTATTCCTAAGTCAGAGTGTCATGCAGTATTCTTGTCAATGTCAAGCATAATACTAAGTGTATAAAGACAACGCTGTTGTTTTGAAATACTTACCTGCCATACAGACTGAGAGGTTATCTTTATAAGCTCCGAGAATTATTCCACCATGAATAAAACCTGGGGTCATCTTGAAAGGTGTTCACTCTCAGAGATTCCAGATGGTGGATGAAATAAAAGTCATACATCCTCTTTTACTGAGTGTGGACCGTCAATGATGTTCCATTACATTATAATAAATGTGAGGCTGCACTCACCTAATGTGGAGTCAGTTAAATGTGATGTGCGGTGGAAGTGGGCTGAGCCAGGAGGCCAATGAGGACGTGATGCCGACAAAAACTAGGTGTTTGTACACAGTGAGCTTTGAACTCCATATTGTGGAAATTGTGATGACACTAATGTAAATGTTTGGCTCGATGTACAGCATCTGTGACAGTTTAATCTGAGTGATCCCATTTATACCTCATGTTGAAATATAATCTGCATCTGGGTACCTCATCTGGATCCGGCAAACAAATGAAACATCATAAGCACAAAGAACATCCAAACCAGCATCACCGCAGCTAGAACTATCATTACCACAAATGGAAATATCATGTGGATAAAAATGTCCCTGCCAAATTACAGGTGACAGTATTTAAGTGAGTTTAAGCCAACTGGCTAAATTTTGGAAAACGCTTTTCCCATCAGTATTTATTACAGTGAATCATGGTGATGTACTGTTAATGCCCTGCTCACTCTTTTGTTGCACGTTTTGCTCTCACATGGCTCACCTGAAAGCTAAGGTACCACTTACCACAGTGTTGTCACTCACTACGACCTGCTAGGCTGAGCTTGGTGCCTCCTTTTGGGGAGTGATGAGGTCAGAGCCTAGGCGGATAAACGCTGTACATTGGTACATGTGGTTGGTAGCGGTGACAATACTTTATAGTAATTTAAGAAATCCACAGATTTGGGGCATCCTGGTAGTGGTCAAGGTGTGTACCACATAATCACAATGGACCTTTATTGCAAGAAGAAGAAATACACAGATTCAAGAGTTCTTATGTCTGTTAACTGATTTATAACAGAGTGAATATCTGTGTTGATCTCATCTATGTTTGTTATCATTGTAGTAGACATTTCTGAGCTACTTAAAAAGATGTCATCTCAGTTCTTTATCCCTACCAAACTTGGCTTAGCCGATTGTTTTCTAGCATTTACTGCCAGCTGACCACCACTGGCTGACAGAACTATTATTGCAATGATATCATGCCACACAACACGCCAAACTGTGTAATAGACCTGCCGGTCCACCGTCTCACTGCCGTATTTGGCCTCACCTAACAGTGAAAACAACACAGCCTTATTCTCTGGTTAAGTAAGCAATAGCAGATTTGCAACGTCGGGTTACACTTTCAAATTAAAGGCACCAAAACTACTTGAAACTGCTAGGTGAGGTTTAGGAAACAAATGTAGTTTGGCTTGAAATAACTAATTCCTTAAAAATAGTACCCATCAACTTTACCAGACTCAAACCTTAGTCGACTGGCTGGAAATCCTACAGATGAACCACCTGACCAACCTTGACCTTTTCTCAATTTAGACTTTCTAGCTCTTCATCATGTGTTTATCCTTTGCTCCCATCATTATCGCCCCCTGCTGGTACTGCACCTTCATAGGCACGTAGTGCTTTTCCGCCTAGGTGAGGCAAACCGTCCTAGTCTTGCTGTCCTTTAATTTTTCGGCACTTTGGCCTGAGACTGGGCTGCTTAAACAGTAGACCACCGCTGACTGTGTTTTTGATAATATGTCTGTGACCATTGCCGTCAGATTGTCCCATCTTTGAACGCAACACCAGACCTTTTTGAATCACTCTGAGTGATCTGAGTTGAGGTTGGTTATTCAAAGGTCTGGAACAAGGCTACTCTGGTTAGTCAGTCAGGTTAGGTGAGTTCAAAAAGGACAAAGATAACTTTAAGAACAAAGAAAGTAATTGTTGAAGCGCTGAAATAATGCATGACAGCTCAAAAATTCTGCCTTTTGCATAATGATGACCTTCACCTTTTGCAAAAATAATATCTCCTGTAGGTCCTCTGAAGTGTAGACAGTGCGAGAAACTTCAAGCACTAAGGAGCCACTGAGGAATGGTGAATAAGAGAAAGAAAGAGGAAGAGAGAGCAGCAGAAGTTGAAGACTTGAGGACATTTTGTATTTGTACATCTGAATGCTGGCAGGATGCCCTGTTGTCTGCCTTTTTATAAAGTAACTTGCTGACAAAGAAGGAAATGTGTGAAGAGTCTGCTACTCTAAGTAAAAATATACTGTATATTTTTGCTCCATGTTTTGATGCCACCTGTCTCCTGCTGTAGATGAAGTTGTAGCCTTCAAAGTGAGAAATATTCAAAGCTGTATTATTTTCACACCATATTTTTGGAATAAGGACGTCTCGCTCACATCAAGTGTGAGGGAGAGGTTACAACAAGACAACATTGATCAGGACTGCTGGTGGCTGACAAAAAATATGATTTACCCCAAAACAAACTATTTCCACAAACTGTAAAAAGCTTGACTGTTTCTATCAAAAATCTGTAGATGTAAAGTAGGACATCAATATGCCTCTAAATGCTCTGATGTCAGATATTCTGTGCCATACGTACACCCATGGAATCAATTAACTCAGCGAGGAAGAGGTTACATTTGAAGGATGCTGCTTGTTATCAGGAGGCTGCGGTTTAATCAAATCAGAGCGCTTGAGTGTGAAACCAATACCAAACTGAGCATTATTTATCTTGCCATGACACAATGGCTGTGTTTGTGGCTAAACCCACTGCAGGCTCTGAGCCAGGGAGGAGAGAGAAGGGAGACTGAGAAGATCCCATTCAGGTGAAATACCATCCTGCTTTGTACTTCATTGCCATCGTTGCTGTAGAGGGTGTAGGTCACGCACAAACTACCTCCAGAGCTGCAATTTTTTTCCCTTCACTTGCTGTTGCTGTGTCGACGTTCAACCTTGAACTGCCAAACCGAGCGGCTTGAAAAGGATGACACGAGTGCTTTCACAGAGAGGTAAAAAAGATCAGGTGAGTGCAGAAGCTGAGTAGATACACCTGCAGTCAAACAGAAACACACACAAAAGAAATAGAGACAGATGTAAACACAGTCTGACACACACTGGGGCTGTCACTTTCTATTCCAAATTCGAACTTGGGTTCAAACATGGGGAAGAAAAAAAAAATCAAACTTGCTGGAAAATTACAGGCTGTAAGCATATCATAGTGCTTAAAGTAGTTTAGTTTGTGGTCCAGCAGAGGGCGCTCTTAAGAAGAGGAGGCTAGCCAGAACATCATAAAAATGCCATTGCCAATAAGAAAAAAAATTGTTTCTAGAGTAATATAGAATATGAAAATCCAAATGGCACCACAATGTCAAGAAACCAGTGTTATAGAGAAGCGAAGTCCCTTCCGGTACGTCTCGAGGGATTTATTTCAGATAAGATTTATAGTCAATGACGAGACAAATCATTTTTGATCCCTTTTGAATTGTGCCATGAATTGATGTTTCTCAATTTAAAAGATAATTTTGCATGCCGAGGAAGTCGCAGTTTGTTGTAAATATAATGAAGCATCATCTAGTGTTTGTGTGAAACCGCTCAGTGAACTAAATCGTCTCTCTCAGTATATGTCACCAACATGGCCGCCAACTTGGCACAGAATTTTTTTTAAAAAAGGTCAAAATGAAAACAAATCTAGCCATATTGACAGCTGCAGTCATGTGAAGGGAGAGTTGGTCAGTTCTGTGAGCTGCTAATATACAGGTCATCATGGTTGGGTGTTTATAATTTATATTGTTTATATCATCTTTATAATTGTGTACTTACACCGTCTGATACTTATGTTTTATAACAATTACCTTTTACATTGACAAACATCATATGTGTGATCAAAAAATGATATCCAAGCTGTTTTCCTGGAGCAGGACCGTTCTGAGACATCCTCAGAGTTTCCTCATCGCAAGAAAGATATAACCAGGACCATCATCACCACTAACACCCACTCTGAAGTCAAACAAAGGAGACAAGCCCAAAAACTCCTGTCTACACATAAACACTGAAACCGGTGTTTCTGAATAAATTCACCTTGGCAGGAGTTTTCCAAAAGCTCAGTTTTCAGTGACCTGAAATACCGTTTACATGAGTACAGAAGGCCAAACACATAGAATAAGCTTTGTTTTAAGAAATACCCACATACATGTGTACAGGGCCTTGAAGGATCGACATGTTTATGTATAAAGAATTTCAAGAGGTTGATGACAGCTCTGGTTTCAACATCACTGAAGCATTAAACATGACGGCCCAGTGACCTGGTGTTGTTAAGGCGGTGGTCCTGTTGTTTGCCCGAGTGCCATTTGTATTTCTCAAAGCTAAGCTAACAGGCCTGAAGAATCTCAGACAGCAGAGTTTCAGTTGATGGGAAAATACATTGACGATGGTCAGAAGTTAACTTAGATGATGAATGATTAACTTAGATGCTGTGGTGCTGAACAGTGCTATTACCATGATTTAAAAGGTTAATTAATGAGATCATTTATTTTTAAAGACCTGATCTAAAGACAAAAACTGATGTGACATTTAACGTTCCCTGTAGTCCTTCTGCTGATATCCGCTACTTGATAAGAAAAGAAGAGTTGTCACTCTTTGTCATGGTATAACCTTATTTTTTGATAGAAATCTAAAATGTTTTCATATGGTATTGAAGATGACATCCAATATCAATATCTTTCAAGGTATTGTATCAAAGTAAGGCATTCCAGTACAGTGACACCACTACAAGACACACAGCTGTATGACACCCATATGGGAATAAAGTATATATAGTGTACCGAAGGGTAAACTCTGTCTGGGAGGGAGAGTCAGGATTTTTGAGAGTGACAGGGCCAACACACAAAGAACCCATGACAACCTTTTCCTGTGTGTCACATTAGCCGGCTCTTTCTTCCTTGCTTCAGATTATACATGCACAAACAATAAGCAGAACCAAATGGCAACATCTGCCAAGTCCCCAGTGAGACAGAGAAACAAAGACTGCAGCTCTGAATCTTCTAATGTGCAAATCGGTATTGTACATTAAAAAAACTTGATTCAGTCCTGGCTGCTATGTCTCTGTCTCACATTCATGAATTCTCAGCTCCCACCGACACAAAAGCGCACCAGACTCCGCAAGCTAATAGAGTTTTCACTGAACTTGCATGACTTTTTCAAAAAACAGGGAGGCAGGGCTGTTATTGCAACACAACCCAAATCCAGGGCACAGTCTCAATCCAATTCAATTCAAAAAAACGTTTTCTTTTTCCAACGGAGCTTCATTCACTGCAGATAACTGGATGCACTGCAGACATTACATATGGAGAGGATAAGAAAAGGGCAACAAAGGACTAGACAGCTCTATGAATACAGGAATGGGCTGAAAGCCCTGCCTCTAAAAACTCATAAATACTTGACAAGAAGACTCAAATTCACAGTATCAGCACACCGTCTCGTATTTATCAGTTCAGAGACGACAAATCCAATATAACAGTGCTGAGGCACACTGGATGTCAGGGGATGCGCTAAGCTGATCATCTCACAATCTCGCTATTTGGAAATTAATTTTGTGTCTTAAGCGCAGTGTTGTGTGTCGGAGCAGTGAGGTGCTTCACAACATGCTGTGGCTGGAAGCACAGACAGCGTTTAGCTGCTGCTTTGATAAAGACTGTACGGAGCTACAGCTCATTGAATGTGACGGGGTGGCTTTAGTTTAAAAATATGTTTTCTTCCTTAAATCACAGCACATGATGTTGTATTGTGGCAGTTACTGTTACTAGTGCTGCTACTTAAAGGGTATGCCAGGTTTTACGACTTGGGTCTAACTTTGTAGGTTTGCCATCATTCCTGATGGCTATGACATCGCACTGTACTTACAGCATACAACGGCATTGTATGTCATAGCCAACAGCTACTATAATGAAAGAAGAAACACGAGCGGTCACCTGCTGCTACACTTTCCCACATCACATGACCTTGGATTGGCTGCATGGTAATTAAACACACAGCATGTCACCTCTCTCAATCAAAACCAAAATAAAAGACGCAGTATTAAAATGAGGTGATGTAGCATTGGGTCATGGGAGTTGTGGTCTTCATTTTTAAACGACCTCCACTGTTGTTGAAAATCTATGATTTATGATGATTTATTTTTAAAATCAGACTTCCACACAGGATGTGTTCCACCTGCTAGACGGCCTGAAATAAAGATAACATTAGCTGAGGTGACCACTAGAGATTCTGAGATTTTGACATTCAGAAACATTTATTCACTTCAACAGAGATTAAAGAATTATCCACATTTCAGTTTTTAATTTTAATTTCCTAAGTGTGCTTGACAGAAAGTCAGAGTGAGAGAGTCAGGGTGAGAGAGTAAGAGAGGTAGAGGGACAACCTGTCCTGCTTTAGAGGCCTTGGGAGGCCCCTGAGCAGCCTGAGCCATCTCTTGTCTATTCTCAGCCATCCCTACCTGCCTCCATCGAGGGACACGACTCCATAGCCTCTTCATTCTCTCATCCTCTCTATTTCCTGTTTTCATCTCAGCCTCTGGTCCCCACAGACAACAGCAGGAAAATGAAAGGAGGTGAAGGTGCTCTTTGCCTCTCCTCTCCCTACCTGCATATTTGAGGGGATTTATTCCAGTCGCCTGGCCTTGTCTGTCCCTGTCCTACTACTGCTGCTCGTTGTACCGAGGGGCACACGTACCTCGTCCCCACATGTGCAAATAATCTACCTATGCGCGCACGCATTCACACACCTAAATGTTGTCTGACGCATGCACACTTTCCCCACATGCATTTTCAGTCACCTTCTCTCTTTGACTCTATTTTGGGAGAATACCTTTAGAGTAGCTTGAATAATTCTCTTTGTGCAACACTCTTCACTCTCAGAAAGGTTAAAGAAACTTCTCTCCCAAATCTGTTCCCTGGAAACCTTCCACACTCAATGAAAGAATTTACATTGCATCGCTGCACCTCCTCCATGGTTGTGTAACGTGTCGACCAGCATGTATGAAACAAGGTCGTGTTGTAAGGGGCTGTGTGAGAATTATTGAGATGATGAGGGGGCTTAGTCTTATCTTTAGCTTTTCAAATAAGGCAAGGTCCTCCCCAATGTTATTAGTATTTCCTTCATATCCTCACCTTGACTTAGAATAAAGTGTAGTATCCTCCCCCCAGTATCACCAAGACTCACTGTGTCAATATAATGTTGTTGTGTTGCCATTGCAACAGTGGCACATTAAGATGCAGCGGCTGGTAGCTCCTCCAAATTCTGCTACATTTTTGTTTTTTTGACTGTCATTTTTTCGGCTTACTTGCTGAAACACGTACTGCCCATGGCAGAAATACTCTCATCATAATTGGAGATGAAAGCAGGTGTTTTAGATTAAGAGCAGTGGACTTTGAGACCATCACGGCCCTTGTTGTCTTTCGACCATCCAACCTGACATTTGGACCACACCAGGGAGGAAGAGAGTCTGAATAAGAGCTATGCTAATCCATCTTGGTTTAAGGCTGCTCCTGGCTAATGTCTGGTCACAGGAAAAGAAAATGGACAAAATGTGACTTAGGCTGGACAAACAACATGAAATCAGAGACTGTTGTGTCCACAGAGACCTGTCTCCACCCCACAATCCTCGCGTCAAGCTGTTGCACTTGACGGGCAGACCGTCAAGAATGCAGCTGGAGATGAGAGACGACTTTTAATGTATCTGTTTCTGAATGCAGATGATTTCAAATTAAAAAGCGTAATCATTGTCAGACAATAGCCATTGGGTTCTGCCTCTTTTGTTCTCTACACAGACTGCTTACCTGCAGCTGACTGAGTAATCAATACTACTTGAACTAGAAACGGAAACCAGAACTCTTCCAGTACCAAAATCGTGTCCCTTGCCAACAGATTCTGTATTCTTGTGCACCTTTCTTTTTATAGAGATTATCACAATAGACCACAATTTGCAAATTAGAGGAAGTTAAATAAGCAATTTAGCACAAAACAATGAGCAAAAAAGATCCTTTTTCAATATATAAAAAAGCTTTAATAACATTCTGAAATAGAAAAATTCTGTCTTCAGTTGTGATGCAGACAGGGACTGGCATGTATACACATGATAAGCTCTTAATAAAGATGCATCATATTTTAATGTTTCCTCACACTGTTAGTCATCCTGTCAGTTACTATTCAACCATAACATTGACACTTTACAATAAGGGCATATTAATTAAAACAACATAATGTAGAAATTGTCATTTTGTGTGATTTGGCGCCTCCCAAAGTGTGCAACACCACTGTAAATGCTGTAAATACAAAAAGACAATAGTAAAACCTTTAATTTAATTCAATTAATTCAGCTCTGATTTGCAAATGTGCTCAGTTTAATTACTATTATACTTCTGTATTCTACTTATCTTAGAAGAACATTATCCCTACTTAGTGCGTTAATCAAAATCACAGTTGGCTCCCAAAAATATTATTGGGAGTTAAAATGATCTCCTTAAAGCATCTAACGGTCACTTCATCACATTTCCTAATTTGCTAATCACTCAATCAGCAAGGCAGCTGATTTTTTTTCTTTGAAGCACTTCATCTGATTCAAATGTTGGATTAATTAGTCTCAGCTAATAAATGCTTACACCTTACAGAAAAAAAGAAGATGATGTGAGGTGTCAGCAAATGTGCACGGAATAAACTGCTCACTTGTGCGTTCCTGTCGTCTCGTCTCATCTCGTCTCGCTCGATTTGATTCTTGATTGCAGAGATTCCAGCAACAGCTCAAATTGCTTCACATTGGAGCTAAAAAATGCCACTGGTGTCACTGGCTTAAGCAGCAGAAAGTGTCCCAGTGCAGAGAAAGAAGAGCATATGAATAAAAGATGGCCATGCACAGCCGGGAGCTCTCTATTATTAAAGTGAGTTTCTAGATCAAGAAACATAGAGGCTAAGAGTATTTGCATGTTTGTGCGTGTGTGCCGACCAGTAATTTACTGCTCATGTCACACACAACAACCCCAAGTGTTCCATATTACATAAATAAAAAAGACATGATGGAATAAATAATATGTATAAAGTAGATGAATAAAGGACAATGTGTTTTTTGTGGTTCAGTCATACTACAGCTGACAATGAATAGAATCAGAGAGTGTGTGTGCCTGGAGTAATGTGAACACATTTGTACATAACTTTCTGGCCACAGGGACGAACCGCTAGCCTTCTCTGTACGAGCTCTATTGATGCCATTGAAGTGAATCCATAACGTGCAAGCGCATGCAAGGCTGAACAATGTTTGATCAGCACATCATGATTCCACAGGTGAATTATGAGATGAGCGTGGATGAATATATTCAGGATGTGTCACGTTATGCACTTTTATCGTGTGCAGCCTAGCCACGGGCTAGCTTTTAATTGGCTTCCCTGAGACATGTAAACATCAGCTCGCATATAAGGCGAGCAAACATCAGAGAAGAGGAAACAGGGATGGAGAGGGTGAAGAGGAGCACGCCCTCTCTAACGTAATGCCAAATTGTATGATTTCCTGTCTTTATGCTGAGAGCGTGTCCTTGTTTCTGCACAGCGTGTCCCACTGAGGGGCTGACTGAAGTGATGGTGAGTGAAGACCTTAGTGCTGCTTTGCCTCACACCAGACGGCGATAATGTGGTGATTCCTCTTGCCACATGTAATCTAAGTCAGCTTGACATGCACAAGTCATTTTCAGGCTCTTGAAAAGCACAGAAGTGAAATAAAAATGGCGTGTGCAAAAGATATTGCTTGAATAAATGTTGTAATTTACAGCGAGCATATTGAGCCGCTGCACTGATGGATTTCTTTGGACAAACTAGTGTGTTTTCGTCTAAGTGTTTGCGATTACCCCTCAGCCCGTCATCCTCACACTGTCTATTTCCCGTAGCTCCGCTCCACTCCCTGCCTCATTTTCAATATTTCACAATTCTTTTTAAACTTCTATTTACTCATCTGCTTCATTAGGTATAGAGAAACATCAACTTGCTTTTAACAAATCAAGTCTTGAATGGAGGAGCCATGGGCTGTGATAATGAAACAACAAGCGAGGAGAGAAGATTTCTCCAGTGTTGATTTGAGTTATGCTTTGTTGTCTCATCCAATTTTTGTATTAACGTCTCTTTCTCTCTGTCTCTCCCTCTCTCCTTCTTCCTCTTATATTTGTATGTTTATCTTTGTCCTTCCACAGCAAAGACTTTCCATGAACAGAGACAGGGTCTAAGATTTCCCTAGTGTAGATGACCACCTGTTATCAGGCGGTAACAACTGAACAATCTTTATGTCAGCGCTGCTGGAGGCCACGAGATGTGGTTCAAAACATCAGACATTTTTTAAAATGTAAAGTTTGTTCTAATGTTTTTGGTCAAATTATATATAGTTTATAATCTGTCTTAGGGCTGCAGCACTCTTCAATTGTCGTGTCACAATAAAGCCACGAAAAACCTAAATAAATAAATCCCCCCAAAAGCATCGAACCCTTTCATTCTAAGTGACTACGAGGAACTTTTAAGTGCTTATGAAACAGTTTCCTCTGATGATTATAAATGACCTGTAACAAAGCAAACGAGACCATCAGTGACAAGACTGCTATTTTTATATAGTTATTATTAATGCCTGTGCTCGGGTCCGATCACATAAATCATATATAAAACCACAAATTAATACTTTACCTCTTCGTGATCCATTTTGCGGTCTCTCTGTCACTCGCTTCCAGAACAAATGCACACGCCGCCGGCACATGCTAGCAAAGATCTTTAAAGGTCCCATATTATGAAAAACACGTTTTCTCCGGTCTCTACATGTATAAACTGGTCCTCCCTGAGCCTACCAACTCCCAATATGAAGAAAGCACACGAGTCCTGCATGGTCTCTGCAGCCCACCCACTGGTAAAACGAGGCTCCTACAGGCTGTTCAGATTCAGCTCCTGTTGTTACGTAACGACAGGAGTGATTTGCATAGGCCGAAAACACGCCCCCCTCTCCCCGGAGATATCCGAGAGGGGGGCGTTCATCCCCGAAGGTGAAGGTCGGCGTGTCCAGCGGTAAGATAGCAGTGTTTTGCAATGTCGTCGCTCAGAGCTAGACACGCAAATTGCTCTGTTGTTGGTTGTAAAAATCAACATAAGTGCCTATATTCTGTCCCAGCTACAGAAGGGACAGTGGTTGTGTTTCATTTTTAACGACAACGTGCCGGCTACGGTTTGTGTAAGTCTGTTTGTGTGTGCTAACCACTTCACATCGGACTGCTTCAGTAACGAGGGTCAGTACAAAGCTGGCTTTGCCTCGACGCTGACCCTCGTAAAAGGATCAGTCCCAACCATACGGGACCCAGCAACTGCACCCGAGCCACAGGTAAGTGTCGCCACGTGTTGATAGTATTTACAGTTGCCTAAGAGTATGGTGAAGTCAGAACTATAAGTTACCTTTACCGTTAGCAGGAGCTAGCATTAGCTACATGGTAACAACTGTACAACTGTAACAACACATACGAACAAACTAAGTAACATATTCAGACACACTAACCATTCTGAAATGCCCTGCTGCAGCCGCAGAGTCTGTATTTCTTCAGGAGCCTCTCCTTCTGGGTCCGACTCTGGGTCAAACTGGTATGGTTGAACGACAGCATCTCGGCGAGCCATAGCGATACATCCACCATAAACATTAGCGCATGCTACCGCTAGCGTAAGCGGCATCCTCGCCCTGAGAGGGGCGTGTAGCAGGCAAGGCAGGCGTTGACAGTCGGAGCTCGTTAGCATTAAAGGTGCAGGCACAGAAACAGCCTGCTCTCAGTAGAGCTCACTTGAGCGACTTTTAGACAGCTGAAATTCAGGACCACTGATGGGTTTGGGGCAATACATTTCGAATACAGTGTTGTTGCACCTCTGACAGCTGTGTGAAATTGATGAAAAACAGTATAATATGGGACCTTTAACAGCAGGCGCTGGTGTCGTACCGCTTTTGTCCAAAGGGGCCGCTAGAATCAACAAAAACTGAAAGTTCCTTGTAGTCACTTTAAGAAGCTGAAGCCACTGTTTTCACTTGAAAAATGAATCAAACGATACATCGATTGTCAAAATTGCATGTTTATGACAACACAACAGTCAGAGTTGTGTTGAGGGATTGTCAGTAACGTTACAGCTGGGCGTGACGACTGCCAAGCAGGAGACCACTGTTCAAGATTGCGTTTAAACTCTTGTGAACCTGAAACCCCTGGAAATCGTTTGTAGTGACAAAACCAGGTATTTTGAGCCAAAACATGACCTTTTCCTAACCCTAACCAAGTTAAAAACTGAAAATTAAACAATAAAAAATGTAAAGCTACAACATAAATGGTAGTTTCAACATATCTGTGGTTTGCAAAAATGTACAAGTCCCCAAAGGCAGGTTTTAAATTCATTAAGAGAGACTTTGTTTTTCAGGACTGAGTTTTGGCAAATTGACAGTCCTAGTATACATGCCCTATATGACCTCTTACTTTTTTACAGTAGTGTCTGACACACCATTGATAATATCTCATCTACCTCAAGAACATGGATCGATAATTTAAGAGAGTGGCATCTGAATGGCAGGTTGGACTGTTCTCCTCTGCTGGCACAGACTCTGTCACCACTTACTGCAGTCTGGGAGTCCTGTAGCTCACCTCTCTTACCTTATCTGCCCCAGTTCAACATCACGGCTCACTCACTGGGTGGATGAGTGGATGTCTGTCTATATCAGGCTCTTCATTTCTCTACCTTGATTTGTTGGTGCAATATCCTAATGGACTTCTCTTGTATATGTATGTGTGTCTACAGTGAATGCGGATAGATATGAGTGGAAAACAGCAATTTAGGTAAGAGTGAACGCAGCCTTCATGAACTGTGGCCTGGACAGTTAGGCAACTTGCTGTAATAATGTAATGGACTCAGTACAGGATTAAGGTTGGATGACTGCATTGTTTAGGAAAGTCGGTGGATTACTGCAATTAATAAATTGGAAAAAAAAAAAAAAATAAGCAAGTCAGCCAGGTGGGATAATCTGAGGACAAGAAGAGGTTAGATTTCAGGACAATAAAGCAGAAAAGGTAAGGATTTATACCGAAATAACAGACCTGTCCACCTTTTAATGTGAGGCAGGCCAGCAATATTTTTAGGAAACACTTTCCAACCTACAAATACAGTTAATGGATGCTCAAGTAGGAACATTAAAGGGTCACAACAGATTGTAAAGGGTGCTCAGAAACTTAAAAATACATACATTCCTTGTTTTTTCCCACATCTCTTGCTGAATGTTGAGTCCATAGGCCATCTAGAAGTAGTTCCAGATCAAGCTGAGATGCAGCCCACATTTCCACAGTACATGACTCCCTGCTGTTAGGAACTGTGGGGGGCTACAGTTGTGCCAGAGCAGCTTTATGTAAATCCCCACCTCCATGACAAGGTCTGAAAATGAACCACTGCCCTAGGGTAGTTTGGTGGTGGATGGAAGGAACACTTTATCATATCTGTTGCTTCTTCACAGTGGGACAGTTTTCCAAAGTCATGTTCAGGGTCAGCACATCTCCATACTGTGCATCATGTGGTGAAGACAGAAGTTTTGACTGTGAAACTTCAACAAACACCGAACATTAGAGGGGGACTGTTACAGGGGTGTTGTGCTTGGCGTTATTTTAATGTTTGCTTGCTACTGTTGTTCTTGCAGAGCGGAGCGGAGAGAGGCACTGAGACAAGGCACTCGAGAACATGCATAAATTCATGGAAAATACAACCCAAGTCCTTCACAGAGAACTCCACAGTCCAGCACCATTAAACAACTTCAACAAATCGTCCACAGGCTTGTATAGACAATCCAGAGAAACAGGGAAGGTCTCATTTTTCACATCATGATACAATCTCATCACATATGGACAATAAAAAAGTGATTCATACATGTACATTGCTACAAATGATTACATAGAGCCCCTTTAAGCAGAGGATCAATACAGGGTGCTAAGGAAGGATATGTTCAGTGAAATTCAGTTTCACCACAATCAGATTTGGTTTGTACACACCTCAACCACCTGTGCAGTAGTGAAAAGTTACCATGTATATTTGCTGAACTAGTACTGTGCTTAAGTAAAATCTTGAGGTACTTTATTTGAACATTTCCATTTTCTGCTACTGTATACAAATACTCCACTACATTTTGAAGTAAATATTGCAAATATTTTCATTCCACTACTATACTACCAGAGGTGTCAAAAGTATTCACATTCATTACTCAGGTAGAAGTATAGATACTAGGGTTTAAAAATACTTCTGTAGAAGTTGAAGTATCAACTCAAGCTTTTTACTCAAGTAAAAGTGTAAAAGTACTGGTTTCAAAACTACTTAAAGTATAAAAGTAAAAGTAATGTAAGGGAAAAAAAATGCCATTAAGGACAAAAGCTTAGGCCCACAGAGGCCTATAGTGCACTACCCCACCTCCCCCGAAAAACATTTTTCTAAAGGCCATATGACTATAATGTTATATTAAAATATTAATGTTGAAAAATTTGGGATGCACTAGGTTACCTGTTTCAGCCTTATATATGCCCATTGTAAATGAACGCATTTTAGTACAATGCAAATACATTAAAGAACCATATATGTGTACTACTGAGCATTAACATCTGTGACATTTTGCTTGAGTTCTCTTGAGTCTCTGACACGGACATCTTCGTACTAGGCTACATACATAAAGTCTGCTATGTCCTTGCTGGAGTGTGACGTGATTTGTGTCATGTGCAGGGGCGATGGATCGCGTACAAACCAATAGGGTGTCGGACCGGGTTGGAATTTCGTCATTTTAGGGGCAAGGCCATTTGGCCTTCACTTTTTTTTTTTTTAGTGGCACCAAGGCCACATGACAGGGCACAAAGGCCATTGAGTAAAATTCGATGGTTTTACCTTTCAGATTGATACCATAACATTCTAATTTATAATAAGACATGGTTTATGTATTAAAACATTTTTTAATACCAATATTGAGTTAATGTTACATTAGAAAACAGTTTTTTTTAAAGTACATCCAAAAAAGAGTGTAAAAGAGTGTAATTCACACAGAAAGCCGGCGCCGCGGCTCCAAAAGAGGCGTGACGGTACACGTCATGATGATGACGTGTGTGTTTTTTTCAAAGTGTTTCCCCCGGTGTCCTCCTGTTAATCTAAAAATGTACCCGCTGACTGTTAATAATCATATGGATGCTGTTATAATGTGTTGTGATTGGGATCCTGACCCACCAAACATCCTGGAAAGTGACAAAGTTACGTTTTTCTCTTGATTACATAATCGCCATCAGTAAGCGGGACACTGTCTGACTCTATCACTTGGGGGAGGGAGGCTGTTTATGGGGCAAAGTTCACTGAAGTCTTCACCGCGACAAACAGTTGGCGAGTTAAAGTTTTTTGCCGGGGACAGACGCTGTTTTTCGGGGATAATGTGACGAAGAGTCAGTCGGACAGACACTTCTCCACGAATAACTGCGGTATTTTTTTTCCTCATATAAGTTGCCAAAGACACGACCAGTTACTACATTACTGTTGTTTGGTCCTGTAACGTTGCTTTGTGGGACATTTATCTATATTTTGTTGAGTGAAGGATCTGTACAGTTATCAGACAGTGAACACCAGAACAACACACCCTCGCTCCGCGCCGCCGGCTTATCCGTTCACACTGGTTCGGTTCGCCAATACTGTGCCTCTCCGGAGGCGCATCAGAGGCACAGCAAAATTTCACGAGTAACGAGGCTATTTTTAAAATGTAAGGAGTAGAAAGTACAGATAATTGCGTGAAAATGTAAGGAGTAGAAGTAAAAAGTCGGCTGAAAAATAATTACTCCAGTAAAGTATAGATACCCAAAATTTCTACTTAAAGTAACGAAGTATTTGTACTTCGTTACTTGACACCTCTGTATACTACTTACAATAGTGGCACTGAATATGGGTGCTGCACAGACATAATAAAGTGACTGATGAAAAAAGAGGTAGTTCTATTTCTAAACTTTTCTTTAGTAATCTTTTTCCGACACAAATAATGGTTTGGTTCCAAGGTCATAACTCTGTGATAAAGGCCCTGTAAAAGCTTACATCTGTTTCAGACTTTCTCTGTCTTATGTAATGCTATTAAAACAACTCTGTGGAAACCCTTTTACAGCCTCACTGTATTTTTGGGGTTGCCTAAAGTTGTCCAATAAAATAGAATCCCACAGGTATGTCCTTCAGCTACAGAGAGGCTCCAAAGCAAACCACATAATGGCCATCAGAGGTAAGTACGTTAAATTGTAGTTATGGTAGTGTTTACTTAAAATGCAAGCAAATTGATGACTAAGTTAAGTATGTGTCCCTTTACTTATACTGCAGATCCAAACCCAACAATGTCATATGTTTAATGGACCAACACAGAAACACTTTTCCACAAGGAAAAGATGTGTGGTGGAACAACAGGCAGTGTTAGAAGCCTTGTGACATACTGACCACTTTTTTGGCAAACTGCACAGTTAACAGGTAACATGCTAGCCCCGGTCAATCACAGAAAAATGTCCAAGCTTGCTACCTGGCTTAATCAGTTGTGAACCTGGACAATTATTTTACAGTTTATTCAAGAAATGTAGTTGTGCTTCCGACTAGTGTCTCATAACTGTTCGCAAACCATCTGTCTGGAGTTTTTGAAGAGGGACACAGCCCACTCAAGGCATTTTGAACAGAAAAGTCCAGAATGCCAGAGATGGTGGTTGTATGACACATAAGTTCTTTTTCTTTAAGCACTCCAGAATGTTTTTCCCTCATAAAGCATAATGATAATGCGTGCAGTCAGATCTTCCTCCAACGCTGGCACAGTGCAGGTCTGGCTATGTAAGACTGTGGACATTTTTAATTCTCCACGCTCAATGGATCCAATGATTGCAGTGATTTCTTTGTAATGGTTAAGTGTATTGAATTAGCTTTATTTTTATGTTTTTAAATGATGGTGTGACTGTTCCTTTACACCTGATTTATACTTGCCATTAAAATGCAATCTATATCTGCACGCTTTAATAGGATAATGAATGTTTGTTTTCAGTTAACATAAAATATAATATGCTGTAAGAGACATGCCTGTAATTAATGATTCGACATCTAACGTGAAAGTACCGACAAATGCATGATTCAGCAGTACTGCATGAAAAACTGTGTTTCACTCATCTGTGCAGCTGCTCTGTTTTTAACAAAGCATGTCATTTGTAGTCACAGAGTAGCCTACACGCCGGTACTGCAACACACCAGGAGAAACTGACACAATGCTGTTTGTACAGAGAAAGTTAAACTTGTGTAATACATTTGACAAATTTACAAGTGGGGAAAAATCAAGCCACTCTCACCCGATGGCGTACAAATAACACAGATTTATATACTGAAAGTACATGCAGTGTGTAAGCCAAAGTCTTAAATATTGTCCAGTTAGCTAGCCAGATTGCACAGTTTTTCCTTACCTCTCCGTTTTTTATAGTTTCCCTGTCTGTGCTTTTGCATGTTGCTAGGTTACCTAATTTTCATCAACATCATCTTGCTACATCTGTATCGTAGGCAACTGGAACTTCAGAAACTGAAACAAGTCCAGTTGCCTATGATATAGCATATTTTCAAAATGTAAAACTGGGTAATTTGTACACTATAGGGTGAGATTGGGTTGAGTATAATAATTAAGAATTTGTCAAAGAAATTTGTTTGATTTACATGTGATTTTTTTTTTTTCAGCTAGCTATTCAGCTATTTGTTATTTTTAGCATTTGTGTGTATTTTCTTTGCAAATTGCAGTATAGCTAGGGTTTATATATGGTAAGCTATTGTGTAAAGTTAAAGCTGTCCAACTATCCAACCGGAAACTGGAAATGACTCTTTACTCCATGCTGTATGAAAAGTGGTCAGCTGCAGTATTGGGTAGCGTTACTTATAAAAGTAACTCATCATGTTACAAGATTACTGCCATTAAAATGTTACTTGTTACTTTTATATTTATCTACTGAGAAAAGTAACGAGTTAGAGTAGTTTAGAATTACCAAAAGTTAAAGTAAAGCGCCTTTGTGACTCGTTGCACATGTTGGTTATACTGCCAGCGGGTGTAGCCAACTGTAGGTTTACCTTCCACTGGCATGCAGCCACCTGCTGAGCAGCAGGAGAGAAACAGAAACAGTGCAAATGCTTCAGGGATTTTCTTTTATTTTTGTGGTGACAAAAGGAAAGGAAAAGACAGCAATTTTTCCAGCAACAGAAAAACAAGTTTTTCAAAACGTGTGTCTGACAGTTGGTTCCTCTTGGGGTAAGCTCAAGACTTCCGAGGCTAAAAGCCTCTCCACAGGTGCACTGGATGGCAGCAATTTTTGTCCAGTAATGGAACCTATTACTAACTAAATAACGGATTTCTGGAATTGCATAACTGACGTGTTACGTTACTTGTTACAACAGAAAAGTAATCCGAATATTACAGAATTGTAACAAGGTACCCCCAACACTGGTCAGCTGTATGTCTCCTGTCCTTTTGAGGGCATCTTTAAAGGATTGCAAATTAAGTACAATCGTGACGCAAATATGTCTGCTCTGAACAACTGTTACCACAGAGAATATGTCATAGACATGGCATGAATTTATGACTCACTCACACACACACACACACACACGCACATACACACAAACATCCTAGATGCCCCTGATCTTCCATCTCTTCTATTTCCAAGCTATTACAGCAACAGGCATTCATTTCCCCTTCTGCCTGTATAATCATGTAATATCTATGTTGTTTAGCACAGCAGATAAAGACCTGTGTGATCCCTGCTTTCCAGTCTCAGATGCGCGCGCGCGCGCGCGCCCACACACACACACACACACACACACACACACACACACACACACACACACACATACTGTACAAACACCCTCCCACATCGATGGGAACCACCACCCTTATTCCATTTCCCTGACTGAATACATTATTTTGGCTCTCTCCATCCGCCCCGCTCTGACAGGGACAGATTGAGCCGGCCTCTGATAGCTGCAGTAGCTACTGTTATGGGAAATGGAGCTGCACATTTACATTTACTCATTCTATTACTTTGATGGATCTTCTGGGCCAACAGGCAGCTATTTTATGGCTAGGGTGTGATGTGTCTTTTGGAGTAATGCAGAAAGAGACTGAGGACAGGTATTGAAAATGCTTAAAAAGTGTAGAAATGTGTTATCAAACACTGCAGACTTTGCAGATGGGGACTAGTTAGTGGGCCTTAGCAAGTCAGGTTTTACATGGATTCATTAGTGTTGTAATGATGCTGTTACTGTAAGTGAAATGAAACTCTGAAAAGCTGAACAAAGGGAACAGTCACACATGGACTGCAATGCTGTCTGGTTGTCGTTGGCAAGCAGACAAGGTACATTTTCACACTCTGGTAAGCAGCAGGGCCTGTTCACACATCCAAACCCTATTAAATGATAGGCTAATTGTGACTTATACAGAGTTTACATGCTGCAGTCACAGAGTGCAGAATAGCTTTGCTCACACTTTACTATACATATTTAATGCCAACAAACTACATAACTTGAAAATTAAGCAATAATACAAAGTGTCCTGATACAACAGTGATCTGAATGATGTCTTTCTGTAGCAGAAGCAGAGCCAAGGGCTGGCTATTGGCTAGCACAGTCACTGAATTGATTCCCCAATGGTCAACAGTCATGCACCCGTTTAGTTGTTCGGCCCTTCCCAAACGTGTTGGGCTTGATAAGGCAAACAGTCAGCTGCATATAAAGGCTTTTGTGGCCAATGTTCTTACATGTTCTTACATTACAGAGACACAAGGAGCCTGTGGCAGGGGTTACAGACCATCACGGACTACAAACCTCGACCACAGACCTGTGACAACAACATCACTCTGCTGAACGATCTGAACCACTTCTTTGGACGGTTTGAAGCCGACAACACCACACCTGCACAGAAGACAACACCCCCTCCAGATGACCAGGTGCTGTCCCTGACTCCAGCCAGCGTGAGGAGATCCCTCTCCAGGATCAACGCTCACAAAGCTGCAGGACCGGACAACATTCCTGGTCGTGTGCTGAAGGACTGTGCAGAGGAGCTCACAGATGTCCTCACAGACATCTTCAACACCTCCCTGAGCCAAGCTGTTGTCCCCACCTGCTTCAAGAACACCACCATCATCCCGGTCCCAAAGAAGACCTCCCCATCGTGCTTCAACGACTACCGCCCCGTGGCACTGACCCCCATCATCATGAAGTGCTTCGAGCGGTTAGTCATGCAGCACATCAAATCCATCCTACCTCCCTCCCTGGACCCGTACCAGTTTGCATATCGGGCCAACCGGTCCACTGATGATGCAATCTCCACCGCCCTCCACTCAGCTCTCACCCACCTGGATTCTAAGGACTCATATGTGAGGATGTTGTTCTTGGATTTCAGTTCAGCTTTTAACACAATCATCCCCCAGCAGCTGATACAGAAACTGGACTGTTTAGGACTAAACACCTCACTCCGTAACTGGTTGCTGGACTTCCTGACAGGAAGACCACAGGCAGTCCGGGTCGGCAGCAGCGCATCCAGCACCATCGTGCTGAACACAGGGGCTCCCCAAGGATGCGTGCTCAGCCCCTTACTGTTCACCCTGCTGACCCATGACTGCACACCAACACACAACACCAACCTCTTCGTCAAGTTTGCGGATGACACGACTGTGGTGGGGCTCATCAACAACAACAATGAGTCAAACTACAGGGATGAGGTGAGCCAACTGGCCAAGTGGTGCAGAGACAACAATCTCTCTCTGAACGTGGAGAAGACAAAGGAGATTGTTGTCGACTTCCGGAGAGCCTCCACCCAGCACCCTCCACTGACTATCAATGGAGCTGCTGTGGAGAGAGTGAGCAGCACCAGGTTCCTGGGTGTGCACCTCTCTGAGGACCTCTCCTGGAGCAGGAACACCGCATCACTGGCCAGGAAAGCTCAGCAGCGCCTCTACTTCCTCCGCAGACTGAGAAGAGCCAGAGCACCAGTCCACATCATGACAACCTTCTACCGTGGAACCACCTAGAGCATCCTGACCAGCTGCATCACTGTGTGGTACGGCAGCTGCACTGCATCCTGCAAGAAGACCCTGCAGCGCATAGTAAGAGCAGCTGAGAGGATCATCGGTGCCTCCCTCCCCTCCCTCCAGGACACTTACAGCACACGTCTGGCCCGCAAAGCACTCAGCACTGCGGGCGACCCCACCCACCCCAACCACCAACTCTTCAGTCTCCTGCCTTCCGGGAGGAGGATGAGGAGCCTCCGAGCGAGAACCAGCAGACTGAGAGACAGTTTCATTCATCAGGCCATCAGGATGCTGAACTCCCTCCCAGCGCTGCCCCCCCTTCCTTCTCCTTCTCCGCCCGCTGCCCCCACTAACTATGGACATTGTTGACCCCCCCCCCCCCCATGGCACCAGCCACTTTTACAACTCAAAAACACTTTAAAATCTATTTGCACTGTGTAAGAATGTTTACAATTTCATTGTCATAGACCAGTTTACACCATTTTATACTGTCATATTTATATCAAACTGCCATATTTATATCTATATTTATATCCAATCCCAATACTGACATACCTATTCCACACTATTTATATCTCCGGACTTTATATTCCCGAATGTCTCTTAGCTGTACATATTTTATTTTTATTTTTATTTTTAGATCTATATTTCTATTTTATTTTATATTCTTATATTTCTTATTTCTGTCTGGACAGAGGGAAACACAATTTCAATTCTCTGTATGTCTTGTACATATTGCAGTTTTGACAATAAAGTCGACTTTGAACTTTGAATGTTCAATAATGATGCTAATATAAGTTATGCACTCATATGTAGCAGTCACTGACGACGACAAAGAATTTTGAACAATGGCGGACATCTGCCAGCAGCTGAGAAAGACACATGACTTTTTTGGGGTGGAGGGGAGGAGCTGCAGCTTTTATTCATCACCTCACTGTCACCCTCGTCCTCTGCTCCAATCCCCAGCACTGTCTGCTCTGCCTGCAGCTGCCATGTCTTTCTATTAGCACTCGCTACTCTCGTAATAAAATCATATTCAGTGCTGCTAGAAAAATATCAAGAATACTTACAAATATCAAAAGAAAACTACACTGCACAGAAAGTTTGGCTGCGTCTGTTTGCTTTGAAGTCCATGGACAGGACAGAACTGGTACAGACAGACCATTCAGTGTTGTGTGAATTCTGTAGTCACATGAGCGCCACAGTGTCCTGATGGCAGTTAATGAGCTAGTAAGTGGAAAGTAAATGAGTCAAAGAGTGAGTGACCCTAAATGATGAATATGCTTGAAGGCAGATGTATGAAGTCTGGATAAATTACTCATAAGTTAAGGCAAAACAAAAAAAATCCCAGAAATTAGTGAACATGACAAATCCTCATACCAACATGACTGAAAAGGTTGAATGCCAGTGACTCCCATAATGACATGACTGCTGCAGCGACATACATACATGTTAATGTCACCCTCTTAAAATAATGGCCTAAGTCATATTTTCAAGTTTTTCAAAAAACAGAAAAAACTGAACCAAATATAGAGTATATGATATTTATTAATCATTTCATACAAAAAGGTTATGACAATAGATGACTATTTACATAGCCCCCTGGGGTAAAAATATGTCTTGAAAAGCTAAAGCTAAAATTGCCTAAGTCACTCTGTCTTGTGACTTGGGCAAAATAAAACAGCCTTTGACACAGGCCATTATACTACAGGGGTAGGATCGCATGATCTGTTCAACTGAGGATGTAGGTGATTTTACCAGAAGTGTCCAGCATCATGAAGAGCTGACTTGGGCAAAAGAAATCATTTTTGTCAAAAAATGACTAAGGCCATTATTTTAGGAAGGTGACGATAAGTAACATACCGCAAACCACATTCTTTTCCTAAACCTAACCAAACTGCAACCATACAATGAAGGTCCAGTACGTATGTATATAACTAAAGTTATGTAAGCTATTTCTAAGTTAAAATAACTCATTATTGACTTTTGGTATCACTTGTGACAGAAAGAGCAGTCTGCTGGGTTAAAGTCCCATGTCTGTTTGTCCCATCCGTCCACCTGCACCTCCTTCTTATGTAGACTACCACATCCCCTGGCTTCCTCCTTTGCATAATAATCACTGCGGCTTCTAGAGGTTGCCGCCTAACAATAAATGTAAATATGTGTGTTAATAAGCTGCTTTCACAGTTGTTTTTCTGAACATGAACACTGTATGAGTTTGAATGAAATGGAAAGTAAAATGAAATCTCCAGCAACATTACATGTTTGATAAAGTGTGAGAAATTGAATAGTTTTCCATTCAGTAATCAATGTACTGTAAAGACCATATCAGGATGTGAGAGGAGGAGGGGATAATCCTGCTTAGGTGTAAGGGTCAAAAAGTCACATGAAGGGCAATTCTCTTTGTCTGAGGTGTTACAGGAAGGATGATAAGATGACATTTACATTTCAATAAAACAGCAAATGGCCACTGCCCTGGGAAAGACATGATCAAAACAAACACCAGGGGGTCATTGCTTTGGGAAGAAGTCATTCATGACTGTTGTAAAGTATGCAACCACTGTATTTAAGTCAGAAACATTTGGAAGACTGCAGAGAACACTTCAGGTCTTCTCTCCATGTTGCCTGTATTAAAGAGATCTGATTCATCACGCTGAGTCTAACATTCTTCTGAGAATTAGCAACTCTCTACCTCACAAAGGAGAATTTCCACAACAAAAGCTAAGTGGCTATTGGACCTCACAAAGTTATTTAAACACATTTTACTATATGCAACCCTTTCTTAACAGCTAGCTGCAGACTGTGTTACTTATCTGTCCTAAAGAAGATGCATTGTACTTGAATCCCTTATCTTCCATTAACTAGTTGTTCCTAGCTGAAAAGACTTCTGAACTGCCTTCTGAACACAGGGATTTGTGTCTCTACCTCTTGGCTTTTTTGTTTGCAGCAGATGAGAGTTTCGAAGATTGTGACTGCTGTTTATCTCAATCAGACATGCCAGAAATTGAAAAGTTTACTGCTTGAGTGTTATTGTTGATGAACGCGTGGACCTTCACAGAAGATTAATGCATCTCTCGCTGCAGAAAAACTTTGGTTTGAGCAGACTATATCAGAACTGTCAGCCAGAAATGCATCAAGCTGCTACACAGAGCTACGAATGAATGAACAGTGGTGCATAAACAGCATACTCACAAAATGAATGGCCCAGTTGACATTAAGTTATTACTTCTTTTTTTTGAATAAAAAAATATCATTTCACCTTTAAAGATACGATAAAAGATGCATTGTTATGGATGAGAGGGCCGATGCAGAACACATCAAAGACAAAGTAGGATGCGGTGAAGCCTTGTAGAGGAAACACTTCTGTTGTGCAAACATGACTTCACCTTTGCACTGACAGATCCACTCAAGGTAACTTCATCCTCATCCCTTTCTAGTTCTCCTGTTTTATAACACATTGCAAGTTACTAAGTAACCCAAGCTAAAAGTGCAACTGTGCAAATGAATAATGATGAAAGAAAAATACAGTGTTTGTACTGTTGCTAAGGTAACAGGTGCACAAACATAACAGCTCATACATAAATGCTTAGGTTGGAATAAAACAAAAAACTTTAATGTTACTTCATCACACAAACTTCGAGTTACACAGTTCTTTTACAATCGTCCACATGCTGCGATGAATCACATGCTTTGATAACAGATGGAAATAATGGCTCCCTTTGTCCTTCAGGTCAAGTTAATTCAATGCCAGTTGGTTTCTGACAGTGATGTGAGCAGCCATTAGGATTGGGCGATTCAGATGAACTTTGCAGGGCTGAATTTCTTTTGAGACTGGCATTTGGGTTAGTTCGCCCAGTGACAGTAGGTGACTAAAATCCAGTCCGAAATGAGAAAATAAAACCCTTTTCAGCCTGGCTTTATCTAGCTTTAAATGTGACAGCTATTGGATTTTTTAAAGCGTTGGTCTCTGTTATGGAAATGTTCCGTAATGGGTGCACTGAAACATGACAGCACTTAGTTTTCAATCCTCCTTTTGCAAAATATTTTGGCATCGGGTACACGAGGTGGTAGAGAACACTGGTGCATTGCAAATATCTATTAGAGCAGAGATGTCATTGTTCACATCATTGGATTTTAAAACCTATTTTGAAATGAAAGCCGGATTAATGAGCATTGTGAGCATGAGAAAGTCAGCTCTTCTCAATTGTTGATCTAATATATTTCATCATTTACTAATTTAGTTATTTAAGTATTATTAAGTATATGATTCTGCTGCCTCTTTAATATAGTTTATTGGTTCTTCACCTGGGTTTGTTGTTTACCAACCTGATTTTTCTCAGGGGTTGCAGCTCGATGAAGTTGAGAACCACTGATTTAGTTCCACATCACCAATATAGAAAAGATAATAGACTGATTTATAGTCTCCCTGGCATCTCATGCAGATGCGTAAGTTACCCTTTAGTGTCTGCATGACTGCAGAAAGCCTTTACTAACACATGGTTAACATTGTTACACAGTCATTGATTGGTTAGGTTTATATTTTCAGCTTTAAAATCTAAGTCCATAATAATATGTTGCGTGTCAGAGAATAACAGTTTTATAACAATATTTAACTAACTTTTCAAATATGTTTATTTATGTATATATGAATGCTGAATATTAACAAGGGCATCAGCTACAAATATCTACACTGGTCTGGATTACTTATTACGAAGTTTGCTCATTCACAGTGTTTCCTGGTTTCCTGATAGTCATGGCCAGAGGCATGATGTTTCAGGTTGTCTGTCCATCCCATTCTTGTGAACTTGATATCTCAGCAACACCTACATTAAATTTCTTCAAGTTTGGCACAACCACCATTCTGTGACCTCAAAAACATGTTATGAAAAAACATTTCATAACCCAAGACTGCAGGTGGTGTAGTGATGACATTCAATATCCAAAAGGTCAAAGGTCAACTTCACAGTGACATTTTAATGTCTTTTTGTTTTTTGCTGCTTTCAATGAACTTATACACCAAGTGACAAACAGGTCGAGTCCAACACCAGCTCGTGCTGATACTGATTGTTGTTGCACCATGAGATGAAGCCCTCTGTGAGTCCTCTGTACAAATAGTCTCTAAGTGAAGACATCATGTTTCTTACTGGAAATTGTTCACTGGCATCATACATGCCAATACAGTGACGACTTCTGTACACCTAATACCTTTTATGAAATTTGTTCCTTATTAAAGTCTTCCTACATATAGTGCGTCTGGACAGACATGGATATAATCTGCAGTATGACAGGTGTGCAGATGCATTCAACCTGTACAAATTCTAGTTTTCTTTGTGTGCGAGAGAAAATAGGTGACCAATTTATTACTCATCAAGAAGAACATGATGTGCGTACAGTTTATCTTTGTGTGTATTTAACCTTGTGCTGCTGTAGCTGTTATGTTACGGTGACGACATTCAGTGCGACTTTTACAGGAAAGTGTCATCATATTTATGTAACAAGATTCATGTCTGACAGCAACCTGTGCCCTTCAAACAACACTTATATAATACTACTTTGCAACAGCAAATACATTCTGATAGAAACACAATGCTGCCCTATTTTATCAACATAGACTCTCATCTTGTTTCAAATACTGAAAACGTCTCTGCTGACTACAGGAATAAGAAAGGATATGCGTAGTGTTCCAAAATTACAAAACCATGGTATTTCCTGAACTGAAGTGTTAGTAAACACTCATGTGGCATCAAAATCCAGCATCCACCTTCCTACGACCTTTGTGTGGTACAAGAATATAACAATTAACATAATCTTAACATGTTTGACAAATCACTTTAAGAGAATAAAACACATTTTTTAAGAGACACTGTTGCTGATAGAGACTTGAATTTAGCAGTGAAGGGCAGATGATATTTTCTACTCATTTTGGCTTTATGCCTGCAAATTGGTATTTTCATCTCCCCTCTACCCATTATTCCCAATGCCTCAAATACAGCAGCCTGGTCAGTGGCCTTATGCTTCTAAGTTTGGCACTGTGCATACCCCTGTAACGTCAGCACCCCTCTAGCGCAGTAATTCAAAGAGCAAGAAAAGCCTGACTCAGGGGCTCCCCTCTGGAGACCAGGGATTGCATCCTGTTTGTGACAAGGAGTCAAGAGTGATTCATTTTAATGATGTCAATAAGTCAATAAGTTAAAGTACTTCATATATTTTACTTGAGTGATGTACTTACATCCCTTCACGCAAAAGGGACTAACGCAACGCCACTTACATAAGAGTGAACATAGTTATTTAAACCCAAACAGCGAGCCTTTCATAAACCTAACTGAGTAGGTTTGGTGCCTAAACCTAACCAAACTGTGACCATTTGACAACGTTAGTAATATTCCAAAAGTCATAAATACGTATATAACACAACATAAGTTACGTAAATAACACAATTTAAGTTACGTAAGTGATGTGACTGTGAATTTATTTTGGAAGTATAACCGGACATTGCATATTACGTATTCTTCCTTCCTGTGCGAAATTGATGCTAGAGGGGTAGGTAGACCATCATGTTTTGAAGTTTAAGGCCACTAACCCAGCTGCTGTATTTGATGAGCTGGGAGTGAGAATGTGTTATAATCATAATCAACGAACCTAACTGTCTAAAAGTGTAAAGATAGGTACAGTAGGAATCAAGATCAAACAGTAGCCATGCCATTATGGTGGTAAGTACTACAGGAATTAGTACTGAGTATTTCCTGCCATGCAGAGTTATACTTGTGAGGCTGCATTGGACAACATATATTACCACCTTTTATGGTAGCTACAGGTGGTCCGAATTGATTTAGATATAAATTGCTCAAGCGGATGAATAAGATACAACACTTGTCCTTCTAACTCAATACATATGTGGCTGTGGTGTAAACAGCTGTCATCCAAAGGGAACCATTATTGTGTGAAGAGTGAGGATAGTGGGAGCAGCCATATTCAGTGTCAGTGACTGTCTGGAGGCTGCCCCCCCTCACTGAAACAATCTGTTAAGCTCTTTGCTGTGACAGAATGGTTATTCTTAATGGGTAGAGTGGGTTCTGATGCTCTTAGAATCAGAGTAGCAAATGTGTAACCAAGCAAATAATCACCTCTGCAGCTAATGCTATTTAATTTGCCCTATTACCATGTGGTAATTTTACACCTCCATCAAGGACATGACTTCTGGGTGAAGTTTCTGTGCTGTGTCTGCTCCCTATTGCTCTGCCCATCACGAAACAATGCTCTCTCTGTGAAATCTCATATAGACTGTTTGAGGAGTAGGAGAAGAGGTGACACTGATGCCTCATGACTGATACAGAATCCAGCTCATTTCCAGCTGTGCAGCAGCTGTGCACCAAAAATCTATCTCCATGTCCTACATGCTTGGAGCTGCTCCTGTGACTGTGTTTAATGCAATGCACCACTGACTCACAAATACAGAACCATAAAAAGGAACTAACCGGTGATGCAGCGGTTAGCACTGTTGCCTCACAGCAAGGAGGTTCTGGGTTCGAACAACACACACACTACAGGAACCTTAAACAACAGCAGTAAGCTCACCAATATGAAATAAGGCGGAGACAAGCAGATCTATTTCATCATCAGTTTGTTTGCATGTAAAACTAAACATTATTCTAGAAATAATGTTAAATGTTATTATTTTAATAATATGTAATATATATAATATGTGATGCAGCTGACTATAAAATACAAAGGTGTTCTGTCAGTGAAGGCACTCTGCTAAATGTTGGAAATCATTAATGATGTAGAGAAGGTAAGAAAATGGATTCTAGGGCTGAGAGGGATTTTTATAATAAGTAATGAAGTTGGTTAATTAGTCAGCATAACCACCTATGCCCCAGGGTTTGACAAGGAAGAAGAATGTGTGATATATAAAGGACAGTTTGTCTGGTTCTACTCTCTGAATTTGGAACATTTTTTAAAGAGTCTGTTATAAGTCAGAAATGTTAGAGGATTATTTCAATGTAAAACAAATGAAGAAGGTGTTCAGTGGGACACAGGACATAAAATAGCAGATGAGTAGGTCTATATATTAATTAGTGAAAGAAAGCAGTACTTCTCACATTATTCCAAATTTGCCAAGTGCGCTATTAGAGATTGGGTGATTCCACCACTTTTTTTTACTTTTACCTTTATTTCCTCCGCCAACGAGGTTATGTCCCTTTATTTGTTGGTTGGTTGGCTTGGTTTGTCAGCAGGATGACACAAAAACGACAGAACAGATTTCCACTAAACTTGGTTGGAGGATGCGTCTCAGCCCACAATAGACCCCATTTATTTTTGGTGTGGATCCAGATAAAGGGACGGACAGGAATTCATTTTATTACTCTTTCTTCCACAATATGAGATTGTGCGTTTTTCAATATTTTTGTCAATTTCTCTGGAAATAGTGCATGGATCTTGATGAAAAAATAAGCCGTATTTAGGTGGCTGGTATCATTGAGTGAGTACAAATGGAGACTGTTGGGCCTTGGCAGAGGTATGTGCTATACGGAGTGCCATTCTAGTTACCAACTATATTTTTCTTGGACTATTATCTCAATACCAACTTTATTTGAGAATTTGGATACACACATACAGTACCAAAAATTTAAAAATCTGGTCAGTGGCCCTACGTTTATGTCATACGAGCATGATGCTGTGGCATCTCTCTAGTGTAGTAGTATACGTACTGTAGTCAGAATAGTTAGAGTTTGGGGGTGGTTGGGGTGATTGGATGGGTCATACACTGGACGTTACCCCAGGAGAGCAGGGTTTGAGTACCGTGTCAAGGTTGATCTCTTTTTTAAGTTACATATGTGGCGTGACTGAACCTAGTAGGTAAGTAATGGAGTTTGCTTAACCGTGAGCATGATCTTTCCTGAAACCGAACAAAGTATTTTTTGTGCCTGACTGCGTTAATTACAGTCCAAAAATTACAAGTCATAATTTGTGAAATGTTTGTCTGCAACTTTTATTTTAAAAGTCTGACTAATAGGCAAATTCCCAAAACAGCTGTACTGAAGCTTACTTAACTCAAAATAAGCAATGACTGCATGACCAAGAGACAGTACCAAACAAACTATGTCTTCAGCATGGCTCTGCAGACCCTGTTAGGTCAGAACAACACCTTTGCTGTAAATCTAAACCAATCTCAACCACACAAATGGAACTACTGTTCCAGACAAGCACTCAGCTACATAATTGATTGGCTTATCTAGAGACTGGTGGTCAGCAAACAAGCCAGCACAGGAAGCAGACATGATTCAAGCCACTATGTAGCAGATGCACAAGTCATGTACTGCTCTGCACTGTCGCTTTAAATAATAAACTAGTGGCACTCTGTGTCCATTTGGAATTCACTGCAGAACAGGTTGCATTTTAAAACTGTGTTGCATAGAAAACAGTGCATGCAGACATGCAACATACTTGACAGTTACTTAGCATTTAGTGTAGAAACCAATTTGTAAAACATCCCTGCAAGAACTGGGAGAACAATTAAACTCAAAACGCCTTTTTTCTTCACTGTGAAAAAACATAAATTAGAATGGACATGTTCATTTTCACGTCCAGTTGCCTCTCAGCCTTAGCAGTTTATATCACTTATCAAACTTTCTAAGTTCACAGCTGCCTTGCAGAGGTTGCAAGACAGAGAGTGAAAGTGAGGAGAGGAGGAGGAACTGGTTCAATCCCAGAGAGGTCTGTCAGATGAGAGCAATGTAACACATCTGGCCTGTCGGCTGCTCCCAGGTTTTTAATATTCACAGGAACTCACAGGAATCCGCTGTAAAAAACCCACAATGAATAATTGATGCATGTGGTGCCACAGAGCTCCTTCCTTCTGTTAATTGGATTTCAAGAAAAAAAAAGAACAGAGAAACAGGTAATAAAATAAGAAATCAAGAGACTATTTTCATACTGCTGGCAATGCTGTTACAGTAAGGTCAGTATGGCCTTAATTATTCATTCTTTCAAAGACATGCTGTCCACTGGCTGACCTCGGTCTGTGGAGCTGTGCTGGAGTGTGCATTTTTCTGTAAACCCTACATTACTATGTCCGTCATGTTCCGAGGCTTCTTCCATTAAATGGAAATAACATTTTACATCTAAAGATCACTTACATCTAAAGATAAACCTTAAGTATCTGTGAGAGGGTTTGTACTGTTCATGTAATTAAGGCACGCACACAAAATCAAAATCAAAATCAAAATCAAAAACAAAATAATCATTCCTTATTTGATTATTATATAACTGATTAGAACAATTTTAAGCAATTCAAATACAGGGTTAGATTACAGCAAAAGTGAAAAGATTTACTTTCAAAAGTGCAGAGGTACATATAAGAAAGAATACAGTAAGTACTCCAATATCTCAGTATGCAAATAAATCAAATTAAAATCAATTCAATTGTATTAAATAATTTAAAACATATATAAAAAAAGCAATTTAAATGCAAAGTTGTATTTTTTTTTAGCCATTACTGGTTACTGTAGGCAGTGCAAAATAGGTTTGATAGCTTTTGGTCAGAGTCGGAGCTTGTCTAATGATCATGCAGAATCAACCAAGTCTGGGTTGTACAATAACAAAATTATGCTTTGCCGTGTTTTGTTTTAACTCTTAGGACAACCGATAGGCTGGTCCGAGACGTCCTAAGCGTTCTAGTTGGTTCATAAGGCAAAAGCATGTCAGGGGCATATTTCATCCCAGAACCATGGAGATATATATATATACAGTATATACAAGTTACAAGATTTTGAAGACAGTTTTCTGAGTAACCGGCAGCCAGTGTAAGTATTTTAGAATTGGTGTAATATGGTCAAATTTCTCAGTTTTCGTCAGGACCCTGGCAGCAGCGTTCTGAATAAGACGGAGGTACAGAAGTGCTTTTTTTTTTTAGAACAGACCCTTACAATAATCTGATCAACTGGAAATAACGGTGTGGGTAAATTTTTCAAAGTCTTGCTTGGACATAGAGAGGAAGGATCACTGTTAATCAATACAAAGTTGTTTTGAGTGATTACCTTTATCCCATGATGAAACATTTCTTTTCTGATGGGACTGGTCTCCTGTCCGTGAGGCCCGAGGGCTCACTGTTTCTTGATGAGTTTGACGAGTATGAAAATGATGTGAATCGTTTGCCATGACCTTTGAAGGCACCAGATCTCAATCCATTTGAGCACCTATGTGACATTTTGGACTGATGTGCTTGACGGCACCATCACCACCGTCATCAAAACAGCAAAAATGAGTGAATAGTGTTCCATTCCTCAAATAAGGTTTCAGGGACTTTGGGAATTAGTGTTCAGGTGCATTGAAGCTGTCTCTGGTTTTTCCTTTAATTTGTTGTATTCTCCAAAAATCCATGTTCTTTTCCTGTGTCCTCCCTCCATGGTGGAATGAGTTACCAAACTCAGTTTTGTCAAAAAAATCCCTCTGTCTTCTGCCTCTTCACTGAATACTCACTCAATAAATCTTTCTCTCATTTGCTATTGGTCTGTCTCAGTTCCTCTCCAAAAAACCAAATTGTCATTTGCTTAAGTTACTACGTGCACCTGCTGCCTTGTGGCACTTGTGTCAGGTGGAACATGGACTTGAGTGTGGGGGCTCAAAATTATGAATAAATGTAAAATCCAAATATAAAAATGAATATAGGAAATAATCCGTGAATGATGTGTACAGTATGGCATGACTAAGTTCTTGTATTGATGTAATTAATGCTGTGGAAATGTACGATATGCCTTAGGTTTTAGGTTTAAAAAGCCTAAGAAGAGCAAATTGAAAAGGGAGCACAGATGTTTAACTAAAACAAGATAAAATAACACATATAGAATAAGAAATGCAGAATTTACAGTACATCCAAAAACTGCTGGTTGAGAAGGACCATTGTAATCACACTTCTCACAAAAAGGTATTATGTGACAGGTTATTTCAGAGCAGCTCATTTTCCAAGAATGTCTGTATAAAGGAAACACCTTCAGGTGTGCCAGCTCGACGTACTCCGCTCCTCCGCCCGTCCTCAGCAGAGGTATTAAAACCAAACAGCACACAGGAGATGTGCATTTTCTGTGTAGCTGCAGGCCACATCCATTTAAACAGCAAAGAGAGGGCAGCCCATCTGTTGGCTAATAAAACCAGGTTAAAGCAAGCAGGAGAGGCAGAGAGAGAGAGAGAAAGGTCATAATACAGGCAGCAGTCCTTCATGTTTCACTGCCCCACTGCAGCCTTTATACCTTTGGTTACTAGCAGGCCAGCGACACTCGCTGAGCTGTTAAAACAGCTACACACATTGAAGGGAATTTATGGCACGCAACGATGGAACAGGCTTGTTCCAGAGATCTAAAGGCTCTTATCTGTGTGTGTACGTGTGTGTGTGAGACACAGAGGAGTGAGCCTGTGTAATAAACCATTACATGTGTTTTACACGTCGTTTTGAAGGACAAACCACCAATGTGTCATTAGTTTGGGCTCTATTTACTCCACAAGCCCGGTGAGATGATCCAGTGTTTTCATTATAAGCTGATCTGGTTGTCCCTGTGGATGTGTTGTGACACTGAAAATACCCAGTACCATCTGTGGAGGCAGAAGCAGAGGAAAGATGAGGTCTGGATCTGATGCGCTCAGTACCCCGGAGCCCATATCTATGCCTGAATGATGCAATATAACATTTACATAAAGCATTAAGTTATTATGAGAGTTGCTGTAAGCCTGGTGCTGTAATACATTACACATAAGTACTTAATAAGGTCAAATATCCCAGTAAGTTAGAATGGCTTTTCTGAGAATGGCCTATGTCTAATGCGTGGTTATAGATGCCTGTAGAGGCTATAAAACCTGCTCATGTGATTCATACACAGTATGAGGTGACTGATTATCTATTAAATGTTCATAGGGAAATATGAGATCATTTACTTCAAATTTTGTGTCACTGTTAATGGTTAAAATGTAATTTATCAGCATCTTGGTTATTGGTTCTGTTTGGCTTTAAGTAGTGACTACAGCCTCAAACCCTGCTACTCAAACTGGATCAGCATGGTGGCTCAGAACCTTTCTTTTATATTAAAATAGTTCACCACACTGTGTTTCTGTAAACGTTACAGACGAGAAGCAAGCCATGCAGTTGCTGAATCTGTCATTTTAGATCAACAATAGTTAGTTACCCGTGTCTGTTTGTTGGTTGATTTGTCAGCAGGATTACACAAAAACTACTGAACAAATATCCATGAAACGTGGATGGTGGATGGATCTAGTGGAATAGACTTCATTAACTTTTGGTGCGGATCCAGATAGAGGGACACATCTTAGAATTATCTTCAAACTTCCTTTAACATTGTGAAATAGGGTGTTTTTTTCACCATTTTCGTTCATTTCCCAGGCAGTTATGCATGTAACTTGATGAGAAAAAGTAAAGTAAAAAAAAAGCTCTGGATGCCTGAGTTTAATGAAGTAGCCTTGACCTCAACTTTATGCAAAGCAGCACTACCAGAATGCATTGCACAGCTGCTTATATAGACAATTAATGGGAAGCACTGCAGGATCAGCCGGGGCTTTGTACAGTGGCCGACGGGTGCAATTCATAACAGCAAATCTGAATCACAACGTCAAGTCAGAAAACACAACAGCAAGTTGGAAACCATGATTGCAAATTCCAAAACCACAACGACATTAACGAGGAAATCACATCAGAATTTTGTCAACCGGAAAGGGTGGGACTTTTTCTTGTTGAATCTGATTGGGCATCTCAGTGTCAAAAACAGTGGGAAATTTGTGGTTTGACTACTGACAGGAAATGATACAGAAGCAGAAGCATACCCTAAGAAGCCTTGCCGCCACCCATCCTCGCCGGTAAGTGTGTGTTTGTTGCTGCTGCGTGTAAATGTACTTGATGAACAGGTACTGGAAGTAACAATATAGCTTCGTGTGAAAGAAGAATTGTCGAACTGCAGGATTTATTCACTTGACAATGTTGTCTAACTATGATTGACATCCACTAGCTTGAGGCTAAGGCTAATACAACTACTCCATAGATAGCGTTACACTTAATGTTACTGTAATACTAGTACTGAATACTGACGCAGTTCCAGCGTAACATCTGCTGGTCACATACAGTCTCGCATTGTATTCAAACCAACACCAAGGCACACAAATTGTGCTTTTTGCGCAGTAATAAATACTGTATTTACGTGCTTTTGGTATGTCCCAAGTTAACATACAGTCAAAGTCATGTGTTCTGTTGAATTGATATTATTGCACTGTGTGTCGATTTTGCCATTACTATACATTTCAGATGAAACAGGTGTAATTCCTTTTTCTGCACATCACTACAGTTATCAGCAGCAAGGCATGTTGTCTGAGAGTGACACACCACAGACACACTGCTGGATTCTTCAGCCTCACAGCAGAAGTGCAGGTTTGCCACCTGATATGTTAGGATTACTTTGCACGTCAATGAACTGTTGCAGCCTTTAGTAGATGTACTAACTGTATTATTGCTATGTATTTGTCTGACAAGTAACCCTGAATCTGTCATGTTTTACAGATCATCTGAGTGACCATGTGAAGCTTAAAGCCATTTCACAGCAAGTGCGAATTTCTGTGTGGATTATTCGCATGGAAATTTATAAAAAATGATTTCATGGGTTATAATGTGAGCTTGCACATGGGACTTTCGTGCGGCAAAAAAAAATCCGGAACCACTTTGTCACAGAATTCCGTCTGCGAAACTACACGCTTGACCAATGAAATCGTTTGCTTTGTATGATGTCACTTCCCGCCTCATCATACAAAGCAAACGATTTTAGCTGATGAGCGAAAGATTAATCATTCTGGTGTCCCAGCACCCTATTTTATTTGACAAGAGTATGGATGATTATCTCAACACGGAGGTGAAAGACAACATTTGGCTTTCGATTGCTCAGAAGCTTGGCTACGGTGATGATGGTAAGTGCTGAAGCTGAACATAATGTTATACTTGCAGTGAAACTAGCTAGCCAGGATAGCAAAAATGCTAAAAACAAAATGTAGATGTCCTGCTGTAATGATTAATTTACTATTATCATTATTGCTATTGTTATTAGCCAGCTCTGTGGGTGCTGAGGAGCTTGAGCACTCCTTATATCCTCCCCGCCTCCAATATACAGATAATGAACCGCAACTTTTTTTTCGTTTGGTGCGAAATTAGAACACAAGAATGCGAACATTTCGCATCGGACTCAGTGTGCATGCTTTACATGCGGAAAATTGCCGCACGGATATTCCGCAAATCCGTGCCGCATTTTCGTATCGCACTGGTGTGAAACGGCTTTTAGGCGTTCCTGCTGGACCCAACAGAGGAGGAAGTTATTGCTTGGCAGGTGTCGTTCTTCAGTATACAAATTGGGATTGCAAGATAGACCGTCTGAGTGGCAGCCTGTTACAGCAGCTTTCGCTCACCTTTGAGCTTTTTCTTCTTTTTATATTACTTTTTGTACTTTTGAACTGTTTTAATTTACTTCTTTTTGGAGTTCTTTCTCCAGGCAGTATGGAGACCAGAGTCGCTTTTATCGCTCTGGTCATATTACTGCTTTTTTTGCTGTTTTCCGCCATGTCCGGGGAACCTGTACACAGCTCTATTGTTTACAGTAGGGATGCGCTGTTGGCCCTCAGTAGTGCCGTAGTGCTGCCGCTCGATGTCCCGCACGAGCTGAAGTGGAGGAGGCGCGGGTGCCGTGCCGGAGCTGCTCGCCATAGCAGGAGGAGACGCTACAGACCCATCCTCCTGTCATCATGGGGAATGTGAGATCTCTCCCCAACAAGATGGACGAGCTAACGGCGCTGACCTGGCATCAGAGGGAGTACCGTGAGAGCAGCATTATGGTGTTCACGGAGACGTGGCTAACGCCGCTGACCCCGGACACGGACGCTAATGTGGACGGTTTTCAACTGCTGCGGGCGGACAGGACGGTGGAGAGCGGTAAGAGGAAAGGAGGAGGGTTGGCTGTGTTTGTTAATGACAGATGGTGTAACTCTGGGCACATCACTGTTAAAGAGCAAATCTGCAGTAAGAACATTGAAGGACAGTGGGGACAACTTTCTATGACTCTGTGGTGGCATCAGCCATTTTCTATGGTGTAGTCTGCTGGAGCAGCAGCATCTTGGCAGCAGGTAGGAGGAGACTTGACAAACTTATCAAGAAGGCCAGCTCCATCCTGGGATGCCCTCTTGACCCAGTGCAGGTGGTGGGAGAGAGCAGGATGATGGATAAGCTGTCATTGCTGCTGGTGAAGGAGTCCCACCCCCTGCAGGTCACTATCACCGCACTGGGCAGCTCCTTCAGTGATAGACTGATACACCCCAAGTGTGTGAAGGAGAGGTGTCGCAGGTCCTTCCTTCCTGCTGCTGTTAGACTGTACAACCAGCACTGCTCGCAGTAGACCTCACATGTGCACTATGCCATAAAAACTCATACACATATCCCATATACATTTTGGTTTCCACTAACTGGACAATTTTTAATACCCATATTTATTATTTGTAAATAAAAATACACTGCCCACACTGTTTATAATTACACTGTTCATATTGTAAATATTACTACAGTGTTCATATTGTAAATATTATGTATATAGTTGAATAAGTCTGATTTAGACCATATTCCAGATAACAAGCAGGAAAACACATTCATATCAGCTTGTTTATATTTCTGAGCTGGAGATATTGGGAATATCGGACAGCTACTGTATGGTCTCTATTGCTTGTTAAAATCCTGTGACATGGTAACGCTTGTACATATGTCTGAGCTTATTAAAATTGGGCTTCACTACTGGTTTGTATCTGGTTTCATTATGTGGCGAGTGAGAGGGTTGTGCTTTGGGCAGCACTTTGATTAAGAATGAATTTTCACGCCAAACAACGCCACCCTGGGGGTTTCACCCAGGGACCCCTTTTTTAAAGGACTGGTTTTAAACCAGAAAAGGCACTCAGGTCCGTTTTGCAATTGAGACAGACAGCATTTCTGGTTACAAAACAAGTATTTATTAATTGTAATTCAACATTTTTTTTTAAAACTCCAATGTTAAAAAGTCACTCACTGGGGCAAAAAGGGGAGCCCCTCAGGGCTGAGACTTACTGGGCAAATGGGTCCAAAACAAAGGGAGATCCCAGGAACACCACACGTGAAGTAAATGAAAGTGAAACAAAATCAACCCAAACAAAGGTGCTAACACAAGGAGGGACACCGCCACCAGGACACCAATCCGCCACCCTAGACTCAGCACCTGAAGGGGGGGGGGACAGCAAGGGAGAAATGAAAGAAAGTTAGATACAACTCATCACCAAACGCACATAAGAAATCAAGAAATTAACTATACAAGATCTCTAAGAACACAATAGCAAATCAAATAAAATTAACATAATCTATATTAGCACAAATGAAATTTACCTGCAACCAAAATAAACGTAAAGCCAACATAAGAGTCACAATTACAGGTTGCAGTGGAAACAATAATTACAAAAGAAACAAATGCCATAAAGAGCACTAATCATACAGAAAATGAAATAACACACACACACACACACACACACACACACACACACACACACACACACTAAGATGCGGCAGGCCCGACAATAAACCGCAACACGACCTGGACAAAGGAGCCGGGCTAGCGCCTAGCCAGCTGTAGTGAGCAGCCGGGAGCCAGGCAGACAGCGCTGGAATATCTTACAAATAGTCTGTAGGCGAGCAGTGGGCAGCGCCGTAATAACAAGGAGACGGAGCACGGCGAAGCCAAGCAGCAGCAATGCGAAGAAACAGTCAAGCCACAGCAAAGCAAAGCAGCAGTGATTTCCCTGCAGACGGGTTAGCGGTTGCTGCTACACAGGTATCTTTTACCCTACAATAAAATAACAAATATTAGCAACTTACTAGTGGCTGGAGGAGGAAGCTAAAGTCACTGCTACATACCGGTCAGGCAATCCCGATCGGCACGGCGCGGAGCGGAAGCTCGGCTACCTGTGGGCGACCAACAGTGGACAGCGAGCAGCACACAGCGAGCGGTGCGCAGCAAACAGCGAGCAGCCTGCAGCTAGCGGTTGGCAGCGTGCAGCCAGCAGCAACCCCCAAGCGAGCCTCTGAAATAACATAACCAGAATGAGCGACTGAATGGACAGCATGATAAAAGACTGCAGTCGCCGCCGCCAGCCTACCTGCCACCAAATGAATGCGGAAGTGGAGGGCGTCAGGAAGTGACGTGACCCAGGATCCGTCAGGCAAGAGGACAACCAGGTGCCTTCTGCCTGCCTTTTATAAGGTGCTCCCTCACAGCCATTGGCTGGGAAGAGCCACCCAGCTAAAATCCACCACACAACTTCATACTGCTACAATCTCCCCCCACCAATTGAGTCGTCGCCCCGACGATGAACTAACCAGCAACAAACCAAGAAACAATTAACTCCAAGGCCTAAATAAAGCGGCTACCCCGTTAGACACTGAGCCAGGAAGATTTACAACTCTTTGTGCCATCCCGCCTGCGGACCGTGGGAGACGATGGGCATTGGAATGTTGACCTGCAGTAGACCTAGTTGTCCGTCGTGCAGCCACTTCCTCAACAACGGGGAGAGGTGGCCCAATCCCCACGGGAGCAGGATTTACTGATAAAGGTGGCACAGAGGGAGCTGGGTCGGACTGTGGAAGCAGCAACCGGGGTGTGGTTTGAGCCACAGCCACGGCTTGGTGGGGAGTAGCCAGAGGCTGTTCTGGCCTCAGGAACAAATCGCCATCCCATGACAGCTCATCCTCCGACTGAGGCTGCTCAGCAGGAGGAGAAGAGATAGTGTTACTACCTGGAGGGTCGACCCCCACCACAGCCTTCAGCAGGGTACGATGGACTTGCCTGGCTCTGGTTGGATCATCCCTAGGGGCAATGGTGTAGACTGGCCCCCCTTCCTTTGGTGCCCTCAAGACACGATACACAACTGAGGCCCACTGGTCCTGGATCTTATGACGCCCCCGTACACTAAAATCTCGCAACCACACCAACTGGCCCTCCTTTAAGGGAACATCACGGACATATTGGTCATTGTTCTGCTTACGGCGTTCTGCAGCAGCCTTCAACCTGTCCCGAGCTCCCTCGAAAGCCATCTGCAGGCGAGTTTGATGCTCCTGGAGCCACTCGTGGACACTGCCACCAACAGGATCTTGGACGTGGCCTAACAGAAAATCGACTGGGAGTCTAGGCTCTTGGCCAAACATCAACAAAAAGGGAGACTCACCGGTGGCTTGATGTGGGGTGGTGTTATAGGCATACAAGACTTGAGGCAGACAGGAACTCCAGTCGTGCTTTCGTGACACCGGCAATGTACGCAACAGGTTGTGAAGCGTTCTGTTGAACCGCTCACATTGCCCATTCCCTGACGGATGGTATGGAGTGGTACGAGACTTCTCTATGCCATACAAAACACAAAGCTGCTGAATGAGGGAGCTCTCAAAGCTCCGTCCCTGGTCTGAATGTATCCGGGCTGGGACACCGAATTTTGAGAACCACTCAACAACCAAGGCTCGAGCTACAGTGGTGGCACGTTGATCCCGGGTAGGAACAGCCAACGTGTACTTACTAAAGACGTCAGTCATGACAAGGACGTCTTCCATGCCATTACGGCTGGGCTCCAAAAGGGTGAAATCAATGGCAAGGATCTCGTTAGGCCGAGAAGCCAACAAATGCCCCATGAAGGTCCGAGCAGTCGGTTGACTCTCCTTGGCAACCTGGCACCTCTCACATGCCTGGCACCACTGTGCCACCTCAGCCGACATACCTGGCCAGTAACACCGCTGCCGTAGGAGCTCTAAGGTCCTCTCGACCCCCTGATGGCCATGCCCCTGGTGAACTTCAGTCAGCACATCTGCTTTTAAAGCAGCAGGTAACAACAACTGCAACACAACCTCCGCCCCATCTGGCCGGAAAACCTGGCGATACAAAACACTATTTTGCTCCACCAACCGATCCCACTGCCGAAGCAACACCAAGGCTGAGTGAGACATGTTCTTACGCTCCTCTTTATTGGGAGGGTGTTTACGCCTCCAGAAAACCAGAACTTCCTGGATCACTGGGTCGGTGTGCTGGAGCGTGACAATGTCAGATGGAGGATGATGGGGCAAGGCTGCAACCACTGCTTGTGTTGCACCCACCTTTTCCACCTGCAGGACTTGCTGCAAAGGCTTAGGGAGCAGTGTGCCACGGACCATGGTCTGCATGTCCTGTGGCTCAGTGGGATGCTGGCGAGAGAGAGCATCCGCGTTCTTATTGCTTCGGCCCGAGCGGTACTTGAGTTCGAAATCAAAGGACGCTAGTTGGGCTGCCCAACGTTGCTCGGTGGCCCCAAGCCTAGCGGACGACAGGTGACTCAAGGGGTTGTTGTCGGTGTAGACGACACATTTGTGGCCCAGCAGATACTCCCGGAACTTTTCGGTCATTGCCCACTTGAGCGCTAAAAACTCCAACTTCATGGAGCTATAGTTTTGCATATTGCGCTCAGTGGGCCTCAAACCACGGCTCGCATAGGCTATGGGCCTTACCTTACCACCCTGCTCCTGTGATAACACAGCCCCAAGACCTCCATAGCTGGCATCCACTTCCAAAATGAATGGGAGCGTGAAGTCAGCATAAGCCAGCACAGGTGCCGAGGTCAGCCTAGCTTTCAATGCCTCAAAGCTACTATGACACTCCTCTGTCCAGCGACCAGAGACTATCTGAGCGGCCCGCTTGGATTTGGGACCTGTCAGTTCTGCCACCAGCTTATGCAGGGGTGCAGCCAGCTTTGCAAAACCCTCTACAAAGCGGCGGTAGTAGCTGGCAAAGCCAAGGAAAGAGCGCAGCTCAGATGGAGTGGCAGGGGGTGGCCAGCTGGAGACAGCCTCGATCTTACTGGGGTCAGTGGAAACACCTTTGTCCGAAATGACATGGCCCAAATAACGGACTTCATGCTGGAAGAAGGCACACTTACTGAGTTTCACCTTTAGCCCTTCACACTGCAAACGCCCCAGCACCACACCCAACCTCTCCAGATGTTGCTCAATGGTAGAGGAGAAAACCACGATGTCATCAAGATAGAGCAGCAGGGATTGGCACTGCTGGTCACCAAAAATCCGCTGCATCAACCTCTGGAAGGTGCTGGGAGCGTTGCAAAGCCCAAAGGGCATGCGGTTCCACTCAAAAAGACCAAAAGGGGTACAGAAGGCGGTCTTGGGACGATCACACTCTGCCACAGGGACCTGATTATATCCACTGGCCAGGTCCATGGTGGAAAACTAACGAGCCCCGGTCAAGGCATCCAAAGACTCATCTATACGGGGTAACGGAAAAGCATCCTTCCTGGTCTTCCTATTAAGGAGCCTATAGTCAACACACATACGAAGAGTGCCATCCTTCTTTTTAACCAAAACAATTGGAGAGGCATAGGGACTGCTGCTCTCTCTAATGACCTGAGCACTGAGCAGCTGGTTGATATGGTCTTTAACGACCTCATATTCCGATGGAGAAATGCGCCGATAGCGTTGCTTCACCGGGACGTCATCTAAGAGAGGGATCTCATGGGAAATCAGGTCAGTACAACCGAGGTCCCCGTCATGGGCTGAAAAGATGGAACTGTACTGACCAAGAAGAGCCCTCACTTTATCCTGTGCTTCCACAGGCAAATGACCCAACTCCATGGCTGCTATCGGATCCTGCTCTGGCGGGGAAACAGACTGAGAAGCCACTGTAGCCACCATGGGTGGCACCTCAGTAACACCAGCAGGTAAGCTTACGACCCGTACCTCGTCTAAGGTCCCGACAACAGCATGGGGATAAAGCAACACATCTGAAGAGCCTACATTCACAATGGGAATGTAGGCTGTGCCCCGTACCACTGGCACCAGGGCAGAAGCAGCAAGCAGTCCAGCTGGCAGGCCAGAGTCTAATGGCTCAAACAATACAGTGCTGCCGGAGTACTGCTCCGAGCAGGTGGTCACAACAATTTTCATCACACCACCTGGGATACGACAAGCCCTTTTTCCACGAACCTTGACCTTCCCTGCACTCTGATCAGGCTTAACACTGACTGGATGGCACTTTTGCAGGGCCTGCATGACAGGTTTGGGGGCCTCAGACACCACCGGCAGATCGAACAAAGCCAGGCCATGATGCCCAAACAACTCCCTGTAGCACTTGCGAATAACATTCATCCCTAGGACGCCAGGAACCTGCGAAGACAGACCACCAGGAGGGTCCTTGACCACCAAAATCCCACAGCCCGGCAACCTCTTACCACAAAGCTCCACGTCTAGCTCTAGGTAGCCAATGTAGGGGATAGCCAGTCCATTGGCTGCTCTGAGCTGCAGCCAGTGACAAGATTTGAGCCGTTCTTGGCCCCATGGCTCAAAGTGCTGGCGAAAAAGAGACTCTGTGATGGTTGACACCATAGACCCTGTATCTACCAGGCAAGAAACAGCATTCCCCCCCATGCTCACACCTAAATGGGGACAAGATGACATGAGCTTGGACACTTCCACGTCACCTACACACTCTGAGCCTGTAACTGCCCCGCCCGAACTGTGACTCTGCAGCTCGGCGGGCACTAGTTTTCCGGCACCTGGGCAGGGTGAAACGGCCTGCTTGGCCGAGAGACCGGCAAAGGAGGCTGAGGGCGGAAAGGGACACGGGCCCCATCACACTCCCTAGCGATATGACCTGGTTGCTGGCATCGCCTACAAATTATGGGACCACGAGAAGCTACTCGGCTATGCTGCTGAGGGCCCTGCAGACGGGAAATGCTCTGAGTCAGTTGATTCAACTGCTCTTGCTGTAACTTTAGCATTTCCCTCAACTCACGCAGCTCGGAGGCCGGTGGAGAACCCACACCTCCCTGGCTACTACCCTGAACCACACACTGAGCACCGAAGATAGAAGGGACAGAATGACTACGACCCCTAACACCCCCGGGTAAGCCCTCTCGTTCCCACCTGATCGCCTCACTCCTAACCTCCAGTAATGTAGCTGTAGGCTGCCGGCGCACGAACTGCTTCAGTTCACGACGAAGGGCCCCATCCAGCACATGCTCCACAAACTGGTCACGCAACAGAACCTCTGCATTGGGTATGCCACTGGGTGCACGCTGCCTCACAGATGTCATGAGACCCATCAACACAAGTGAAAACTCTAACAGAGTCTCTCCCTCCTGCTGCCGTCGAGAGAAAAAGGCCTCTTGTAAAGCTACATAGGACTCTGCACAGCCATATAGCTCCTGTAACACCTCTATGATTTTAGCTGGATCTGCACGCTCTCCACTGGGGCGATACTTAATCTCCTCACGTGCCTCCCCCTCTAGATGGTCAAATAAGAAGAAAGCCTGATCGGATGCAGACAGGTGGCGTGCTCTCATACAGGCTTGCACCTCCTCCAGCCACTCAGTTAACCCTATCCCTGACTTTCCCCTAAATGTGGGACATTTTCTGTCTCGGGGCACAAAAATCAGTCGCTCCGTTAAAGGAGCACTGGCAGTAGAAGAAGCAGTGGGTGTAAGAGAAATTGAGGGCGCTGTACTAGGGCCAGGCACGGCCGCAACCTGTTCCTGTCTCAGCCTCTCATTATCCGCTCTTAGCTGAGCGACTACGTCCCTCAGCTCCTGCAGCTCTGCCTCCATTACTAAAACTGTACCAGCTAAGGCTTTCCTACCGTGAAGAGGAGACCAGGGGAAAGGGAAGGCGGGTAGGCTCCTCACAGGACCAGGATCAGATACAAGAAACCAACTGCTGCTTTGCTTCGGAAAGAAAAAAACACGGGTCAGACACTGACACTTAATAGTAACACTGCCACAGGTTTTCCCATTCAAAGGAGGGAAAAGAGAAAAGAAAAAAAATAAAAGAAAACCAGAACATGCGTCTCTGCTCTCAAATTGCAAATCCTGCCGACAACGCCAGATTGTGGCGAGTGAGAGGGTTGTGCTTTGGGCAGCACTTTGATTAAGAATGAATTTTCACGCCAAACAACGCCACCCTGGGGGTTTCACCCAGGGACCCCTTTTTTAAAGGACTGGTTTTAAACCAGAAAAGGCACTCAGGTCCGTTTTGCAATTGAGACAGACAGCATTTCTGGTTACAAAACAAGTATTTATTAATTGTAATTCAACATTTTTTTTTAAAACTCCAATGTTAAAAAGTCACTCACTGGGGCAAAAAGGGGAGCCCCTCAGGGCTGAGACTTACTGGGCAAATGGGTCCAAAACAAAGGGAGATCCCAGGAACACCACACGTGAAGTAAATGAAAGTGAAACAAAATCAACCCAAACAAAGGTGCTAACACAAGGAGGGACACCGCCACCAGGACACCAATCCGCCACCCTAGACTCAGCACCTGAAGGGGGGGGGGACAGCAAGGGAGAAATGAAAGAAAGTTAGATACAACTCATCACCAAACGCACATAAGAAATCAAGAAATTAACTATACAAGATCTCTAAGAACACAATAGCAAATCAAATAAAATTAACATAATCTATATTAGCACAAATGAAATTTACCTGCAACCAAAATAAACGTAAAGCCAACATAAGAGTCACAATTACAGGTTGCAGTGGAAACAATAATTACAAAAGAAACAAATGCCATAAAGAGCACTAATCATACAGAAAATGAAATAACACACACACACACACACACACACACACACACACACACACACACACACTAAGATGCGGCAGGCCCGACAATAAACCGCAACACGACCTGGACAAAGGAGCCGGGCTAGCGCCTAGCCAGCTGTAGTGAGCAGCCGGGAGCCAGGCAGACAGCGCTGGAATATCTTACAAATAGTCTGTAGGCGAGCAGTGGGCAGCGCCGTAATAACAAGGAGACGGAGCACGGCGAAGCCAAGCAGCAGCAATGCGAAGAAACAGTCAAGCCACAGCAAAGCAAAGCAGCAGTGATTTCCCTGCAGACGGGTTAGCGGTTGCTGCTACACAGGTATCTTTTACCCTACAATAAAATAACAAATATTAGCAACTTACTAGTGGCTGGAGGAGGAAGCTAAAGTCACTGCTACATACCGGTCAGGCAATCCCGATCGGCACGGCGCGGAGCGGAAGCTCGGCTACCTGTGGGCGACCAACAGTGGACAGCGAGCAGCACACAGCGAGCGGTGCGCAGCAAACAGCGAGCAGCCTGCAGCTAGCGGTTGGCAGCGTGCAGCCAGCAGCAACCCCCAAGCGAGCCTCTGAAATAACATAACCAGAATGAGCGACTGAATGGACAGCATGATAAAAGACTGCAGTCGCCGCCGCCAGCCTACCTGCCACCAAATGAATGCGGAAGTGGAGGGCGTCAGGAAGTGACGTGACCCAGGATCCGTCAGGCAAGAGGACAACCAGGTGCCTTCTGCCTGCCTTTTATAAGGTGCTCCCTCACAGCCATTGGCTGGGAAGAGCCACCCAGCTAAAATCCACCACACAACTTCATACTGCTACAATTAGTTAACCAACTGATGGAAATATGTTACACAACACAAGTAGCTAATTTAAAAGGTGTAACTAGTGGGTGTAATGTAATGGTACTACTTTATTGTAATGCAGAGTGTGATCCACACCTGGCGTAAGAAGTCCAGTCAGTCTGAAATATCAGAATATAAAAATAGTCATGGTGTTGTGCAAATGTTTTAGCTAATAAAGTTAGTGAAAGATATTCCCGCCTCTTTTATTATTTTAAATCATAAAATCAATCAACCACCTCCTGAAAACTGACTTTTCAGATCGGGAACAATGGCTAGAATGGCGTCAGAGGTTTCGCCGCTTCAGAATAGAAACAAGACTTAACAAAAAAGACGCTGAGGCTGAGAAAGTCTTCAAAACGTTCACATTGTCAGAGGAGGACGGTGAAGATGAAAATGATTATAAGGCTATTATTGTGAAACTGCCCAGTTATCTCATACTGAAGGTGAATAAGATTCATGAAAGAGCCCATTTCCATCAGCACACACAGAAGCATGGGGAAACCTTGGAGGAGTACATCAGAAGCCTATATGAGCTAGCGGACACCTGCACATTTGCAGATATTAAGGATGAAAATATCCGTGACAGGTTGGTCATAGGGATATTAGATAAACAGCTATCAGAGAAGCTACAGCTTATGCCAGACTTGATGCTGGACAAGGCGGTAGAGCTAGTCTGAGCAAGTAAAGGGGCAGGGAGCTAATGCTAACTGTTCACAAGTGGGAAACAGAGAAATGGACAGAACAAAGGGCCCAAGGCAAAACAAGGGCATGGCGGTAACTATGGAGGACACAAATGTTCCAGATGTTGTGGCTTATATGTTAAGTAGGACAAATGTGCTGCACGCAATACCATAACTGCAAAAAGCTGTGGACATTTTGTAGTAGTATGCTTTTCCCTTGTGGTCAACGAGGTCACTGCACCTCAAGAGGGAGAAGATGGGAGGCACATTCAATTCCTGGGAGCGATTACAGATTTGGATGACTCAACCAAGGCCTGGACTGTAAAACTGCCTGTACAAGGTATTGAAATAGACTTTATTGACTCAGGGGCAGATACAAGTGTGATATCAGAAAAGACTTTTAATCTGCTGAGAGATAGGCCACGATTGAAAACTACAGTAGCCAAGCTACCCCAGGGGGTAGAGTGAAATGTAAGGGCCACTTTAGAGCTATACTGTGTGGAAAAAGGCAGAAGTTCAGGTTTAAAGTAAATGTGATAAAGGGGTCACATGGCAGCAACTTGCTGAGCTGTAAGGTAGCTATTGCCATGGGCTTAATCAAGCGCATAGAAACAAAAGCACAGAGCAGTTGGGGGACGCCTGCCCAGCAGATATAGGCAAGCTGAAGATAAAGCCAGTCAAAATCAGACTGAAGGAGGATGCTGTTCCCTTCAGTATGACCACCTCTTAGCATGTGTCAGTGCCAATGCTTCCTAAAGTAAGAAAAGGAGCTCGCCCCATGTTAGGCAGTGGTGTGATAGAGCCAATTAAGGAGCCCATGGAGTGGTGTGCTCCGATGGTCACTGAACCCAAGAAGAACAAAGACCAGCCTAGGATATATGTTGATTTAAAATGTCAATGTGTTTAAATAAGGCTGTAAAGAGAGAAAAGTTTACTCTGCCCACCATAGATGACATCTTACCAAAACCCGCTGGTGTTTTCCCTTTAAGACGCAGCAAGTGGTTTCTGGCAGTTACCATTAGACAGAGATAGTGCCAAACTTACTACCTTCATAACTCCCTTTGGAAAGTATTTCTTTAACATTTCAACATGAAATGACTGAGCTCTTAAAAGATCCCGATGGCCTGGCAATTTACATGGACGATATCCTTATCTATTTAGACACTTAAGAGGTCCATGCGGTGAGGCCTCAGAGGACCCTGGACACACTGGAGAAAGCTGGTTTACAGCTAAACCACGAAAAATGTCTCCTGCGTCAGCGACGACTCACTACCTTGGACACTGTATCAATGGCATCCGTCCAGATGAGGCCAAAATCAAGGCACTTGAGCCACCAAGCAATATCACTGACCTGAGAAGGATCTTGGGTATGATCCACTACCTAGGCAGGTACCTGCTGGATCTGTCTAAGATCACCAAACCTCTCAATGACCTATTAAAAAATGATGCAACATGGGTATGGAGTGCAGTACAAGAGGAGGCTTTTAAAAAGATAAAACAACTCATCACAGAGACACCTGTACTAGCATTCTATGATGTGAGAAGCCCACCATTACCAGTGCAGATGCTAGTAGCTATGGTTTAGGAGGAGTCCTGCTACAAAAACATGATGAACAGTTGAAATCAAGAGAGTGAAGAGAGGGGCTGAGCTGTCAACTGATCACCACCTGGTGGTGAGTTGGATCCGCTGGCAGGGGAGGAAGCTGGACAGACTTGGCAGACCCAAACGTATTGTGAGGGTCTGCTGGGAACGTCTGGTGGAACCCTCTGTCGGGGAGGTCTTCAACTCCCACCTCCGGGAGAGCTTTGACCAGATCTCGAGGGAGGCTGGGGACATTGAGTCCGAATGGACCTTGTTCTCCGCTTCCATTGTTGACGTGGCTGTTCGAAACTGTGGCCGTAAGATCTCCGGTGCCTGTCGTGGCGGCAATCCCCAAACCCGGTGGTGGACACCGAAAGTAAGGTATGCTGTCAAGCTGAAGAAGGAGTCCTATTGAGCCTGGTTGGCTCGGGGGACTCCTGAGGCAGCTGATGGGTACCGGCAGGCCAAGCGTGCTGCAGCGCGGGCGGTCGCGGAAGCAAAGGCTCGGGTCTGGGAAAAGTTCGGGGAGGCCATGGAGGAGGACTACCGGTCGGCCTCGAGGAAATTCTGGCTAACCATCTGGTGCCTCAGGAAGGGGAAGCAGCCCTCCACCAACACTGTTTACGGTGGAGGTGGGGAGCTGTTGACCTCGACTGGGGATATCGTTGGGCGGTGGAAGGAATAGTTCGAGGATCTCCTCAATCCCACTGACACACCTTCCATAGAGGAAGCAGAGGCTGGGGACTCGGAGGTTGACCCATTCATCACCCAAGCCAAGGTCACTGAGGTAGTTCGGAAGCTCCTCAGTGGCAAAGCACCGGGGGTGGATGAGATCCGCCTTGAGTACCTCAAGTCTCTGGATGTTGTGGGGCTGTCTTGGCTGACATGTCTCTGCAACATTGCGTGGCAGTCGGGGACAGTGCCTCTGGACTGGCAGACCGGGGTGGTGGTCCCTCTATTCAAAAAGGGGGACTGGAGGGTGTGTTCCAACTAACGGGGGATCGCACTCCTCAGCCTTCCTGGCCGTGGAACACTGGACCAGCTCTATACCCTCCGCATGGTGCTCGAGGGTTCATGGGAGTTTGCCCAACCAGTCCACATGTGTTTTGTGGACTTGGACAAGGCATTTGACTGTGTCGCTTGTGGCATTCTGTGGAAGGTGCTTCGGGAGTACGGGGTCGGGGGCCCTCTGCTAAGGGCTGTACGGTTCCTGTACGACCGGAGCAGGAGCCTGGTTCGCATTGCCGGCAGTAAGTCAGACCTGTTCCCGGTGCATGTTGGACTCCGGCAGGGCTGCCCTTTGTCACCGGTTCTGTTCATTATTTTTATGGACAGAATTTCTAGGCGCAGTCATGGGCCGGAGGGGATCTGGTTCGGGAGCCACTGGATTTCATCCCTGCTTTTCGCAGACGATGTTGTCTTGTTGGCTCCTTCGGGCCAGGACCTCCAGCATGTCCTGGGGCAGTTTGCAGCCGAGTGTGAAGCAGCTGGGATGAGAATCAGCACCTCCAAGTCTGAGGCCATGGTTCTCGACCGGAAAAAGGTGGCTTGCTCCCTCCGGATTGGGGGAGAGTTCCTGCCTCAAGTGGAGGAGTTCAAGTATCTTGGGGTCTTGTTCACGAGTGAGGGAAGGATGGAGCACGCATGGAGCGTGCATTACAGCGGTAATGCTGTATCGGTCTGTCGTGGTGAAGAGAGAGTTGAGCCGAAAGGCGAAGCTCTCGATTTACTGGTCAATCTACGTTCCTACCCTCACCTATGGTCATGAACTATGGGTAGTGACCGAAAGAATAAGATCCCGGATACAAGCAGCCGAAATGAGTTTCCTTCGCAGGGTGGTGGGGTGCTCCCTTAGAGATAGGGTGAGGAGCTCTGTCACACGGGAGGAGCTCGGAGTAGAGCCGCTGCTCCTCCACATCGAGAGGAGCCAGCTGAGGTGGCTCGGGCATCTGTATCAGATGGCCCCTGGACGCCTCCCTCGGGAGGTGTTCCAGGCATGCCCCACCGGGAGGAGGAGACCCCGAGGAAGACCCAGGACACGCTGGAGTGACTATGTCACCCGGCTGGCCTGGGAACGCCTTGGGATCCTCCCGGAGGAGCTGGAGGAAGTGTCCGCGAAGAGGGAAGTCTGGGTGTCCCTGCCCCCGCGACCCGGCCCCGGATAAGCGGAAGAAAATGGATGGATGGATGGACAGTTGAAATCAGTATTGTTTTGCTCTAGAACTCTCACTGACGCTGTGCGGCGCCACGCGCAAATTGAGAAGGAGTGTCTCGTTGCAGTTTGGTCCTGTGAGAAGTTTTTCAGGTACCTCTATTGACTTGACTTCTTTACTCTACAGAGTGACCACAAGCCACTCATTCCCTTGATGAACTGCAAGGACCTTGATACAGTGCCTATGAGATGTCAGAGACTCCTGCTGTGTATGATACACTAAAACCCTACAGCTGCGTATGTGCCAGGGAAACACTTATAATAGCAGACACCCTGCCTAGACAGCCCCAGGCTACTGTCGTGATGATGGGATGGGCCAAATATGCCATTAAGGTGCTTGATAAGGTAAAAGCCTATTACACTTCCAGACATCACCTCACAGTATCAGAATGGTGTTGGATAATGATATAATAGTAGTGCCACAGAAGATGAGGTCTGAGATTTTACAGCACATACATGATGGGCATTAGGGTATAGTCAAGTGCAGGTAGCGGCCTAAGTGTAGTGTGTGGTGGCCCTGATTACTACCCCACTACCCAGCTGCCCATGGGAAAGAGTAGCAGCTGACATATGTGAGCTGAATAAACAGAACTACTTGGTAGTCATGGACTATTTTTCACACTATATAGAAATAGCCTACCTCAGGGATATGTCAGGTGATACTATGAGAGCTAAGCTGAAGACCATCTTTGCTAGAGGGGGGTGCCCAAATGAACTTGTTACGGACAATGGCCCCCAGTTGTCACTGCAGTTCTCTAAGGAGTATGATTTCAGACATCACCTCCAGCCCTCACTACGCTCAAGGGAATGGTAAAGCTGAGAGGGCCGTGCAGCCAAACAGATCCTGAAACAAACTGATCCTTTCTTAGCCCTCATGGTCTACGGAGCAACTCCGTTTCAAGCCACTGGCGCGAGCCCAGTTCAGCTCATGCTTGGCAGGCAAATCTGTAGTACAGTTCCTGGAGGCTAGCCTACAACCTGGATGGCCAGATCTCCAATACATGAGACGGATCGATGACAGGATGAAACAGAGCTACCGGGGGCCTACAATGACAGGAATAATGTTAGACATCTACCAGACCTTCAGCCTGGAGTAAACGTTGCTGTGAGCTGGACAATGAACAAGGCTGGACAAAGACCGCTTCAGTCCTTCAGCAGTGTGACACACCAAGGTCATACTTAGTCCAGACAAATAGGGGAGTACTGCGCAGGAACTGCCGCCATCTGAGACCCCTCTGTAGCGCTCTAGAGACGTTAAAGGAGGGAGGGGAGGGATGTGTAGCAAGTGATTGAGTTTTAAAATTACCTGGTCCTGATGCAGATCTACCTCATATGATATCTTCAGCTACTGTGACACTGTATCACCGCCTCGTTTATCATTTTCACTCAACACTACACTGGGCTCTGTCAACATTCCTTAGTGGGACTTACCATAAGGTTTCTGTTCTTCCTGGACATTGCCAAAATAGAGCATTAAGGAGAGAGCCGGGCTAGCTGTTTCCCCATGCTTCCAGTCTTTCTGCTAAGATAGGCTAACCGCGTCTGAGCTATAGCTCTGTACTTAACATGGACATGAGAGTGGTATTGATATTCACATCTAACTCTCAGTGAAAGTGAATAACTATTTTCCAAAATGTTGAAATATGTAGAAAAGTTGCAAAGTTGAGTTTATTGACAGTCCTATGTCATTGAATATGTACGTTGCTTTGAGGTATTACTCATGAAAGTGATAACTGGTTGATACATCCTAGAGATTGATTTCCATGTAGCTTCCTTTGGAAATGTAATTTAACTACTTCAAAGTAAAAGTATTTAATGTCTCTGTTTTGTCTATCATCCTAATGCCAGACTTAAAAAGGTGGAACGTGTGTTAACATTTGGGGAAGAAAATTTGTAGACTGATTTATGTGCTGCTGAATCCCTATCAGTATCTTATTTTAAACATTTTATCCAAATGAAACTAATCTGCTTTTTTCCAATATATTCCATTGTGATACATTTCTCTGCTTTCATGTTCATGAACTTTAGGTCCCAGCTGATTGAATATGTGATGCCACACCACCACCAGGCAGCTGCACCATGGGAACAAAGATTACTATGTACAAATTAAGGAAACCATGTATGTAATAATACTTCCTTGGAGGATATAGAGACGTCTGAATATCACCCTGTGGCAAACGGAGTGAGAATACATGAATGGTAAAATTAATTAGCATCCTGTGAGACAGTTTGAAGTCAGTCCAGCCTGAGATTTGTGTCTCTCAGAGGTTTGGAGGCCTCAGAAGAGGCGGGTGATTATGGAATAAGTAGATTATACAGCTCATCACTCTGTGTGAAAAGTTTGAGTGGGGTAAATTCATACAATCAAAACTGTAATCATCTTCTCGTTAATTGTTTCTAAACAGCAGTGCAGTTCACCAGTAAGTCATCTCAACAAGCCTGATGAATATGTAATTATACAAGTAAGCATTGCAGGCTAAGTAGTACACTGCAGTGTGCCCAACACTTCTAAATATAGCATATTTATCTTGTTAAGTGCTGTTTTTCAAGTTGCACTCATGCATTATGTATCAGCACTGAAACATTTGCTTCTGAATTTGACACTGAACACATCCATCACTTTATCCATCTTTTTCTTTATCTGTTAATCCTGTCCATATAGTCATTGGAGGTGCCTGTTTGTTGAAAGTTGATGAAGGTCTCTCATTCAAGTGGCTGAAGAGTTTGCAGGCTTTTAAGCTTTGTGTGGGAGTGTCCTTACAGAGTTGTAAGGACACTCATGTGGGTTGCTAGGGCTAGGTGAGCCCAGGTGTGAAATGTTTTTAAGCTATCTAGGGAGAGAACTCAGTACTGCATTGTAGGTGAGTGATAAGTAATGTCGTAGGCCACCTCCTCTGTTCAAAGATGGTGGTTCCAGTTTGACATAGATGGATTATTTTATTCCTCTTTCAAACCATCTGTCTTCTCTGGACAACATGTTTACATTGTTGTCCTCAAAGGAATGATTTGTCTCCTTCAGATGTAAGTGGACAGCAGAGTCTTGACCTGAGGAGTTGGCCCTCCTGTGTTGTGCCATTTGTTTATGGAGAGGTTGTTTTGTCTCCCCAATGTACAAATCTGTGCAGTCCTGACTGCAATGAACAACATAAACTACATTACTCTGTTGCCTGGGTGTTTTGTCCTTAGGATGGACAAGTTTCTGCCTCAGCGTCTTGGTTGGTTTGAAGTGAACTGGAGTATGATGTTTATTGAAGATCCTCCTGAGTTTCTCAGTTATTCCCGCGACATAGGGAATGACAGTGTTGTCACGTTTTTCCGTCTCCTCTCTGTCTGCTCTGGATCTTCTAGAGGTTTTGACAAAGATCCAGGTTGGGTAGCCACAGGTTTTAAGTGCTCCCCTGATGTGCTTCTGTTCCTTTTAACTCCCCCTCTGTCTTTGTGGGTACAGTCTCAGCCCGATGGTTTAGGGTTCTGATGACTCCCAGCTTGTGCTCCAGTGCAGAGCCGGCCCAAGGCATAAGCGAACTAAGCGGCTGCCAATCAAGAAAAAAAATTCGTTTTTTAATTTATTTTTTTAAATTTATTTTTTACTTGTGTAGCCAGGTGAACAAGAGACCAAGACTGTTTCAGACTGTAAAGACAGTGTTTTATTATTCTGTAGGGAATTATTACTGTGTTAGCAGTTTCTTTTTGTTTAGGTGACACTGTCACTTTAAGAGCAGCGCAGCGGTAGGTTGCGCGAGATCGTGGGAGATCAAGGGGGACCATGGGAAATAACGGCGTTCCCGTGCAGAGTTAGTTACATGGAAGCAGCAGTAGCGGGAGTGAAAGACGGACTGCTGAGGTGTGTATTTTGATGTCGCGTATGAAAAATATCCCCATAGATAAAGCACAAGAATAACTGTTTGCATAAACTGTGTCCATTTTGATGTGTTTGATGAATTTAGAGGGGAGATAGAGCGCACTGAGGTCAGGGTGTGTGACTTGGTGCACGAGACCCACAATAATTATTCTACTGTGTCCGGTCTCCTCATTTATGACCTGGCCACACTTGTTTACAACAAATGCAATCTCTGCTGTTGTATTTTGTTATTTTTCAATTCAAGTTCAGTAAACCACACTTAGTGCTTCACTTTGAATATGAAAGTTTAAAATACATTTGTGATTTTAGTACCCTCTAAGGTTAAAAGGTGACTGATTTGGTGTAAATAACAACTATATTAATACAGGGGTCTACCAAGCCCAGGGGGCCAGGAGCCCCAAAACATTTGTGGCATGTGAGCAATTACTGAATGAGCCTACCGGGCCCAAGAGGTCAAGGGGCCCTGAAGCCCAAGTCGTTGCGTGAAGTCACTACCTCAATAAGTCAAAAAGCAAAAGGCTATGAATCTGAACAAATTTAGGTATTGCCCTTCTCCAGCTGGCCATCCCAAAAATGCAGCAGAATACAGGAAATCACATCTACCAAATTCAGAATTTTCTGGGGGAGGACCCCCAGACCCCCCTTCCCCCATTTGCACCTACTTTTGTACAAATATGATAGGGGGGGTCCTTATGCATCTGTGCCCAGGAGGACAGTAGTTCATAATCCGTCACTGTATTAATACAATTTATAATGTAACATTATAGTGTGACATTTGTGTCAATAATTGTCAAGCACAGGTGACTCCGCGGTGGTGGGAGGGGGGCCCCAGATCAAATTCTGCTTAGGGCCCCCAAAAGGCTTGGGCCGGCACTGCTCCAGTGGGTGATGAGAGTCAAACAGCAAGTATTGATCTGCGTGTGAAGGTTTTCTGTACACCTCAATGTTGAAGCTTCTGTCTTCTTCAATGTGTACTGCACAGTCCAAGAAGGGCAGACTGTCTCCTCTGACAGTGAACTTGATGGTATTGTCCACAGCATTTATATGTTCTGTGAAGGCTTCCAATTCCCTTGTTCTGATTTTGACCCAGGTGTCATCCACATACCTGAACCAGTGCAGTTCCTGTGAAGGTTGTCAAGGCTCTGCTCTCAACTTCTTCCATGTAGAGGTTGGCAACTATTGGGGACACCAGTGAGCCCATGGCACAGCCGTGCTTCTGTCAGTAGAAACCTTCACTGTACTGGAAGTAGGTGGTCGTGAGGCAGGGGCAGATTATCTTCACAGGAACTGCTCCTAGCCACTGGTTCAGGCACCCAACGTCTTTTAAGTGTGTTTATTGTCAATATTTCCGACTTTGTTGTGCTGTAGACCCCGAGTCGTTACTGGGTGTTTTATTTTGAAAATTTAGCTGATGATCAATGCCGTTCCACTGTTGGACTTCCTATCTGGTTGATCTGCTTTGTGCATATTGACGCAGCTGTGGTCCACTTCTTTCAAGAACAGACTTGCGTGTATTCTCCGCAGAGCAGAGTAGAGAGCTGCTTCTGGGACGCTGTCCCAAGGTGTCGTGGCGCAGCCAGAAACAAGCTGGAAACACGAGCATGGGCTTTTTACAAGAAAAGACACTCCCTAATTGTAGGGCACTGTGATAAATATACCTTAAATGCAAACCAAACATTTCCTACTGCTGCAGTTTCATATAAAAGCATTCAACTGGCAAAAACACGAGTTGACTTTTATTTTGAAGTAGGCTATCACAGGAAATACATTGTTTAGTAAGATTAGCACCACTATTGTTCCTCAAAAATGACACAAAAAACTAAAACAACAGTCATTTTCTGCATTTTTTGACAGCGGATCAGTTTTATATATGTTGGAGTAGTTTTATACAGTCTGTGGGGGTAATAGAACAAGAAGTAGTTGTTAGATGAAGAGCTGCAGCAGACAGACTGAACACCTCCAACTTTTCTGCAAAGGTAACCAACTCCCTTTTACTCATTAATGTTATCAGGTTCTCTATCCCATTAAATCTATCTATCTTTGAATCTGAAATATTACCAAATAGGTGCTTTTGCTTTTCATTTTGACAGCAAATCAAATAAAAAAGTACTGGAAGGCACAAAACCAATGGAACTCTATTGTGCGGAATTGAATGTTAAGAATGTTTGTGGCTGCCGGACACACTTCGCAGGAATATGTGGGAAAAGAACACTCAACAGGAGGCAGCAGGCGGTAATGGTCAGAAATCCAGCAGGAGTGGGATTAAAAAAAATCGGCCATCGCAGGGCTTTACTTGGATGACTAATGATTAGAGTGACTGACATACATCGTCTTGTGAAAACGAGCAGTGAATACTGTCAACAATACAGTATGTAGAAAGCTAACTGTGAAAGGTGTCGAACCAACGAAGGATGAAAAAGCACTGTGATCACTGAAATAGACTAGTCTTCAAACCTGAGGTGAGACAACTTTGATAACACCACCAGGATCATTTTCTGCGATTTAAGAAACCTCTTCCAGATTATACAATTGTTTTCACAGGTGGAGCAGTCAGCTACTGTAACTGTTTCAGAGTAGAGGTTGCTTCCAGATTTCAAAACAAGACAAAATGATTGCATGGAATCACTGGAGGTCCTTCAGATTAGAGTAGTGTGCTTTTCAGTGGTAGGGAAAAAAAGAGCTGTTCTCTTAGACTCTGTAATCAAGCTGCCTTTGGCCCAGACACTTAACCGTCAGTTGCAATGGTGGCCTACAGTGATAACCTGAGGTTGTACCGGGCAGCTCCCATATGTAAATATGCATCAGGACTCTGATGACAGTTGTTGTTGGTTGTTGGATAAATGACTGGTTGTAACTGATTTCAAGCATTCTTATTTGCAGAGGCATTGACTCAAGTATTCCACTAATTGAATCAAGGAGAAAAGTTTGACTCCACCACAGCAGGGCTGATTGAAAGCCCCACCGCTGCAAACACATCTGGACAGGTGTGCCTCAAAAGTCAACACACATACGAAGATTTGCACATTTTCGATTTGGCTCAGCAGCTGTTCCGCTCCACTCTAACTCCCTGTGTGCAATCGCCTTATTACGCTCTTATTAATGTAATATCATTAAACGTCCCCCTGAACATCTGAGTGCAGCAATTTATACACACCTCGTAACATTCATTCCTTTTGGCAGGGCCAGATAGCGGCCGAGTCTAGAGAGATGTACTGCGGAGTCACGAGGGTCGAACTGATTATTTGTTAGGATGTGGTGGAGTGAGGGTGCGTTGGAGTAGGTGGTTGGAGGGGGGCGGGTTAGAGCATTGAATCATTTGGCGTATTTATTATCCATCCTCTAGCTTTGGCTCAATCCTGCATCTCTTACATCAGGTAGAATAATGGCCTCCATAACCTTGGGCGTCGGTGGCCTCTGAGAACTCTCTCCTCAGCCTCCCCCTTAGCTATCTTTTCATTACAGATCTGTGGAAAAAAAAAAAGCACAGATCAGATAGCAAAAGGAAAACGCACATGTGCACGCGCATTCCCTAATGCTCTAAGGCAGTATTTCTCTCTACATCAGGGCTACAAGAAGAGGCATCCTGAATTGATTGGGAGATAATGAAGGAGGGCAGGGAGAGAGGGATCGATGCAGCAGGACCCTGTTGACAGAAACAGACAACACAGGGCTGGGTGCGTCACTTACACACAAGGCCAGGCAGGATACAAAATCTATTAAGATCTGGACATGTTTCTGTTTTCATATGTTAAGTTTAAACAAATACGTATTGATCATTTCTCTGGCTTCTGATATACTTCCTGCTGTGGTGAAGCTCTTCTAATTTAGCATTTTGATACCCGAAGAAAGCCCAAAGTCTCTGAAAAGGCATTTGCTCCTTGGAACACTAAACTGCTCAGATGAAAAACAGTCTAGTGTAGTTTTTAAGGAGATTTAGTAGGCCCTTATGGCATGCTAAGGAGGATGTTTTTGCAGGTTTACAGGCTCCCAGCTATTTGAAATAAAACTACTATTCCTTTAAGTGATATTGCAAAAATAAAGTCCCTATGCATGTAAAAGCTGATGAAATAACCCTGTTAAATTTTTATAGCTTGGTAATGGTTTTGGTGTTTGGCTGGCACACCTTGTCTCCAACCATAACACTGCATTATTATTTTGGGATCCTCTTTATGGTGACGAGAGGACAGAGAGGTATGTATACTGTGTGGATGGTTGAAAAGAGTATGGACACCCAAATATTACACCCACATGTGATGTGATGTTACATCATTCCAAAATCATGGCCAATCTGGTCCTGTAACATCCTCCTGTCCTCTGAAAGGTTTTTGATAAAATTTTAAAACTTCCCAGCAGGGATTAGCACCCATTCAATGACACAAGCATTAGTGAAGTGGGCAGTGACATTAGAAAATAAAGTGAAGTGACTGAGTGCACATGAAAACCAAGTGATGAAATTGAAGAGTGACTCTGAGGAAAAGTATGTCTCCTTTCCCCATTTGTATGAATCAGTGTTACTAGCTGCTTTTTGTGATTCAAGTGTATCCATTTGGAACAGGTATATTTACTATTGCCTTTTAGATGTATTGTCCAACTAACTTTCTATTAAATATATAAAGAAATCAAACCTTGTTTTGATAGTAATGATTTTGTCAGCATTAACTATAAAATGTATTAACATATATATGTATATATTATTAACATTAATGTTAAATATATATATATATATATATATATATATATATATATATATATATATATATGAAATAATACATGCAATCTGACTAATCATCATTTTCATTTCCCCACTTCCCAATTGATCAGCAACTGACATATATGTATATATATATATATATATATATATATATATATATATATATATATATATATATACATGCACTGCAATGTATTTGCAGCACTGACTGCAAAATAATTGACCAAGAAGGAATAGCCACAGTGAGTTGCAGACTGCAGGCCTCAAACTCCTCACAAGGTAACAAGTCTTATAACTGAGCTCTGCTGTTTATAGAAAACTACTCACGCCATACTGAACATTAAATCAGATTACAGTTGCCCATGGCATGATAGAAAAAGGCCAATATTCACTGAGTTCTTTATCAAAACAACAGAAGTTTGTCGGTTACAAACTCAAAACGGACCAAAATCTTAAGTGTTTCTACCTTTACAGCCTGGTTCAGACAGACTCTAGTTTATCCCAAAGTTGTATGATTGAGGTCAGGACTGTGTGTTCACTTTACTGTAATGCAGCCTTTAAAACCAGGAAAGGAAAACACTTGTGAAATATGACGATATCCAAAATATAAGATGATATATTGACTCATATCAGAATAATGATATAATATCGATATGTCATCCAGCCCTAATCGTCATAAGGTGTATACTCTCTCTCTTTGCCCTTACCTTCGATAACCACCTAGTATAGTAGTCATAGGCTCTCGGCTAACTTTTTCCTCAGCTCCCTGTGGCCCTGTGAAGAGAACAACATTGTAGATTGGACCCATATTGTTGGGGATGTACCTTCATCAGCTCAGGAGAGGAGGTTTCTCTCCTCCTCGTCCCCCGATGACCACTGATGTGATGTGAAAGACTATGACAGGTCATGGCAACCCTGATCGAGCTGCCTCTGTGCAAGGCTGATAAGGTTCAGTTGTATCACGCAAACAATAGAGAGAAAGCCAGACTGCAACACTGCATCTGTTTCAGCAAGAGAGACATTCCCTTGCCATTCATTTAAAGACTCTGTCAAGGAATACCTTCCCTGCTATCTACGTTATGCAATTGTAATCTCTGAGCAATGCTTTCTCTGTGATGCCGGTGTTATTGAGCATACCTCTGAGGAGGAATATTGACATATCAACACATTTAATATGGAACAGTACAAAACAGGTACAAGTACAATAAGTCAGATCCTCATATAGTGAAGCATTTTCCAAAGTGAACTTTCCAGACACATTTATTGGGCTGATAACATTACTCAAACACAGTGTATGACCATTGTAAACAATAAAACAGAAAAAAGGCATCAGCTCAGACTGAGAACTGCTCCAGACTTCAAAGTGCGCCAAGCTTTTTAAAATTCTCAACTTTTTGTCTTTTTTTTTTTAAATCCTCTTTATATATCTTTTTCATTTCATAATTCATTACTTTTCTTTACATTTTCATTTTTCTGCAGTATTGATAATTATAATATGTACAAACGAGGCCAAGACACTGGTTGCTCTGAGGCCGTAAGAAAGCCTGTAAATATTTGCTCTTCTCCCATGACATGACTCTAGTTTTGGAAAATGACAAGGTAAGGCTGTGCTCCCTCTCTGTTGCTTTTGCTGATTGCATGCCTTGTTGGTGACTGTAATGGAACATCCGTGTGAGTGCTGCTGACGGCTTTGTCTTGACCGGTGGGATGGGGCAGTGACTTAATCCTTGGATTTTCCCACGGATAGCAACAATTTTATGTACAAAGGCTTTAGAGTCCCAACGTTGTCCTAGTGGTTGGGAGGCTATCAAATAAATGCTTCCACATTATTTCTTTTTTTAGTGTCTTCTTTTGGTTTTCTCCCAAAAAAGTATCAAAATGTCCGTATAGATATAGTTGTACAGTGGGGGAAAGAGCTTGTTAGCATGTGTTAGATCAAGGGTTCAAACTGTTCTCAATGTATGAAAAGAATCTCTTTGCCCGCAATGCAAAGTTCCTTGATTCGTAGAATGTCCGGTGTTGTCTTTGTACAATGCCATGAAATAATCTTCGATGAGATGCAGCCTTAAGCCCACTTTCACATCTCCCTCTCCTCCATCCTCGCCTTGTCCCGCTCCTCATCTCTGACACTCATCTCCATGCTCATCCATGGGAGGCTACTTTAGCAACCACTCGTTCACTGGAAGAGAGGAGAAGGACAGGAGTGAGAATACTGATTTATATATGCGGCACTCTCCACAGTTCAACTATTCTCTGGCAATTTTCACCCTGAGCCCTCCCTCTACACCATATTTCATCTTTAGTGATAAAATATAATTTAAAAGGAATGGCACTGAATGGAGTGAATGCGCCTGGCTGTGGGGTGGTAGGTGGGTGGGGGTGGGTTGGTGGTTTTATGTTTTGAGTGGCAGCCCTGACAGAACATTATACCCAAAGCGAGAGGGAGACAAAAACATGAGTAAACATTGTAATCTGATAAAATGTGAGAGAAGGAATTTATTGCAGTGTGTTATCATAATCATAATTCCTTTCATCGGGTGTTGAAAATAAAAAAGTAAACGCACACATATGCACAGCATGATTAGCTTCCAAACCTTCCTGATGATCAGCCCTCTGGGGAGAGGAGGAGTGTATCTCGCTGCTCCCGCTCTAAAGGCTGACCTTACACAAATCACCAGGGAGACATATTTTCCCTCTTAATGACACCCCCCCTCCACCTCCCCACTTCAGCTTGAAGGTCTTAAAATCTCCAAACAATTAAATAAGCGTGTCTGCTTTTGTGTGTTGTTGTGTTTCCTCTCTGAGGCTCTCTGCTGAATGTGTTTTGTTTGGTGATCAGGAGGGTCTGAGGTGGGCACGGAGGGCTGAAATCTCCCCCATAACTGCTGCACAGAATAAGAATCTCATCTTTTAAGGGTGAGGGGGTTGAGAGTAGAGCAGAGCCGAGAAAGAATGAGAGAGAGATGCAGGCAGAAAGACAATCGTGGTGTGTGTCTGCCATAGTACAGTAAATCCTGAGCAAGAAAAACCCAAGAATCGGGGCTACCTCTGGCCTTTACCGTATTTACGCTTTGGGTCTGAAATTCAACATTCTGTGCAGCACTCGCCCAGAAATATTGGCTGAAATGAAGGAGAAGAGATGACAGACTGCAGCTACACCTCCCAGGTTGCAGTGAGCTGTGACACGCCAGTTTTCAGCCTCCCAACCGTCAGATCTGTCAGTCAGGGCCAAACAGGTGTTGTCACTGTCCAGCCATCTGACTTCCTGCTGCCTCTTTCTTTTTTTTCCTCTTTCTCTTCAGCAAATCAAACTGCACTCTACATTTTACCAACCATCAGAGTCCCAGCTCAGCACTCAAATTAAATATTAAGTTTATTAATTGTCAAGCAATAATCCCCCGGAATTTATGTGGTTGTCGTATCTAAAACAAATTACTTCGGGGGCGTTCAGGAGCTGAAGCTGAGAGTTTGGTGAGAAATCATTTATCACGCTCACTGACCAAAAATTATATCTTGTCAGCTGCGTGTTAGAAGTTGATGGGTTGTAAATATTTTTGAATACAAAATGAAATAAGCTGCTGGGACTGCTACAGCTTTGAGTTTAGTAAATTAACACCTTCAAAGAGAATTGAGTTGAGACCTTCCCCTGCGATGCATTTCAAAGTTTTATTTTAATTCCTTACATCCTGGATCTTAACTATGTTCTTCTGGTCAACATTATGTGGGTACTTTTGCAACAAAGCTACTGGTAACTGTCTATCAGGAAACTCCATAAATCACCTTGTTACTTTCGGTCTAGGACGCTGTATAAGGCGTCGGTACAGAGCTGTTCATTGAGAAGCTGCTGGTTATCAGTACGTTTGTTAGCAGTTTGGTTATCAACAAGTAAAGCCATCAGTCCAGAGCTGCTCCAGGCAGAGCAGCCTGGGGGCAGCAGAGGGAAAACCAGCAAATATTTCCTCCATAACACGACCCAGTTTCACACCAATCACTTAATAAAGTTATGAAGCTTTGTTTTTGTACAGTAATCTATAAAATAAAGAAAGCGTTTATTGGACAAATAATTAATATATGCCCCCGAGTACAGGACGAGTCATCAACATTTTTAATGATTTTCCAGGAAGTTACAAATTCTGAAATACCATTAAAAATATGTACAGAACAGCTTTTTTCCCCACTGTTGGGCCCGATACTGCCATATAGCTGAGATGGAGGAAGACATATGTGGGGAAAAAACACTTAAACAGTGATTTTGACATTTTTTGGGACTTTAACTTGTTGTTTCCCAGATATTACTGACAACTAACTGAGCTGTACTGTAAAGTGCTACCTGACAGAAGAAGTTTAGATAATTTGGCTTGAACTGTTGGCTTCTTCACAACCTGATCAGTTTACTACTCTATGGCTGACTACTGACCATGTTTCTTTCCCCATTGTGGCCCCTAAAAAAACTACTAGTATTCAGGGGTTGGATTGGGATTTATTATGTTACTTTAGTGTTGAATTATTGAAATGGTGCTGTAAAAAAAATGTAAATATTATTACAGAGTACAAACATATGAAACATACGAACACTGAGGTTGATTATAACAATTTCATCATTTTTTAAAGATACTATTTTATATAGATGTTGGCCTATGTATTTATACATAGTAAAATAAGGAAAACAGAAAATTTCCCCGTTTTAAACAACCTTTGTAAAATAGATTTCAGCATATACAAGGGGCACTTGAATGCACCATCAAGTTCCTTTCCCAGACCATCCGAATGAGTTTGTCAAACTCAGACACAGACACCCAGCAGAGGACAGAAAGCAGCCAGCTGTAGATGACACCAAAACTGAAGAGTCAAAATTTGTGGAAATGTGGGAATATTATGAGCAACATGGTGTTGCCCAGTGGAAACACAGATGAACAGGCATGATTAGATTCAAGATGATTTCTTAGATGAAATATAATTGAATATGGGAATAGAAATGAGATGGAGAGTGGAGAGATAGCATGGCAGCTTTTGGGTTAGGTAATCATTTCTACCTCGGTACTGGAGCTTCTGAGCCCTGTTGTTGGGGCAGTCTTTGCCCTGCATGCTGAAGTTGATATTGGTGCGGATGCAGCGGTTGTTCAGCGGCTGGACTGGGCGGACGTTGTCGCTCATGCTCAGAAAGATCTGAGACGGCTGGTTCTGGCTCAGCAGCCGCAAAGAGTGCATCTTAGATGAAGACAGAGAGAAGAGAAGCCATTGAGATAAAGTTGGCCAGAGCATCATAGAAAGAGACAGGCATTTTGATCCACTGCAGTATTTCCCACAAAAGAAGAGCTGAGAAAGTTTTGGACTCTTGGGCTGACATGTTTCACAGACAGAACAATAGTCAGAGACAAGATCTACAGCAAAATCTCAGCTTCCCAGTGAGTCTTGGGAGTTGTGTTTCAGGTACGTACGGTTCGGCGACTGAGGCTCACCTGCATGCGTGTGAGGTACACTGGCTTGTTCATCAGGATCCATGTGGCTGTCTCAAAGCATGGAGGGATGGTCATCGATCCATCGTATGTGATGAAACTACTCGTCTCTGGGTAAATCTCCTCTATGTTCAGGCCGGTCAGTAGATATGCATCATCTGTAGAATGAAGAGCAGAAAACAAAAACAAGACGGGACTTTAATGTTTCATCAGAGGACACTGTAATGTAGTTTCACATTGTACCAATGTTGCACAAATAAAAAAACTGTCTGAGAGGTAAGAAGTAGGTAAAAGTATTCTTTTTTTTCATACTTCACAAGAATTAAGTAATTAGAGAAAAGTCAGAGATGCTTTCTTTAATCGACTTGTGAAAGAGGGAAAGAGTTTGGGGCCCTGACCATCAAGTTGGGAACCACTGACCTGAAGCATCGGCTAGTCCTGATCTAGGACAGTCATATCACACTGATGGACGTTCAGGGGAACCTAGATGCTTATATCAGTTAAACTTTACACAATTTGTTAACACAATCTTGATGTTAATGATGTCATGAGTAATAAACTGAGATTTTGGACACTTTACACATGTTTACACATTAATGCAGGATATCTAGCAAAAAGTAGTTTACACTGCTTTTTAATTCTATTACTCAAGGCAATACATACACAGAGCATGCATCGCTTGCAAATGTGTACACTCCAATGAAATGTTGGCGAGTACACAAGGCGAGTACACAAGGACACTGGGTAGCTAATAGGGAGCAGCTGACAGCTGCAGCCACACAGAGATAATCAAGTTGCTAACTCATCACAGACTGGGTCTGGACACCAACGACAGGGTATTTTCCTTGGAAGCTGCACGTTTACCTGACACATCCTCCTCTTAGTGTGCAGGCTGTAAACCCAACCTTCTTCTACTCATCGAGCTCTGAGCTCATCTGTCAGAACAAATTTTTCTCACTTCTTGTTTCACATATCATTTACTGTTCTGTGAATGACAGGCTGTTGGTGTTGCAGCACAAAACCTCTTTTATCCAAACTGTAGACTGCAACACTCTCATTCTTCCTCTCAACTCCCCAGTAGCACAAGCTCAATAACTTGTCATCTTTTGGGCCTCGACCTACTCACTAGTGATCCGCAGCTTGACCCACCAACTGACCCGTGGGTGTCGGGCAGGTTTGGGTGAGCTTACAAGAAAACAATCATCGGTTTGGGCAAGCAGGCAATAAGTGACAAAGCAGCGTTACCTGCAGAGTCACTTCAGTGTCAACAAGGGCCAGAAGGATGTTCTTGTCTTTTGGAGAGATCACCGTTACACAGCCTGTCTCCTCTCCATGCTGGCTCAAGCAGCGTGCTGCATTCCAGCAACAAGTGCATCCAGTGAACGTGCTTTCAGCTCAGCTGGCAGTTTGCTCGAAGCACATCAAAACTAAATTCTGGAACTGTGGAGTCCAAACACTAGGCTAAAACACTGCTGAGTAGACCGACACTTTCAGTTCAATGTTAAGATGGGAAGAATTTGTTGTTCTTTTTTGTGTGAGAAAGAGAAAAAGAGAGACAGATTCCGTGTTCAAAGTTTTTGCTTCCATCCAACAATAAATACCAAAATAATTAATAATTAATCATTTCCACTGCTGTCAGTGGGGGAGAAAGAGGAAAAAGAGAAAAGAGAGAGAGAGCGCTGTGTACAGGACTCCTCCACCCCCGCAGCAGGATCAACGGTGCACCGTTTTCCCCTTTGACTTATCCTCAATCCTAACAATTGTGCTAATGTAATGCATAAAGTTATTTTGTGGGTCGGTTTGGGTACGGGCTGTTGATTGGTGCATATTTTTACAGGTTGGGTGGTATGGGTTGGTTCTTTAAAAAACCCTTCAAATTACTTTTACCTCCAAACTGTAATCAACTGATGTACTAGTGTATATTTATTCATTGTAAGCTTGTTGTGTTGTCACATTAAACTACAGTTCACTATTACCACTAACACCGCTCTGTTAGCGGTATGCTGTGTTAGCTCTATGGCTCCATTAGCTGTTAGCTGCCTTAGCCAAACACACTGCACGGTAGCTAACAGCTAACTAGCTCTCCTGTGAATTTCATACCGATTTGTCGTTCAAAATCAGGTAAAAAATAGGTGCCATAGATTGTAACAATAGTGCCAGTGTGAGAAGATGCACTTTGTCATTTGCTAAGTGATAGTTATACGTGCAAAAATCTCTTTTGTCCCAGAGAAAGATCTCTGTTCATCCCAAACGTATTTTCTATTGCCTCTCTCTGATGGCTCTGATCCTCTCTATCCTATCTGCTATTACCATTCCACCTACAACACGTTCATGTGTAGAGTAGCTCTGTTGCTGATCTTTGATCGTGTGGATGAAATAAATAATTCTCTTTGGATGGTGTGTGTGCGTCTTTGTGTTTGTGTGTGTGTACATATGTGCTTTTAAAAAACCATTGGCCTGCTTCATTACTGGCTGTGAGAGGTATATGCCTGAGGATTCCTGAGCATGAGGGGGCGGTGTGTGACTGTGTGTATGTGTGTCTGTGAGACAGCGTGTGTGAGAAGGTGTATCTGAGGGAGTTTTGACAGCTGTCAGAATCCATGCTCCTCTTCAGCTCCTCCAGCTGGACCCGGAGGAACACCCCCTGCCTACCCCTAGCCTGGAGCTTCCTGCTCCGCCCAGTGCCTCTGAGACTCCTCCCAGCCACAAGGGGTCAGTGCGTTTATCCAGCAACTCACTGCTCCCCCATTAATCCAATTATTTGTCTCTTTTTTCAAGCTAGCCCCAGGCGATCTGTGCCGATGCTGCCTTTCCAGTATGGCAGCCTGGCAGAGGGAAACCTCTGGAGAGCAGCTGTCGACTGCAGCCGAACATGCTGCCTCACCAACAGCCTCCTCCAGCTATCATGAGTTCCTGTGCAGGCATCTCTCCATCCCTCTCCTGCAGCATCCCTTCAATTACCCCTTTGAGCTGAAATAATGATGCTTTGAAAGATCAGAAAAAGGGAAAATACAATAACATGAAAAAAAAAACAAAACAAAAAAAACAAAAAACAGTTCGACCGTTGAACAACTGACTATTTGCTAAACCCCAACCACAGCAATTTTAAATCATAGCTTAGCCCTCATAAATAGGCGCGACTTGTGTCTAAGCTTTGGATTTTGTCACATATAAATATATATATAAATATAGTAAATATATAAATACGGTATGCTCAGTTCAGGTTGTGTTATTATTTTTTTATGTTACATAATCAGAACTGTAAGAGCAGAAATGTAAGCAATAGTCTGTATCCATACAGCTGAGGTCATGCTCTCGTGGGAAGCTTAAATGTACTGCTGTACGCTAGGTTGCATGTCAGATAATCATGGGAAATCTGACAAATCGTTATCATTTCAACACTTCCTGACTGATCAGCAGCTGAAAAGATGATGAATAATGATCTGGGGGGACAGCGGGCCATATTTCAAGATAAAGCAACATATTTGATATATTACCTTTTGATATTGTTGCACTATATGATAGAAAACAGGTAAATTAATTCTGAAATATCAAAGCACATCTTGTATGTATTTATTTATTTTCTTTAATTATTATTCTTGTTCTGAACCTTTGAATCTTTTTTTAACCTTTTGTAATCAAGCTTGTAATATAACATGACGTAATGTAACTGTCCTGTATTGTAATAAGTTAAACTTGAATAAATGTATCCAAGATGTGTGTTAATATTTCAGAATTAACGTACTATCACTATCACTCCTATCATATCATGCAACACTATAAAATAGGAATGTAAGCTAGGAATAACTGAATGCCAATGTTGGCGCTAACAGCAGCTGGTGGGTTCAAATATGTTGCTTAATCTTAGAATATGGCCCGATGTCCATCCAGATTATCACTAACCATTGTCTTTTCAGTTACTGATCTATCAGGAAGCTGTGAAATGATAACAATTTAGCAGATACCCTACGTTTGTATAACTTGCAACCTGGAACACAGCAGTATGGCATTACATCCTCTTGATAACAGCATTTGAGCTTCCCATCCTGAGTGTGATGTCGGAGGAAGATGGCTGGTGTGTGAATATTGTCTATGTATTGTTACCCATAGTAGTAACCTACTGCCAAGACCAATCGTATTTCATTCAAGACAGATTAGCACATCTAGTATGTAATATTGCCTCACAATGTTCGTCCCTGTCCTGTATGCTACTACATCATACTTTAGGCTAAAGTTAGCATCTGTGTACTGCTCTGTAGGTTTTGGAAAAGTTTTGAACCCCGGCCAAGCTCAGTTTATCTCAGATAGCATGGCATTAGCCAAACACACTGATTAATGTTAGTCATCCTGAAACTCATGTAATACAATACAGCAATGAAGCATGAAGCTAACGTCTGTCTTGCGTGTGAGCTGTGCAGCATGATAGGCCTCTCTATTTGAATCATAATTTTAATACTTGGTTAATTTCATATAGGCCTATGTAGCCATCGATTGCATATGTAAGACCACTCTGCAGGTTTAAAATAAAAACACTAAATAAGCAAGCGAGCTGCAGCTGATAAAATCTGCTTAGGAACATTGTCATTTCCAAAGTCAAATTCCAACGGAAATGAGAGGCTGCATTTTGCTAACTCCATCTGAAATAAAAGACTCATATTTCAAAGTCTACTAAGAATTTGAAGTGGTAAATCTATCACCGTTAGCACCATAACTGCACATATGCCATGTGGAAATGGAGAGACATAATAATCATTACAGATTACTCCACATAGTCACTTACTTTTATATGTTATTCTTGTGATGGTGTCTCTGTTCAGCATTCGATTCAGGAATGAATTTGAAGTCTCAGCAATCTGGATAAAAAGAGAGAGTAAAAAAGGGTCAGGTTAAATAAAAAAAAAAAGAGACTAATCATGTAATGAATTGAGAGCCCATCTAAAATTAAACAATATTTAATCTACTCAGTCCCGTACTTTAAAGGATAATGCAAGTGTATTTTTTAATCTATCACCTTTAATGGCCATAATGTCTAAACCCACTGATATATTTTGCACAGTCAGAGTCAGAGTCCTACACTCTCTTGTGCTGCTGCTTTGCCTTCTGGAAAACAAAGGCTCCCACTGTTTTCAAGAAACCATTAAAAAACAGCTCACAGACACACACTGCTACCAGGACAAAACATAATCCATCTTTTTAAATAGCAAATACATTGTACTGTTGTCCTAACATGACATTACAATGGATCACAACAAGTTTTATTTTATCAGAGCTGAATGTTACCATCGCCAGTGACCCGCTGCATGCTCCTCTTCCACTTTAGAGCTTTAAATAGTTCAACATCGCAGTGTAATGTAACAGTTATATATAAGGTAAACAACAAGGCTAGCGTCAAATTAAAGTCAAGTTATAGGAAGGAACATTTCGGTTTGACTTCATGTTGCTGCATTATATGCCTGTTTTTTTGACCACTGAACCCCATGAAGTCCCTCTAGGGCCTGTTCTACTTGCTTTACACGTTATTTTACATGCCATTTTACATACATACATCACACATACAAAAATATCTATATTGAAATATTGATTTCAAACATATTGCCCATATGGCTACACCTGAATGTTGGTGTTAATTAAAGTGTTTTAGAAGATAAATAAACATCTGAACTGAATTCATGTTACACCATGGTGACTCTTGTTATCAGCCATCTGGCTCATCAATGTACAAAATGGTTTTCTGCCTGCTTGTCACCAGTTGTACAACATTTTGCAGTTTCCAAGAACAGCAGATAAGTATTAGGGTGACATTTCTTTCCAACAGCTGTGCAGGGTATTTGGGCACTAAAGCTGTTCCAGAGTACACAGCCACAGTAAGTGTACAGCTAATTGGTGAAGTGGTGACAATGGTAGGAGACTAAAAGCAATAGCTTAGTAGTAGTAGTGCCCTATGTATGCTGTTTGTATTTAATGTATTTTCCATTTGTTGCCTGGAAACACATGCTGTACTGACAACAAAAACAGCCTGAAGTTTACAGGAAGCCTACTTGATGTGATCAGCTGTACACAATGAAGATGGACTTGAAAATCAACCATGGATTACAAGGTGAGGAATGGTCTAATATGGATGTAGTTCCTATGATATTGGGCCACATAAAAAGATGTCCTGAATGATATTTTTGGGGTTTCGAAGCTTCAGTGACAATTACCGGTGAGTATTCGAAGCTTTGACCGTGTTGGCTGTGGGAGCCACATCTTGTGGGTCCACATTTGTCCACAAGGATCAGAAATGCTCCCACACAGTGATGCTTTTCAGCTTCTGGTTTTTATGTGCATAATTGTGGGATGTAAATACTACAGAGAAGATCCATTTCTCAGTCTTTAAGGAACAATTCACCCAAAAAATGAAAATTCAGTCATTATCCGTCTTGCCGATAGAAAGTCGGGTGAAGTTTTGTAGTCCACAAAAAATCTCTGGGGCTTCACAGCAAAACAGTGTTGCAGCTTTGAAGCTGCAGTTTTGTGGACTATGAAACTTCTCTGAACTTCCCATCGGCATGAGGGTAGATAATGACTGCATTTTAATTTTTTGTTAACTTATCTTTAATAATTCTTTTGCGTCTTTTTTGGTGCAGCTGCTTCGGTCTATCTGCTTCCTCTTCCAAAAAAAAGAGAACAATTTGAAGCGTTTAAATACTGATTTGGATGTTGTTTATCATGGCAATGGTAGAAGCCATTGTGATGATTTGGTGACTGCAGAGACTTGAGTGAACATCTCCTGAAATATAGTCACCACATTAACTGCATCCAAAATCTGTAGAGTCACTTTTAATTCTTCACTCCATGGCTGCTCTGCTTGACTGACTCCTTTGTTCAGTGAAGTCTGAGAAGTGTGGAGCAGCTCCAGGCCAATAGCTGAGGGAAGCACCTCACACTTCCACCCCCACGCCCTTCTTTGACTCCTCTGCCTTCCTTTCTACTTCATCTATCCCTCACTCATACTAGTTGGACTTCACAACTTTAATTGTAGAGATGTCTTTGGGCAAAGTGATTAAAAAGACATGTGCTCGTCCTCCACATCCCCTCACTGCAACCTAAATTAGTTAGTCTTTGACCTGTTCCCTGTGCTCTTCAGGCAGGCATTATGCCTTCACCAGCCACTCATGCTGCTCGCTACTTCCTGTCTCTCGCATTTAAATCGTTTTCCTGGAAATGCACCTGAGGGGATTCAGTCAATCTGTCTCTTCTATTCCAGGAATGTCTGCACATTAGGCGTGAGAAAAGTACATACTTAGCAGCATATGGCTGAATGTCGATCAGACACAAGATACCCACAAGACACATCTTGAGGAATCACATATTTCTTGCTGTTACATCAGTCTACAATCAGATGAATGAAATGTCCTTGTATTCACTGTGAAAGCCTGCCCCGGTGTGTGTCTGGTTTCCACCGAGGTCCCCACATAGCTGCAGTCACCCACTGCTGTCCTTAATGGTGCCTCACGACTTCACGCCTAGAACAGGGGCACTTCCTGGCATTCTGAGTCACAGTGATGGGATCGGAAATCTGACAAGGCCTTGTAAAGCATGAGTCACTGAAAAGTGAGAAAATCGAGCTTCTGCTCTGAGAAAAATGTTGCTAATTACCACCTGTCTGCTCAGTGCTACTACTGAACAGTCTGACCTACTGAAACATGCCTAAGACAGTGGAAACGAAGAGGCTTTAGCAGATAACCAGTCGGAGTGCAGTTGGGTGGGAGTGTGAGTGGGTGGCAGGTGAGTGTATGTGTGAGTATGATTTTTAAAATCTTGTTGGATATTGCCAAAAAAAAATTGTGACATGTGGGCATTGACAAAATTGTCTTTCCTCGCACTTCACTACTTCTGAATTAACTCTGCTGCAGTGTTTTTTGAAGATATGATATGAAACATCTCTGCATTCAAATGTATAAAAATGACTAGACCTTTTTTATGTATGTTGCTGAGTTGTGTACTTACAACTTGCGTTAACTCAAATGTTTCCAACAATGTTTAAACCCAGAGAAATCTCAAATTTAACCGAGGTAATGGTGTGTTTCATTTGGTCGCCTGTGACTTAGCATATTTTGAATAAAACTTTAAAACATTATTTATTCTGTAAAACATTTCTGCTTGCATCAGTAGATAGACTTTTATCAGCAACAGTAGTTGTTTAACAATGAAGACCCACACTACTGACTTTATATCTTTTGTATTGTTTTGAATGAGAGACCCCTTGTGGCAGAAATTACATACTATGAAGATATTAATCAAAGCTCAATAAACAGGGATCAACAAGTTTAGCCTTTTTGGTATAATTAAGAATTGTTCTTTGTCCTTGTACTAAGGTTAAAAGTTAAGCTGTTTTAGACATTTTTGCAGGTTGGTAACGCCTACCATAACTACTACTTTAAATCAAAACGTCCACAATCAGTCACAAAAATAGTGGTTGTTAAGTTAGGTGAAGACGGGAAATTGGTAAAACCAAATTGGAGAAAGATGTCCCCGATCTGACTGCTGATGTCAACACAAGGGTAACTCCACCAATTTCACACATGTAAGTGTGTTTACAGGTCTAGAGGAGTGCATCTGCATATGTTACAAAAGTAGTATAAAGCCTTTTGTGGCTCCAGAGGAAGCTGCATGTAATCTGATAAATAGAGCCACATAAGGCTTTATACTACTTTTGGAAGCCTGTTGCAGTCCTGCTTTCTGACTGACCGAAGCCAAAATGATACTTTCTGTATCCGGAATGCTGAATGGTCCATGTGATGTAAATTTCGTCATTAGAGGTTATACGCCTAGGTTCTGTGCAGACATCCACCTACCTCCAATTTGTTGTGACTGCATGGACTTGGCCACTTCCGTAAGTGTCTGCATATGTGTAAAATGTGTCCTTCAAGCAGGCTACAGAAAGTAGTACCCATAAGCAGAACTACTACACATTCTAAGTGTCTGCAGTGAACCTGGAGTACAATCCAGGCCTTGGACTGATTAAAAAGCCTCTGTAGTGCAGACTTAAAAAAGAGAGTTCTTGGAAGTACTATGGTATTATGACTATACTGTATGGAGCCCCTGCTCTCAACAAAGAACCACTGATAATCCTTTCTTTTACAAAGTTGCAAAGTGGCAGCTATTGTGTGTGCCTTTGGGTCTGGAAGTACCGGCGGCTGTAGCTCAGGAGGTAGAGCAGGTAGTCTAGTAGTCGGAAGGTCACTGGTTCGAATCCCGGCTTCCCTCAGCTACATGTCGAAGTGTCCTTGAGCAAGATACTGAACCCCAAATTGCTCCTGATGAGCAGTTGGCGCCTTGCATGGCAGCCTCCGCCATCAGTATGAATATGTGAATGGGTGAATGTGGCAAGTATTGTAAAGCGCTTTGAGCTGTCAGTAGACTGGAAAAGCGCTATAGAAATGCAAGACCATTTACCATTTTGGGGCGGCAATAGCTCAGTCCATAGGGACTTGGGGACTCAAAGGTGGCCGGTTCAAGTCCCACTTGGACCAAAAAAAATGTGATGTAATGGAGAATGCTAGTTCACATCCTTGCCCTTGAGCAAGGCACCGACCCCTAACACTGCTCGGTGTGCGCCATACATGTGGCAACCCCTTCACTCATCTCCTCCACACACTGTGTGTGTGTGTGTGCATGTGTGTGTAATGTGAGTGGAAAAGAGAATTTCCCCATTGTGGGATTAAAAATAGTATAATAATAATAATAATAATAAAAGTAAGGATTGTGGTACATATATATATATATATATATATATATATATACATATACCACAATCCTCCCTCCTTTAAATTAGCTTGCTCCAGTCAGACGTACAACAGAATTATATATATATATATATATATATATATGTATATATATATATATATATATATATATATATATATATATATATATATATATATATATATATATATAGTTTTTGGAAGTTGTTGCTTGCATCTGTTGCTTTTGATTAGACAACCAGTTTTTTTCTTAAAAAATGTTCTCATCTTTTGTACTGATGATTTAACTGTAGTGGTGTCCCAGATGCTGGGAGAGCTCCAACCGTCAGAAAAACAGGACTCATATCTGAAACAATGGACATTGGAAAATTATCCTGAATTCACTACTCTATAGTGTAGGCTACACATAATATGTGTGTCACCTGTAATATGCAATAAATAGATTCAAAATAGCATCACATGAACGGTATCACTGTATTACATTTTTTTCTTTGACAGCTTCTGTATTCCTATTAGCAGTGTAGAGCTGCATGCTGCTTTTACGGGGCCATTACTTCTGGCTGTCATGCATGGCAACCACACCTGCTGCAGTCCACTTCCCAAGCCCAGCTCCTCTCTCACATGTCCTTGGACACACTCTGCTGCTGGTTGGAGGGAGGGAGATGAGGAGGGCTGACCTAGGTCAGCTTCTCCTCTGTCTCTTCAAGACTAAATGATGGTCCCATTGACATTGGGGAGCTAATTAGCAGTTAGCAGCTGAACTTTCCAGCCTTAGTGTGCACAGTGCTGAGGACGTCGTCTGCCTCTTTGATCTCTGAGCCTCTCACTCAAGCAGGAGACCTCTCATACACAACAAAGAGGCAAGACTGCTGCCACCATGGCTGACACTAAGCCAAGAAGCACAATGTTTCAATCTGTAGGATAATTGGATTGCTAATTGTTTGTGATTTCTTGGGTTGAACGTTTAGAAGATTTCAGGCAGAGACTCAGAGGGAGCAAGAGAGTGGAGGGGTGGCAGCACTGAGACCACCGTGCTTTCTTTAAAACACTATTGTGGCTGCTAGATACAAATACAAAAAAATCAGCCTGACTTACAGATGCCTGAGCTCAGAAAACAAACAAAATAATACATAATACAGTTGAGTTGAATATTGTAATCAACTGACACTTTTGACAAATTTGCGAGATAAGAACCCCACAAAATAACCTCTAAATCACACACATATTTGACATAATTTGTCTCTATCCAATTTAACATAATGTTGAGAACTGTTTTTGCTCTGTTTTCACTCCCTTTACGACCCAATGGGCAGAATAAATGTTTGCAATGTACGTTTCTGCAAAGCCATGGCCATTGGCTTAGAATACCTGTTTGGTTGCCAAAAAATCTGATGTCCCAACTTCCTGTCAGAATTATCTGTTTTTTGTTGTCACAAACTCAGCTGTAAATTTTCATGACGTCTCCTTAAAAATATCCACTGGTGTCACCGTTAGAAATGTTGTTCACAGTCTTGAACTATAGTTACTGGTTTTGCAGCCTTTTCGCTTGTAACTTCACCACCATCCCCTCAACTTCTCGATATAAAAATCAGGACATCCACATGTAATGTGAATGTGATATGACATGTTTTGTAGAAATTTCAAAATGGTACACAGCCTGTGACACTTACAAATGTAGTCATATCTGTGGTCTGTCGAAATGTAAACTGCCAACATGGTGACTGGGCTGTTATTGGGCAAGATAAAATTCCTCCAGATAATTTGGGCTGCTTTTAATACCATTTGGACATGTTTCTCTAACAAGAAGTGAGGCTATATTTCAATCAAAGACCACCCTTTTTCTCCATTCATGGTCATGTCCACACCTATAGGCGATTTAGAGTCATCAATCTTAACATGCATAGATCGTGGGGGGAAGCCCATGGAGGCAGCAGGTATGGGGAGACAAAAAAGACAGATACATTTGAATACTTTGGGGATATACTGGTGTGGATATTCGGGGATGGCCCCGCCGTTGCTTCCCCAGGACTAACACTCCCCTGTATCTTAATTGAATTATATCTTTTATCTCTCTTCGAGCTAGACGCCTCATACTTCTTAAATGGAAACATGTATGGCCACCTACCCACAGTAGATGGATCAAGAATGTATTATATAACACCAAGCCAGACAAGATTAGATTTTCCCTGAAAAATTCACTGAAAGGAAACTTTGAAAGAACATGGACATCTGAATGAACTAAAGCCATAGAATGCTAGATTGAATGTTCCGTACTCATACGTACTCATGTATGCACACCATTTTTTTCTTCTTTTTCTCAGGGGTCTATGCATGGAGTGCATGCATGGAAAAAAAAAGCTGTTCCACACTTCTCAGACTTCAGTGAGAGGAACCATGAGAGGAAACCCTTATAAAACAGTATTATTTCTTAAAACAGCGGCACCAAGCATGCGCTGCATGATCCCGTTTCTCCCAGTTACTGCTGTATGTTACACAAAAAAGAAAACAAAGAAAGAAGAAAAAGAGATATGGCTTTACAAAATTCTTCAGTCATTCAAAAAGAGTCAAAATCAAGTATCATTTCAAACATCAAAAAGGAAAAGGTAAAGACAAAACTTCCCTCAGAGACCCCATCAGCACCAAAGAATGTTTGGCAGTATGTCTCAGTAAAATGATGTTCGTGATGTGTAATTGGCAGCCTAATATACATTATATAAGTGTTTAATGAGTTGTACAAATAACCCAGACTGAGTTAGACCATCTACAAAGTGTTTTCTAAATGCCATTAATAAGCTTAGTAAAAGAGGTCGGCACTGCAACATTACTTTGAAGAAAATGTCCTTAAAATCAAGCTATGTAATTAATGGCCCTGTAAATTGGGTTGGATTTGAATTGTCTGTCAGTATTTCTATCAGTCATTAAATTGCTCTGAAAGTTATCCATCACCACTGTAGCTGTCGTTATATTTGTGGTGTGGTCAGAATTATTTTTAAAAATGGTTCATTTATAATTGTTAGTTATTGTTCTTGGTATAAACAGTCCTCAAAAAGAATGTTGTGAGTTCTGACAAAAATTGCATCAATTGGGATTCAGTGGATAATAATTTAAACCTTAATGCTGTTTTGAAGATTTTCCATTTAGAGAATGAATGAGATAAAGAAGGAAAACACTCCATGTGCGTGACCATGTCAGTACAAAGGAACACTTGAATGAACACTCCACCTTTAAGTGAGTCTCCTGGAGAGAACATGATGTTCAGTCTTGATCTATTTTGCACTACATGTTCCATCTGTGTATTGTATACTGTGGATGTCTTGTAATGCTTGAATGCTGATTAAATCGGGTCAGGTTCCTTGTACAGTCCTTGTATCTGGTGGCTCAAATTTAATGCAGTGCACTTAGTATTATGATGGATTTCCAAGCTATAACCTATTACAAATTGTACTCTTTGCAGCTACTGTGTCATAACATGCAAACAAAAAAATCGTTGTTTGTTAGTGAATACACTGACAGTTGTTGAACATATGTGTGATGCTTACCTTCATGAATATGGACACTATGACCAGTCCATTGGGGCTTTTAGCAGCTTCTGTATAATTTGTGTACAGCTCATGATTGTAGTGGATCAGTTGAACCTGCAACATAAAGAAAAGACATGAAGAGAGTTACTGAACGAAACTCACTCAGACATTTTTGGTCAGACAACTTAATGATAGAAGGACACAAGGTTGATCTCCACAGTCAGTACAAAACAGGAGTTGAAAACCCTTCCAGAGAATCTATATCATAGTCCTTCATTCACCTAAATTCTTCCTCACTGCTACATCACGTCAGATGATTTAAAAAGGGAAAATCAATACAGATCAAATCTCCCCCATGGATTCACCAAGACCCTCAGTGTAATGTAATAAGCCGGTATTGGAAACATTTTTTATATGCAGCGTAGACGTGGATAGCAGTAAGAGGGACATAAAGAGACTAGGATTCTGTCATCATCTGATCCAAGGCCAGCATCCTTTCACAGACTGAGGTGAGTGCGGCTAAACCATCTCCCAGCATGAGGTTAATGTTTCACTGACGCAGATGCTTCATCCACTCCAGCTGTTCAATATTCCTGCCTTTTAATGATGTTTGGACGTGGGCAGACGGTACTATTCAACTTCCAACTCGTAAAAGTGGAAAGTACTGAAAGAGGAGCCCACAGTTTTGAAAACTATTCTGACAAAGAGAGAATGAATAAGAAGTTTAGTGCCAGCAGAGATGAATCCATCTGTATACGTGTATTTTTTTTAAAGCTTATTTTCTGTGAGCATTTTAATGCTTTATTGAAAAGTCAGCAGTAGAAGGACGATAGTGCTGGTACTGTACTGATACTGAGATGCTGCGCTTCATGGTCAATGCCTTCACCCCTTGCCCTAGGCCGCCAGGGTGCTCCTGGGGAAAGAAAAGTACATACTATGCCAAAGACTGGAACAGATAAGTCTACAAGTTTAAAAATGAAATAAATCTGTGGGTGAGGAGTTAGAAAGAGAGCACACCAGAACTCTGCAGCTCACTTTTTATCTCTGCTTGAGGCGAGTGGCTTGAGGCTACAGTAACAGCTACTAGCATAACACACCCAAATATCTGACCAAGCTGTTGGCAGTTGATTTGCATTATGGGTATTGTTTTCAGCAGGTACTGACAAGAAAAAGAATGGAAGGAATAGAAAAAAAAAATATATTACTGGCTCTGCTGCATCAGTTTTGATCCTTGAATGCTACATCAGTGGAGTACTGTTTTAAAGGTCCAGGGTGTAGGATTAATGGCAATCTGTTAGCTCAAATTGAATATAATGTTCATAAGTATGTTTTCATTGGTGTATAATCACCTGAAACTAACAAATGTTAGAGATAGAAGGTCCTCCTTTACAGCGTCAGCCATGTTTCATCACTGTGTTTCTACAGTAGCTCAGAATGGACAAACTGGCTCTAGAGACCTTTCGTGTTTTTCACATTTTTAGTGGCGACCATAGGGGATTGTGAGATGAGAGGTATTTCATTGGTTGAATATGCAACCATACCTCTAAATGCCACTAAATCCTACAGACTGAACCTTTAAGGCTGTATTCAGTCTTTAGCGCTGCATGGAAAAACAGAACCTCCCTCAAAGGGTCATCTGTGAAAAAGTTTGATCTGACTTAACGTATGTTGCATTGTAATAGATGTCTCCAAGCAAGGCGCTGCGTTAGCCAATTATATACATACGTGCAAAAGCATGTTCCTGATAGATTACTTCGTATCATGAATGCAACAACTGTCTCCAATGAAGGAAGATTGTCACTATGATAACTTTGTAGAGTTACAATTTTTTCTCTGTTGTTGGCTTAATGGAGAACGGAAGCCATTCATTCCAATGGAGGATGGATGACAGATGGTAATTTTACGTTCACTTTATGCACAACAAAAGTTACAGAACAGCTAAGCGTGGTCGGCTACATTGTCACTAAGTCACAGTTCAAATTTGAAAACAATGAGCTTTGATGTGTTATGTGTCACACCCGTCACATAGCAACAAGTGTCGGGCAAAAGCATAGCTTCACATCGCTAGCTCCATTGAAAATGACCAGTTGTTTTGTTCCTGACTGAAAAGTGCAAGTCTGTTTCCCCACCAATAGCTTTTACTCTGCATGACTGCAGTACTGTTGCCTTTAGTTGTTACATAAATTATAAACTCATCACTCATTACCTAAATCAACGAAATTGACAGCCATTCTATCACAACATAAAGCTTCTAATTTATTGCTTCTGCCTTCTCTATTTTAATATAATACACACAATAAACTACTCTGAATATAAAAGCAGTAAAGCACTTATTTCAAGCACAAAGGGATGGTAATGATTTTCAGATCCTCCCCATTGGCTCTTATGCTTTCTCTCCCTATGTCCATAAACTTCTCATCCACACTCATTGGCAAAGGGCTTGGCAAGTACTGTACTGGAGGGTATAAATAAACAAATCTAAAAGGAGAGTAATTATGAAATGCTCGATTGGGGGAGCACAGAGCGACAGAACGTCTATAAATGCAATCAAGGCGAGAGAGGAAGCGATTAGGGCCCTACGTTGATCTGATTAGATTTTTAGGTGAGAGTGGCAGAGGCAGCCAAAAGAACTCATCCACACTCCCGCAATGACAAATTGCACAAAGTTTGCTGCTGGTGGGCAATAAAAGGCCAGCGTGGGCCATAATAAAGTGTGAACGTCTGCCAAATGGAGAGGGAAAAAAAGAGGGAAATGAAAAGCAAAAGAGGGAGAAAAAAAGAGGTCGTAATTAGATAAAGAAACAGTTGAAGACAAAAGAGCAAAAGAGAAGAGCCACTGCATGTTGGCCAGACCTGTGAGCCTGCAGCACTACATCATTTATCACACACACTCTCACACTAACTACTGAATACAGCAACACCTCCACCCATCTCACAGGTGCAGGTACTCTATTAAGATATGGCCATAACACTGTGTTCCTGGTGCGTATTGAACACATCGTGTTGATGACAGAGATTCAGACGGATAGTATGATAGGTTGTGACAGATATTAGAGTTAGTACAAATTAGGGTTGGGGTTCAATAGCACTTCATCTAATTTGAATCCAGTATTGAATCTGCTTATTAAATCCAAATCCCTTATCTAATCTCGTTAGGTTCACCTTTCAACAGTCAGGCTCTCTGAAGGGCCGGGGCAGTTTTTGTTGAGTTGTGTACATACATTATCCAAAATGTTTCCAACAATGTTCAAACTCGTTGTGTTGAATTTTATGACATTCCCATTAGCTTAAGCTCTACTTTGTGTGAGTGCTTATTACCAAATGTCAGCATCCCAACAATGCCCAAATTAATGACACATTTTCACTGCTACCTTGCACTGAGGCAGATTGACACACAGATTGACACAGAGCAAACACACACACACACACACACACACACACACACACACACACACACACACACACACACACACACACACACACACACACACACACAAACGCCACAAACGATAACTAGTCATTAAAGTGCAGGTGCCAGACAGCTGAGTTAAAGTGGGTTTTTGTTTGGCTTTTAGGCTTTATTGCAGAAATACTGTCATCATCATTGGAGAAGAAAGTGTTTTGGATAAAGAGCAGTGGACTTTGAGACCATCACAGCCCTCAGCGTCTTTCGATCATCCAATTTAACTGTTTGGACCACCCCAGGGAGGAAGAGAGTCTGAATAAGAGCTATGCTAATCCGGCTTGATTTAAGGCTGCTCCTGGCTAATGTCTGGTCACAGGAAAAGGAAATGGACAAAATGTGACTCAGGCTGGACAAACAACATGAAATCAAAGACTGTTGTGTCCACAGAGACCTGTCTCCACAGCACTTGGATCAAGTTGTTGCACTTGACGGGCAGACCTTGTTCTGAGCCAACAGAGAGCAGGACTGCAGCTGGACGAGGAGAGGTGGACTCTGTGTTTATAACATCGATGCTTGGTGCTCACACACAGTCAAAGTTGATGGACAGTGTTTACCCATTATCTTCACCATCTTGTTGCTGCTGCTTACATTCACCCTGACACTGATTCAGAAGATGCACTACATGTTTATGTATATTTGCATATAAATATCATATGTATCTTCTGTAATTTGTGTAGCATGAGTTTACAAACGTTCATTTCATTATACAACACTGTGTTGTGTAATAATGAATACATTACCTAATACCTTGTGTGAGGTTAGGATATTTATAAAATAGCAAACAGCAAAAGCCATTATGATTAATTGTGTCACATTAATTTAGATATTTCATTTGAACTATTTGTTAAATTTCAGTTATTTTCTATTTGAAATGTTAGCAAATTGATATTATTAGCCAAAAAGGTATAGAATGAGCCTGTGCCACAGAACTTTAAATTAGTAATTGAACCAATTTACATACTTTTAGTTTTTTTGATATCTTCAAATATGTTATTTGGGCCACTTCGTCTGGATGAAATTGTAAAATGTAGGCCTACTGTTAATTTTTCTCATGCCACTATAGCTAGATAAAGTATCAAACGCCCTGTTAGAAGGAACCAAAACACATGAAATGACATCTACTCTATTCAAAAGTTTTCTGGGGGAGAACCCTCAAGCTTCAGTAAAATTGTTCCACACACATTTTAATTGCTTCAAAAGACCATGGTTTTATTTAACAACATGGTTTGTTTCACAGAACCATTTGCAAAGGCAGAGCTAGACACGTTTTGGAAAATGGTGCGCACTTGATATACAGGTGATTGGACAAGCCATCCGTCTATCACTGTCTGTCAAGTGCTAACTTGACCAACAACCAATCAGATCAACAGTAGGACAGCGCTACCACAAACTGAGCCAGTTGGTTAATCATCACTTACTGAAGTCAGTCAAGAGAAGAGTGAAAACATCTTTTCCATCAAGGAAAGCCTTCAGTGTCATTCTTTGCTCTTTTTTCAATAAAATAAACTCTCCACTTCTGATATGCTAACCCCATGAGGAACCGCCACTGTTGTTTGCAAATGAAGAGTATCTTATCTCACCGGTCGTGATAGATAAAACTACATCTCTAGCTGCCAGTGGTTCTGTTGGACGCTGATTGGTTCAACACCTGTGTGTTCGGGCCACAAGCACATAAAACCTGGCAAGATGAATTTGTGAGCTCACGGGATCATGCAATCTCACGAATCAAGCTGACAGCTACCAGGTAATGCCAACATGCTAAACTAAGATTTGTTCAATCCTGTTTAACATCTTTAAATTGGACCATTTTGTCAATCAGGGCCCTCAAAAGGAACTTGCATCTGCATCTGCTTGCATCTATGGAAAAGTCTCCAACTCATGAAAAGACCAACATCACCACACTAAAACTTTCCAATAGTGCTGGCTCCTCACTGTGTGAGCAGCTCCTTTGGCAGTGACACTTACTTTTAAGCTTCAGAGTTTCAGTTGGTTAAACCTGCAATGAAACCTGCATGGGAAGCTACACTGAGTGGAAGTGGTTTTAGCCAACACTGAATTGGGTGTGAAGGGTCACTTTTGCTTGGCTGGCCAGTGTTCTCTTGAATGTGTGTGTATGTGTCTTTGCGTGTGTTTGGGGGTCGTGACAGCCTCTTTATGGCATGATGGCTGGCCTGGCCTCAGGGGGTAGGGAAATATGAAGACAACACGTCGATAGTAGAAGAGAGGTGTTCAGCGCTAACGGTGAGAGGGGCTTTAAAAGCGCTGGGCTGGAAATGACGCTCTCCATCTCAACATCCATCCATCCGTCCTCCCTCCCTCAGATGAACTGGAGCATGGATCCATAAACCTAACAAATGGACAGGGCCTTCTACCACACACACCAATCACACCCTGATTATGCACAAGGAGCTACATAGCTACCTTTATTCAATCAGGTGCTTTACTGGCACGACAGAACCAACAACTATCATCCCATTTATGTTAATGCTCATCATGTTACATTGGTAATTGAACATAATCCCAGATTTTTTCTTTTCTTCTTTTTTTTCTGCAGGTTTGTTTTCCTTTAGAACAAGCTGTTCAGTGATGATCCGGTGTCGATTTCAATCCAAGATTCAGCACAATTAGGATGCCGAGGTGCAGATGTGGGCGAAATGTGCTGTTTAATAGTGATTAATGATAATTAGGGGAAGAGAAAATAAAACAAAACACGCTTCGCCATGAAAAGCTCTGTGACTGATAATCTGCTGCAGTGACATTAGCTCAATGTGATTTTCCGTGTGTGACTGTGTTTGAAAGAGGACATATGAGGTGTGTATCTGTGATTGATGGGGGTTTAAAGTGTTTGGAACAGCTGGCTATAGCGAATCCTTCTCAAACACTTAACAAGATTTATATTAAATATAGCCAGATCCTCTCGTTAGTAATGAGCGGTGTCTCTGTCAGCTTGTGAGGGCTAACTCTCTGTTGAATTTATTGGGGGTAATCCTAATGTAATCTGTTTACACTAATATTATTTGAATGCACCATTTTAAGTTTTTATCCATCCTAATTTCGTTTCATTTGATGATTTAAATAATGGGTAATAATGGGTAGTAAAGACCAGCAAAGGAACAGCTGCCCAGTGTTGCTGCTTTTCAATCATTTTCCAGACTGCAGAGTTTGATCTGATGTTTGTGAAAAGTGAATGAAAACGAGAGAATAGAAAAAGTCTAGAATGGCGGTATTATAATGGGTTATAATAGAGGAGGTTTTTTTCTACTCATGGATTACTGTTATTCACATAATAGCTCCTTAAAAGATGATTGCTCTCAGATTGCTCTTTTTCTTTTTCATTTCTTTCTTGATTTTCTTTACAGCATAAGTAAGTCTGTGATAAATACTCTGACTATTTCTTTCACCACAGATTTTTGTTTGGTGAAAAGCACAAATGCACTGTATTTTCAGGCAACAATATTCAGCTATTTCACCTTAAAACAACAGCTTCAAAATGATTTTAATCTTACAGTGTCTTGTAATAGGGTGAAGGGTGTCTGTCTCAGCCACTCTGGCCCCTTATCGCTTGTTTCTGCTCTATGTAACTTCAGTGAGTGGATTGAAACTCAGTCCGTAACACTTTATGGCAGTACATCACTCACACCACCAACTATCAGTGATTTTGGTGAAACTGGATCATATTTATATCTATATTTATAAATTTTATTCATATTTAAGTTTCTGAAAGCATCCTGTAACTGCTGCGTAGTGTAGCTACAACGTTATTATGGATCCCACTTATGCTCTCACAAGCCCAGCCCAACTCCGACTGATTGGTTTGCCTTGTTGTTGTGTTCTCTATGCTTGACTCAAACTGTTGACTCACACAGTAGCTCTGGTAATGTCTGTTTTTGGTGTTGGTTTTGTGAGCTGTAGTTTTGTGGATAAACACACAACCTCTTTGGCCTCCCTCCCGGTCTTCTGCTGCTCCTGTCTGGGTCACTAATCCTCCGTAGCCACTCTTCACTGTCAGAGTGTCTCTGGGCTCGTTAGGTAGAGTAGACAGTCGGGCTGCTGCCGGGCAGCCCTGCCACTGCTCTGTCACCTGGCATGTCTCTACCTAACGAGACCAGAGACACTGCAGCTGCGACAGCCAGTTGTGGTGGTGTGTTTACACCACTCAGCAACTAAGCTCACAGTCCGCTGCATCAGCTCTGCCGCTGGCTGTATGTTTTAAACAACCACAAGAAAAACACAAGCACAACCCATTAACACCAGACTGCCAGATACAGTGAGGAAATAGCATGCTAGATAGCCAGTTTTTGTGTCTTTAGTCTGATTGAACAATACATTCATTGTGGCCCACTGAGCTCCCTCCCTCTCTCTGGTTATACAGTGGACTACCAGGTCACCCAGGGGGTGTGGACAAGAGCTAAGAACGGGCACTTGGCCGTGGGCACGAGTCCTACTGATCTCCCTCCCTCTTGTCCAGTGGACTACCAGGCCTGCGGAAATCTCTTTCAGTGTAACTAACGTGTTACTATTTCCTAACTGTATGGTCAGTGGTTATCTGGTGTTAATGGGTTGTGCTTGTGATTTTATCGCAGTTGATTTATTAAACAAGCAGCCAGCAGTGGAGTTGATGCAGTGGAGGAGTGGTGGAGCAGCAGCAGGGCAGACCAGCGGCAGCCCGCCTGTCCGCTGCACCTAACAAGGCCAGAGACACTCTGACAGTGAAGTGTGGCAACAGAGGATGAGTGTCCCCGACAGGAGCAGCAGAAGACCGGGAGACAGGCTGAAGAACTTGTCTGATACTCGCAAAACTGCAGCTCAAAAACTGCCGGAAACAGACATCGCCAGAGCTACTGTGTGAGTTAACAGTTTGAGTCAACCAACAAGGCCAACCAATTCGAGACAGAGAAGAGCAGGTCTTGCGATAACATGAGTAGGATCCATAATAATGCACAGCTACAAGTTTGCTCTGCTAACGTGAGCTGGCTCTGCTTGGAGCACCACCACGGAGTGTTGGTGTTTGCAGCTCATGACAGAGGTGAAGAGACTGAAGAGGAAGCTGACAGAGAAAAATTAAGAAGAAAAAAAGAGACAAGAAAAAAAAAAGAGAGACAAGAGTCTCAGACTGGCTTTTAGACATCAGCGGCAACTTTGCTAAATAAAAGGCTGCAGACGCTAAAGCTGGACTTGTTGCTGTTGAATCGTAAGTAATATTAGCTGACTTACTAAGTTATATGTCTTGTGTTGTTGCACTTACTTGTTGATTGGCTGCATAAGCAAAGTTGTAAACTCCCTAGTTTAGGCTATTGCAAATTAGCAAAGGCTATAACTGCTGTGTATTTGTCCCTATACAAATTAACATTTAATCAAATAATGTGAAAAAAACACCCTAGAGACAGCTGTATCTCTGGTTGGAGTAAAGAGTATTTGGTGTCCTTCAGTGCACCAACAGTTTTCAATACAGTCACTGCATGACCCTGCAACATAACTTTGACAAAAAATAAAATAAATTACTTCTTCTCTGATGGAACACGTGTTTCAAATCTTTACAGCAGAAGACTGGAAGAAACAAAGCAATAGCTGCCTGGAGACAAGGAAATCCAATCCAATCCAAACACTTATGGTGTACAGTTTTGTCAAGAAAAATATTTGTTTTAGAAGTTGATCAGCATTTTTAGGGATCAAATCTGACTGTGTAAATAAAGGAGTGATTTTTAAGATTGACCTGACTAAGTCTGACGATGTGTTATTCTATCAGAAAATAACAGGGTGGCTCAGTGTTCTCTGAGTGTATATACACATGAGCCAACCTGGTGGAGGAATAATATCCGGAATATTTTAGCACTTATTAAAAGACCAAGGTGTTTCATTTTCAGATTAGACTGTGGAGCAGCTCCAGGAGAGCAGAGCTGAACACACCACACACACACACATGCACGCACACACACATGCACGCGCGCACACACACAGTATAAATTAACCCCCTGATACTGGAATGTCTCATTACTGATTTTGACATTTGATCGAAGGCCAAAAAGTGCAATATAAATTAATATTTTGTTCATTGTAAATCGACGGTATATCCAAATCTCTCTATCCAGAAATTAATACCCACCAACTAGTTCTTGCCAAAATGTGAATCACAATTTTTGTCCCTGACACGATTCTTATTTTCATTTTATTTTTTTCAACAAAAACATTTATTGCACTTAGGTAAAAAAATGTGCTTTCTTCATGGCTTTCAACAGACTATATATCAAAGTGCTGGACTGGGAACTTCAAGGATATAGATGCACTGTATCATAGTGCTGTCTTCTTCCTCTGTAATCCCATTTGAGTTTAATTCCTTATTATTTTTAATGTTCACATTATAATCAAATTTGAAATGCTCAAGTTTAGGCTATTTTAAATATTTGTTATGTACCTACACTGTATACACAGGCTTAGGCACTGCAAATGCAACTATCAGCATGTGGTTGTTACAGGCTAGACACACTGGATGCCTGCTCACTTGTGTGTTTGTGTTCACATAGGCTGCACGGCAGCTGCGTTGCTGCTGCAGCACGGCTCCTGCCTGCCCTGTCTGTTTACATGGAGTTTGACTTGATAAATATGATGACTTGATTTTCCTTTACCCTGCTGAAAGAGCAAGAAAGCCGAAGGGAGAACGAGAGGAAGTGACAGAGAGAAAGTGAAAGAAACTGCCCCTCACCTGTTGTGTGTGTTCTCTTCATGTCTGTGACATATTCTACACATACAGACATTGAAACTGTAGTGAAATGCTGCTATGATGTTCATATGACGTTGTGGTAGAAATAGACTCTGAATCTCTAGATCATGTGACGCAGCAGCCTCGATTGACATGCGCGTGAGAAGCACGTGTCATGCATCCAGTGTGAACGGTCTAACTTGTTAACATGGATACCAAAATGAAAAACGAGAGGTAATGCCATACCGCAGCGCTGCACATGCATCCAGTGTGTCCAGCCTGCTATACATTCTGTCCACTAGAGGGCATTTCATCACTGGCATAGCTTTACACTAATAGCTTTCTTGATATATTAAAAAGTTTAGACACTGGAAAGACCTGTAATGAGGAGGAGGGAGGCATTGACTCTGATAGTCTAATGTGAGTTTGCGATTCAGATAACGTTATTGTTCATCAGACGTGACAAAAGTGTCTTGTTATATAACAGAGACAGAAAAGTCTATTTGTGGGAGCAGAACAGTCCAACACTGAATGTTACTGGCGACTGCTGTCCGTTTTATCACCCTATGTGTTGCAAGCTTGTTGTTAACTGTAAAGGCAACCCTCTGTAAATGTAGCATTATGTTAGCGACCTAGCTCACATATGTCTCACTGCACATGCGCTTCATTTCCTGAACCAGAATTATCCTTTACATATTACTAATATAAACAGTAAGTGCTATGGTGCTGCTCTGTTCGAGAAGGGGAAATAAAGCAACAGTACAATGAAAAATGCAGAGTCAGATTCAGTGAGGCCTCCTTTGACGGATAAAACAGATGCATATTGTCATATACATGCTTGTACGCAAGTAAATGTCAACAACATAAATGTACCCACATTTGATGAACTGATAACAAATCCTATGAATACAAACGCATGTAAAGACTGGATAACATAATTAATGTGCTGGTTAATCCCAACAAAGTCTAAATATTGTCATATATTTGAATGTATTGACTGTGGTGATGCTGATGACTTTTATTTTATCTGAAGTTTATTTTATGTGACATTTATGTGTGTGTGTGTGTGTGTGTGTATGAGAGAGAGAGAGAGAGAGAGAGAGAGAGATTTCTACCATATGGGAGATGCATTTCATTTGATGGCTGCTTTTTAATGTTTGAATTTGTATCTTTTCCTACCATGGACCATAGTATCACATACACACACACAAGCGCACACGCACACATACACATACAAACACTGTCAAACAAAATGTACGGCAAAGAGAAGGCATGATAAGTTAGGAAATATTAAGTATAAAGGGGTGATTCAAGGATGAAAGCTTTGGAGTGTGAATGCACCCACTCACATGCACAAGCACGCGCCCACATGCATGCACGCATACACACAAACACACACATATATATATACAGTATCTATGGGGGTATGGTGTCATGTGTGAATATATATATATAATACACCATACCCCCATCCTCCCACAGGCTGCCATTTCAGAAGGATGCTTTGCTTTAAAAAGTTTTTTAATATTTCTCTTTTTGTTCATGTTTCAAGGACATGCAAAGCCACCACTCATCTGCAGATGGGGCGAGAGGGAGCCAGAGAGAGGGAGAGAGCGAAAAAGAAAGAGAGAATTTTCTGCATTTTCGATTATGAAACATCTTATTGGACCTTGAAGTCACGGCTTTGGCTCAGAGAAAGGCTGGGGATGGGCTATCGGGGGAGGTGGTGAAGGATGAGGAGGATGTTTTCGAGTTGCCATTTCACTCAGAAACAGTTGTTTGAGTGAGGAGAACATGGCAAAAGGGAATGGGATATTAAAAAAAGACATCTGTTAGCAACCTTTCCTGGCCTTGTTCTCCCTGCAGTTTGGCAGCTCTAACATAGCTGCAACTAACTATCTATTTGAGCAGCCCTGCCAGTTATTCCTGAGAAACCAACATCTATTATTAACTCTATATTAACAGCATATACAGATTGTGACTGGAAACAGATATACAGTAGGTCTGAACCACATGCTGGAGAGAGACCTGAGCTATCTTTCGAAACTACAAAAAAAATAAAAATAAAATAAAAGTAAAAATGCAGCATGTAGACTTTAAGACTGCAAAATAGTTTTTTGTCACCCAAAATCAGACTTTTTTTTCAAACTTCAAGGAAGCTTGTGCCTGCCTATATTCAAATGAAATCATTTTAGCAAAATAAAAATGTATTATATTTTCAATTTTTGTGCCTATGATGTACAACACAATCTAAATAATAAAAAAAAAATCCTGATGAAAATTAAGATGAAAGCTTCACGGAATAAGAAAAAACTGTTTTATACATTACTTTAATTCAAGTCAGTGTTTGTCAGATTGTGTCTTTGGTTTTACCTGATCTCATGGGGAAGCAGACGTATGAAATGAAGATTAGTGGTGCAACAACTTTCTGTGCGTTGTAATGAAAAAACAAAAGCAGAAGATTAAACAAGTCTGGATGAGTAGGGAGACGCGGTCATCACAGGTTTTCTGTTCTTCAGTGAGAACTGGAGGTGAGATTCTTAAGATCTGTTCCATCAACAGTAGTATGCTGGTTAACGTTAGCCTGAAGGGCTAGAATGCTTCATTTTTTTTTGGGTTCAACTGAAAGGATTTGTGCCAGGCAGTGTCGCGCTTACAAATGTTGGAGCGCTGTGGTCCCTCGTTGTAAATGTTGAAACGCTGCACGAACCGTGTTCCCTGGTGTAGCAGCCTTCTCCCAATATGGAGTCAGCTCATTTGCATGCAGTGTCAGTGCGATATGGCATGTATTGTAGAAGCCTATGTCGAAGCCTGTGACATGTTCAAATGTAAATGTATCCGTGGCTTGCAGAAACATTAACTGCCAATATTTTATCCTGCAGACTGTGGCTGTGTGTAGCCTGAGACCTGAAAACCAGGGCCAATTCAATAAATGGTCACTGCTGCTCACAAGAGTATAGCTACTAATGAAGAATCTGATGTCATGTCCTCTCTCTATTTTTTGGGAACTGGGATTTGAGCAACCTCTGGGGAGTTTACATCTTCAATTATAACCACACACATGGCATGTATGTTGAAGGCATATCGCTCCACCACTCCCAGTGGAAATCACTTGCCGTCTGAGCAAACCCCCCCCCTTGCCTGCCTTAGGGATTCTGTGTGCAACATGGAAACAGTGTGACACCAGATCGCGGATATCAGCGACAGTCTCTTCAGAGCCTCTCTTCTCTACTACTCTACTCCTCCAACAAAGTGTTAACCCACAAAGAGCAAATCAGTGACTGAAGGCAGGGGTGAAATACAACATGAAGTCTTAGTGGGAGCCACGAGATACAGTAATGTGTGTGTGCGTCTGTGTGAGGGGAGGTGTCCTTTCAGGCTTAGGTTACAACTCTCTCCGCCCCGAAGGACGCAGTAAACACTTGTTTTATTATGATTTGAATATCAGCTCTCAGACTCTGTGGGAGGATAAATGATTATCATTAATTATAATAAATTTGCCTGTCAAGACTGCAATTATTTTGTTGCCACACAAATTGGTTATTCATATAATGGCGGCGTTGGAAAGCAGTGGCGTGAGTGACTCATGATTTTGTTGAACAATCAAAGCCAGGGAAGCTAATTGTTTCACTCGTCAAAATGTTAAAATAGCAGTGTGTAACAGTGTGTGTTCATGCATAAGTGTGTGCGAGGACGGAGTGTGTGTGAGGGAGTTTAATGCTTAACTGTCATCTCCAAGACAAGTTTGTTCCTGCTGGAAGAACTGATGCAAATCATTGCAGCCGTCATGTGAATAAGCTAATTTAGAACGCCACATGACTGTCTGCAGATTAGAGAGAATACTGACTCATTTAGGCGTCTGAAAACCTGTTCAGAATCCACTGAGTTAACTCAAAATGCATGATGGAGAAGCTGAAATCAAAGGTACTTCAAATGGAGATTCAAGGACCAATTTATGCTATTACCTTAAAAAACCAAACACTCATACTGTTAGTTTCTGCTTTCAGATGGTCAAGAGCCTCATTCAGACAGGATATGTTTCTCTGCTGGGATGATTCTAATATTACAAGTGCTGGTCAGTGTTTTCAATCCAGTCTATGTTGTGTGTGGCAATTGACAACAGTACCACTAGACTAGACAAGAACCAAAATATTACAATTAGTACCCTCCTTTCAACAGGTCTCCCAGCCCCCATGCTCATCTGGCCGTTGCAGCACTGTTGAATCAACTAGAGAATTTTGTCCCACATTTTGTCAGCGTGCGTCCATGAACACAAAGAGCACAGACAGATCTCTAGAGTGAGAGCTGCCGCACGCGCTCTCTAAACTCTGATCAAACTGTCAAAACCTGGCTGTGCTGATAACACATGAAGCAAGAATCTGTTACTACACTGCCTTTTCATCCCCTAATATGCATTTTTTGTCTAGTACTTAGCTAAAATAGAGAAAGCTTGTGAACCGAAAGTCCCCGCCATTTTGTTTATGTACTATGAAAACAGAGGCTAAAAAAACTGATGAAACTGTAAAACATGTGGTGGGGGGAAGAAATGTTTCTTTTTTTTGACGGAGTGGCTTGGGTGATGGTGGTAGGAAGGGTGATGACACGCAGCAAGAGACCAGAGGTCGGGCTCAAACCCTGGAACTCTGCAGGGTGTCTGTATATGGGTCGCATGCTCTACCAACTGAGCTACCGGGGTGCACCAGGGAGATATTTTAAACAGAACAGAAAGATCTTCATTGACTGATTTCATGTGCTTAAACACTAAAGAAACACACAGTCTTTGTTTTCATGACTGAATTAACAAATGGTCCATTTCAGAATAATATACGTATAGTATTCTTTAGTATATATATTCTTTAGTATAGTTCTTTGTTCTTTGTTGTTCTTGTTCCTTCTAGTTGAATGTTTGTTATGCTATATCTATGTTCATTTTTATGTTTATGTACATTGTGTGCGAAGAAAAACCAAAGTCAAATTCCTTGTATGTGTTTCACATACTTGGCCAATAAAGCTGATTCTGATTCTGATTCTGATATTCTCAAATTATAACTATTGATGCATTAATGTGTTCATGACTTTAGGGCTGCAGCAGGTAGAGGATGAACTCATTTTAATAGCTGTATATACTGCTGGGTGGCTTAACCTATAATAATATAACCTAGCTACAACTTTAGATTATTGATATAAAATATAAATAAACTATATAAAGTAACCAGGGTTAAGACTAACTAAACTAACTAAAGCTTTAAAATAAATGTAGGGGGAAAAAAGTGTAACATTTGCCACTGAGATGTAATGGGGCAGAAGAATATGGTTTAGGTTTAAAGGGTATTAAAGGGTTTAAAGTCTGTTTATGTTTTTTGTGAGGGAAGCGCCATCTCATGGTGACACCCTGCAATTGAATGAATGGGCGTGTCTACAGTGGAATCTAGACACACCCCCAGGAGGAGGGGGGGACTGCCAGCCGAAAGGCAGTCGGATGGAAGGGGAAAATCGTAAGGTACCAGGATAATTTCCTGGTAAATAGGCATCTGGCGAGACAACTGACTGTTTCTTCCGGTGTATCACAGTTAACAACAACAGACGTTGCACCTGGAAACCTCACGACGTCCCGACCGAAAGACTGTTTGAATTGTTTTTGCAATCCACAAAGAGTTGTTCCAAATGTTGACCAATAAGAGCACAAAGCGTTCTTGCGTGCTGCAATTTTTAGGCTTTTCTGAACATTGTGGTTTACATTCTTGTTCCCAGATGTTGGTCCCTGGCATCTCAGTCCCAGAGACATCACGTTGTGAAAAGACAGGAAACTGATATTGATTTGGGACCAATCAGTAGTCTGTTGTGTCTCTTGGCCAAGAATGTCTGACTCTTTAATCATCTAATCTGATGACCATCGTAACAGACGAAAAAATATTGTGTAGTCTTGGTGTTTTGTCTTTTTCAGCTCATTGTTTTGCTTGTCCGACCCACAATTGTAATGTTTTGTTTTTGCTGCTCTCGTTTCCGTCAGAAAAGCTTTGATAAACCCTCTGTACACTGCCTATGCACTGCCTGCTAATGTTGCTCTGTGTCAACAGGATGTGTAAGTAGGCAACTGTGTGTCTAACATATCATCAAGATCAGCTTTATAAGGTAAACAGTGTCTTGCTACAATGCAATATTCGTCTGGGAAAAAGGGATGAATACCAGCTTGTCTTTGCTGATTATATACTGTATACGGTGACAGTAGTGTGTGTAGTGCAGTTTTCTTGGCCACTCACACAGTAATTCGCACAAAGTGTACCCACCTCTCCAGAGAAGGCCTGTCCGTTCAGCAGGTGTTCGGAGCCCTGGCCATCCTCGCTGCCGAAGTGTAGCCGGATCTCCTCCAGACGATGGCTGTACGTCATTGGCCCTCCAGAGATGTTAACCAGATGCTCCTTGTCCAATCGCAGAGAGACGTGGCGGCCAGTGTTGTACATCGTCCCTCCCACCTGGAGAGGAACAGATTAGGCAAAATTGAGTACACAAGAACATAATCATATATAAATAAAGAATAAACAAATAGAACATATTCAAACTAGCAAGCCTCCAAATGGACCTCAAAGTCAAAACCCAACAAAGGAAAGGAAGAAATGACTCATTGTAGCCTTTTGGTTATTTTTTTTTGTTTTTATATTGACTTATTTCAAAAGGAGTAAACATAAGGTCAAGTGAACTGGCAGAACGTTCACATCGAGTCATCATGCAACTTGCTGGTCCTTATGTTGTCTTACAAATTGTTGATGAGTGTCGTTACTTCAGACTGTAACTGGTACTTAGAATGACAAACAGTAAACAGATACACTTAAAATGCACAACCTCTTAACCTCCTGTTATTGTTTCATGCGTCAGGAAACAACTCCTGCATTCATATGCTGACCCACATAAAGGTTACCATGGTTACCACATAGTCTTGCATACATATATACACTGTTTAAGCAGACTGGGAAATTGCTTTTATGACAGATTGTTTGATCAGCAGATGCTTTGCTTTCACACCACAAAAGAACATCAGCCTGTTTATCTGAACCACAGCAAACAGGTCTGTTAACGTAGACTCACTGTATGTGTTTAAAAGAGTACTTGTCTCAAGTGGTAATACTGGCTAATGGTAAATGCTACCACATAGTGTAACATTAGCACAAGTAGTGAACTGACATGACATTAGCAAACTGACTGTCATGTAAGTTATACGGAGGTACAGTATGTTTATACAGCATTAACTAACATTAGCCATCATAAGTTTCTCGTCATGCAAGACCAAGTAATCAACAAAAATTAATTAAACAGAGAGGCATATTATTGCTTATGAATTAACCTTTTTATTTGTAACAGGATGAATATTCTATCTCTTCTGTCAAAAGTTACATCAACTTGCCCATGAACCAGATTTCCTTCAAGTGATAACAAATTTAAAGTTGGATACGGTCCCATAAGCACATTAATGCAGTGCAAACGTGATCATACCATAACCAAAACAAAACAAAAAATAACTGAATTGAGGATTTTTAGATTGTTTTGAAGATATACTGAGGTCTAAATTGAACCTGATCCAGTATTAATCATTGGAATGGCTGAGGAGACTGCAGGTAGCTCAGCAACATCTGCTAAGAAACTCATTCATCAAGGGAGTGCCTACTGTTAAACTCTTGCTAACTGAGTTGACAGAAACTCTGCATTTTATTAATTTGAGAAGATTTTGCACCCATTGATCTCCTCACTGAAAGGCTAATAGAGCTCCAATGAAGTATAAAGTCTACAATACATGTGATGTCAGGCAATACTCCTGGAGAGGGTCGATCTGATGTGAAGACAATTTCTAATGTTGATAAGGGATAAGTAGTCCACTTCATGAGTATTGTGTACTGTGATGTTAAAGCTGCGGCAAGTGATATATTTTTTATTAGTAAGTGTTAAATTGCTCTATATTCCCACAGTAATCATGGTTATAGAGTTTGGTCAGTAACCCATGTCTCTCCTTTGAGAGAAAATACATTTTCTGGTATCCCTGCCCACTTTATCCAATCAGGACAGATAACTCCATAAAGAGGCGGTCCTTTCTGCTTGTTTACACACATCCTCCTGTTTGCTGTTATGCCTGGTGATTACCACTGCATGTTCATGTGGTGATGAAGAGAGGAGGGAGGGGACTACTAAATGCAAAACGGACAGGAAGTTAGCTAAAACGATGACAATGCTTACAGCAGTTTTAAGTTCTTTTGTTGTGTGCTAAAAGAAGAAAAGGCATGAATGTTTATGTGGATGCTAAATATTTGAAACAAAAAATTAACTGAATTGCAGATGTTCCAGCTGTGGATCACTCCACCAAAGGCTTACTGTCATGTTAACTCCAGCTAAATCAACAGCTTTTAAAGATGAGATGAAATCCAACTGTGTTTCTGAAACATTTATTTAACCAGTTATGCCACACAGGTTTGGGAGGGAACATATTTGATACCTGGCACAGTGTTACAGTCTTGTAACCAGTGGTGGAAATGGGGGAGAACGTGGGTGTCTCCCTTAGATTTTGAAAATCTTTTCAATGTTTTTATAGTGTGCTGCTGTTGATGTTGGAGGAATTAGGATGTTCATGTATTTTCTCTACTCCCCAGTCCCCACCCAGAGGAGAGATCTCTGTTTTTCATGAGCCCTTCATCTATGTGTTGTGCGAAGGGTAGAGGACGATGTGGACAATGCTCACTGCCATGAGTGCAACGAGTCTTTTGCATGTATGGGCGGAAACATGCACAATCTGTCCAGACATCTAGTAAGAGTTAATCACATATACAGAAGGACAAATACATGAATGAACTATACAAATATGGTTTAGTGATTAAAAGTAACCATTAGCCCACTGACTGTTTACCTATGAATATGGTTCATTCCTAAATTCAGTAGAAATTCACAGCTCTAGTTTCAGAGCACAGAGCATTCTCTGTATGGAAGATATCCAAAAATTGAAAAATTAGAGATAAAATTTAAAAAAAGGTTATTTTATCACACTACTAGGAATAATTAGGCTGTAAATGAATTTAAAAAAGAAGTAGAAAAATGAATATGTAAAATGAAACGGTGAAAATGTAAAGTGAGAAAAAAGTTAATATGCGTAAACCTAAATGGAAATGCTCAAACTTGAAAGCTTAAATTGCAAAGATGAAATTTCAAATGGAAATTGGAATAAGGCAAAGGAAACATCAAAATGGGAAATCTAAAAGCTTAAATAGAAAAAAATGAATTAAGTTTGATTTTTGGTCCCCCCAGTAGAACATGACTTGAAAATGTAAACTATGCTTAAGTTGCCATGACTGGAAAGGAAAATAAATAAAATGACTTGCCAGTGGAACATTTTGCTGATTAATTCAATATAAAGGTTTTACGTTTAACAATTTAGCAGATAGATTCATAAAATATGTTTCCTTATGTTCATTAAAACTGCTGTTACATTTCATCTGTCTTCAGGTATTTGCTGTGGCATACTAGTAGTCCATAAACATCATCTTAGGCAGACACAAATCATGCTCAAATCATATATTGAGGTCAGAATGTGTAAAATAACGCTTGACTGTTGGTTTATTGGGACACAAAAATGAATGTCAAAAAGATCCGCAAAACATTATGCAAGAAAACAGACTATTGAAAGGATGTCTATTTAGTGAAATCATTCTCATACTGAAGTTATGGAAGAATCATGACTGAAGACTGTAGTGTATTCTGAAGGTTGTTTTTCTCAGTCTTTGTCTTCTGGCTGATATAACAGTTGCGAGTCACTTGTTTAGTAAGAGCTTTAAACACAAATGAAGAAAATCAGATTCTCTTGAAGTCTTTCTCAGCTGTATGAGCTTTGGTTTCAGTAATAAGGGAAAGCTGTTGTCTTGCATTTTTGACAGCTTAGGAATTCAAGTTTTCATTGAAGCCTGCATCATCAAGAAAAGCTTACGCAGGAACAGTCCTGAGGGCTTTATTTAATTAGGCAGCAATCTGAGCAGGAGGGCGAAGCGATGTTGCAGTCTGCAACAACACTCAACAGAAAAATGAGAGAGCCTCAAAGAAAGAGAAGGGAGAGGTAAAGATGAAAAAATGGGTGAAATCATCAGGAAAAATTCAAAATCGATACGTTGGGAGGTTTTAGGGGAAACATGGTAGCCGATTATAAAAGCCATGAATAACGATCTTTATCGGCAGCCCTGTTTATTTATTTATAATCCGGAGTTGTTTCAAAGTGAAGAATTGATATTCGCACCACGACTTTGGGTGGACTTCCATCTCTCTTATCTGCCTCTTTCTCTTTTCTCCTCTTTGACTCCCTTGGCTTTCCTTCCTCTCTCTCCCTCATTTCTTTTACCACTTGCTTTCAAAATGATCACCCCGCCCCCCCTCAAATTCCCAGAGAAAGAAGCCTGCCCACACACTGTAAATATTTTATAGAAGCTCAGAAAAATCAATGATTTGAAAGGAGAAAGAGAGAGGAAGAGGGAGCAATGCAAAGAGGAGATAAGTATGGGGAGGCAGGAGGAGAGAGCTGTGTTGGATTCAGTGCCCGAGGAGGAAAAGGTAACGAGTGAAGGGAACTCTTTCAGGTTCCTGGCATGCTGACAAGGGTGAGGTGAGACCCCTTAAAGGGCCAGAAAAATTTCACCTCCCTCAACACCCCGGCTGGCTATTATTATTTATGAGTTAACGTGGTGCGAGGCCTGTGGACTCTCCTAAAACATCGGAAATGAGGAATGTCCAGCTGCCTGTTAATGAAGGACACTGAGATAATTAGCTAAAAATATGCAGTCTGTTTGTTAATGCCTTCTAAAACACATGATTGTAACAGAAATTAACCATGTTACCTGATCTGACCTGCCAATACTATGGCTAAAGTTTGGTTACGCTTAGACCAAAACAAACAAACAAAAGCTACACGAAACAATTCATCCAATAACTGTGTGTGTGTGGAGGGTTTCACTTGCAGTGATGAACCCACAGAGAATATTCACCGACTCTTGCTCTTCCTACATTGAACAGGTGAGCAGTAAACATTACTACAAGAGGAATGGCGCTCACTAAAGCTTATACCTCCTCCAAGGCCCAGCAGTCCCCTTTAATTCAATCAAGCCTATTCCAATATCAAATATGATATACTTAAATCCCTTCGATCCAGACTTTTATTTGGATCCGCATCAGATTGAACTGTTATGACTTACTACTTTTTTCATCAAGAACCATATATTATTCCCTGAGAAATTGACAAAAACGTTGAAAGTCTTGCAATGTTAAAGAAAGTGAGAAGATAACCCTGCATTTGTCACTTTATCCGCATCCGCGTGAAAAGTTATTGGGGTCTATCCTGGGCTGACACCCATCCTCCATCCACGTTTTGCTGGAAATCTGTTCAGTAGTTTTTATGTAATCGTGCTGACAAACCAACAAACAAACAGACATGGGTGAAAACATGACCTACTTTGTGGAGGTAATTAGTGATAGTTGCTCTGTGTCTGCTGGATGTGAAAACAGAAGGTTTGTTCACTTGATTGACACATGTTAATGACTTTAACATGAATAATGACTTTATATTTTAGACATGTATGACTTTTAGGGGTAGAAAAAAAAAGTTAGTGCAGCTTTAAAGTTCCCATGAATCAGCTAGTGGAGTGCTATTTCCTGCAAAATCGACATTGTTTGCTGTAAAAACAGGCAGCTAGGGAGGGACATTTTCTGGGTATTAACTGGTGTTTACAGTAGCCAATAGCACTGAAATCTGCGTAAGATGGAGCCATGGAGCTATCAGTCACAGACTCTGTCCAGCTCCCAGTAACAAAGGTTGGACTGGGATGGAAGAGCACAGCCTGCGAATAGACTGAGGCCAGTCTGATGACAGGGAATACAGTACCAAGGTGGTTTTCTTCTTGGGTTTGGGCCAGCAAATAGGACCACGTACTCAGCTGCCCAGCTACCTAACGGCAGATATGTTAGCGGCAGTTAGTGGTTACTTTAGCAATGAAGCTACTGGTATCTGTCCATCAGAAAACTCCATAAAACACCTTGGTACTGTAATTGGCCTCCATTGTTCTCGGAGGCTATGAACAGTCCAATTTGGGATGGTTCATTGAGAGCAAAGTAAATCTATTGAGACAGAGTAGCAGCAGTGAAAACTGTTTCACCCAAAGCAATGAATTATAAGTTATAAAGTTGTGTTTTTTTTACAGTAACGAGTGAGACCCGGCCCCAAGAGACACTGCGCTCTGCTGTTTTGAGAGGACCGCACTGTACAGCCTTGACTCCTGTGGTTTCACATTTTTCAACAAATGGCTTTGTTCCCATTCAGAGAAGAGCAATAGTGAAGTCTAACATGATGTTGGTGATAAGGAGAGGACCTTCACCAAACTGTTGCCAAAAGTTGAAAACATATACAGTATGGTCCATCATCATACGTGGTTCTAAAGGGGCCGATGAAAAACAGACCAACAACCAAAAGTGGACAAAAGTATGTGGATGCTTGTGTCCCACAGCACAATAATGATGCACAAAAAAGAGAAAGCACAGGTGGAATATTGAGTTTCTCCTGCCTTATATCCTCACACTACTGTCTCATGTGACTGTGACATATAGCGAGCAGTGTGCGCCCATTGTATAGGATGACAGGTTTTTTTTCCCAACCAATATCTGTTGTTCAGGCTGATTGCTCTTGTCAGGGTAAATGGCTGGAGGCTGGCTGGGAGGCGAGGGTAGTGAAGTGTGGTTGGGATGACAAAGGCAAGGAGAATAATCATGTTTGTCTTACAGTGAAACCGAGATACAGAGCGGCCGCTAAGAGAGCATGTACAGTAAAAAGCTGCTCCTTTTCTAATTGGTAGTTCTTTCATCCTCTGGGATCGATAATCCCCGGCTACTGAAGTGAAGCACTCGCAACAGCAAAACAGAAGAGAAACTCAGAGACGGAGGGAAAACAAGCTAAGAGGCTGTACGTGATGCAATCTTAAATATGCAAATGATTAACTTTCAAAATGGTGATTTTGAAAAGGCAAACAAGACTCTGCTGGAGAACAAAAGCACTTTCAGAGATAGAATGAAAATAAAAATCATTCATATTTTAAGCAAAACAGTGAATCTTCTGAGATGGGGTTGAAAGAGATCACACTTAGCTGCATTTAGCCAGCTGGTGGGAGCCAGGCTTGAAGAATACATAAATACTCTCTTGAATAAAACTTGCTTACTTCATTTGTCATGTTTCTGCTGCTACAATTACCAGCCAGTCAATGTGGTGGGAAGGTTGCAAACAAAGCAAAGGCACTATATTCCAATCTGCTTTCTCATTATTCTTTGGAGTTTCAACATTTCTGCAAGTAGTGAAGTAATTATTACAAGCGGGTTGTGAAGTTCATATTTTCATTCTCAGGGCTGAATGTACTTCTGAAAATTGCTTGCTTTTGTGCTCTATTCATGAAAATAAACCCAGCCTGTCAGATAAGCAGAGGGCTATGAGTTACTTGTATATTGAGCTGTGATAAACACGGCGGTGAGACAATCAACAAAACACTTGCAGCTGTCCGACTCTTCTCATGTCTCAGCATTAGACTATTATATTGATTAGTCCGTCTCCGCTTTTACACTAATGGCTTCAAAATCACATCAGGAAATGCTATTCTGCCCTCCAGACTTTTGTTAAGAGTTTTGCCATAAACAGTATACGAATTCTGTAGTTCACCTCATGGTGTACTTTGACTTTCATCTGACCTGAAACTGAGGCTTTTTGGGCTTTCAAGCTGTGTCACACAGCTCCATTGTTGTCCCAAATATATACAATATATATATATACAATTTAAACAACACACATCAACGAGCCACACCGTTACACTGGGTAACTGGGTGCTCCCACAAATACTCACTAGAGCACCAAATGTGGCTTAATCCACGGTTGAAAATAGTCCCACAACAAATAGTCTATTTTCTCTGGTTTCATTTTAGGTAATAACTTGGTTTGATAAAAACTATTGTGACCAGGTGTTTTTAGGAAATTGCTGAGCCTTTTTGAAACTATATCATTTTTGGAGCTATTTTAAAGGTGGGAATCTTTTTCTGCCTAAACGTATCATTACGAAGTAAATACTGATTACATAGTGTAATGGCTGTAGAAAAATGACACCATCTGCGTTTAGACTGGTTCCCTATAATCCTACTTTCATTATGCTATTTGGTCTATCACCAGGCTGGGTTTTTCACTTTACGACACTAAGGCACAAAAGCACACCTGCCACTGTGCAACCAAAACAGGAGGAGGATTTGTTCTCCCCTGTATCGTAGCTTTCCCCAGGTAATGATGGAACAACCGGACAAACTCTGGAAACTCTCCCTGCAAAAGACAAAGAACAATGTTGACAGAGGAGGTAAAGGAGGCCAAGAGGGAGAGTGATAGATACAGAGGTAAAACAAGAGTGAACGGACTGGTGTTGTGTCAAAATCTGTTCCCGTGTTGATATGTGTTTACTCTTCTGCCAGGAGACCAAGTGATTTACTGTCCTTTTATATTAGCACCGAGATTAGGGTTTCTGGGTCAAATTTTGATTCTTACCATTGTTTCTCGGACTGTAGCCAGGCTGCTGGCCATGTTGCTAACGCTACTGTTAGCTGCTAGAAAACGGACTAGGAGCTGCAAGGAAGCCAGGAACAGAAGAAAGAAACATCTATGTTTGTTTCTGACACAAAAATCCATGTTTGTTTTTTGGCTCCTAAGTATTAGCGATCAGGGTTGTCTTTGCCACAGTGGTGCCAAATACCACTTGGAAAATGCTAGGAGGGGAGATGTCAAAAAGTTGTCTGTTTCCACTTTACATCCACATACAACAGTAAGGGTATGGGAGTCAGAAAGTATTGAGTAATGGTTCAACATATTATTGTATTGTTTTGGCCCTGGGAGTTCTGACAGTAACAAAAATATTAAATATTAATTCATATATAACAACCCGATTAAGTTTCTAAGCTCCACATCACATCGTTGTTCCTTTAAGGCAGCGATAATGAATATTTTTATAATGAAAATATATGAAATGATATGAATGACTGACTTGAGACAGAGCTTTGTAGTGACTTTCAGGCTGGACTGAAACTCTGAATCTCACATCTCCAATCTCTCCTGTTTTTGTTAGTGTGAGTTAGCTTGCACCTTTGTCATTATAATCTTTTTATTCCAAGACATTTTTATCTCGTCATAATAGAAAAAGCACAGGTGTAACTGATAACATTAACAATGGTTCTGTTCTATTCAAGTGCCCCAGTAAGCCATGACAGTGTGACAGTGAGCCAGCATGACCAATACCAGTAGTGTGAAACTGAAGCAGGTAAATGAAATTCAGACATTCTTCATTCCATTATTTACACCCTTTTCCTACTGAGACATGTCAAAATGTCTTCAGTGACAAAGCCCCATCATAATGTGTGTTCCTGCTAAGGCCTTATACACCATGTGGAGAGAGAGATGTGGGGCAGAGATACTGTACGAGGTGAGAGGGACAGGTACAGACAGTTTGTCCTAAAAACAACGGGAAGTTAGTTATTGTAGTTTGACAGCTAAGTTTGCCCATCAGCTATTAACACAGTCAGCAGTTACAGCCATAGTAGTGGATGTGACACACAGCTTGTGGAAATAATTAAGGTGCTTTACCTGATTACTGCAGTTTACATTGACATTGTAGTCCAGCTTGGAGTCATAACTCAGTAAGACCATAACACCTAGGCCTGACACACATACACAATTACATTGTGACTTATATTTTCTGAGGATATCGCTATCTCAGGATGAACATGTATAAATCCACATAGAAATCATAGAAAAAGATGGTTCTTATGAATCTAGAACTTGCCTGAGAAACACGTTTGTAAGTTTTTCAGTATCACAGTGAACCATTGATAGATATCTGTGCATCAATGGGTATACTGGTCATAGATTTGCGACTTGCGAAAAAGACCAGAAAAATATGTTATCCTTTGTAACATGTGCGTTGTGAAAGGGTCTATTTCGACCCAAAGCATCTTCTCTGAAACCTCACCAAGTATTTCTGTTGTCTAAACCTAACCATAGTATTTTTGGTTGGATCTGCTATCTCTGTGTGATAGAGATCCCAACTCTCACTCAAACATCGGCCCAGCTGCAACCCTACAGCCCTATAACCAAACCAGAGCCTTAGCCTAGAAATTACCAACAAAATGTCCCCTCTTTGGAGTTTCTTCCTTGTTTAGGCAACACACAAACATACTTTCTTTTATTCACACACAGTCTAGTGTGTACTGGCAGCTACATCCACTCATCACAACAAGTGTATCAAAAACATATCAAAAAAACAGAGGAAGCTGTCAGCACAGCTTGATTTAGATAGAAACTGATATAAAGCAAACTGCATCAGTACTGAGCCTGACAGCTGCCACAACATTTCACACAGACACACACAGAGACATACACTGACACACACACACACACACACATTGTTATAGCACAGTTTCAATTAAAAGATGCACAAGAGTGGGAAAAGATCACAGCCGTCAGCAATATACAGGAACACACTGCTGGTCTGTGCATGCATGTGTGTAATGTATATTAAGGCTTTTTTCCCTGTTCATTAATGTAAATTACAAAGTGCCACCCTTTGCAATAGTATGTCTTGTCATATGTCAATGCTGTGCATCTCCTATAACCCCCCTAATACACCTCATTGTGTTCAAGCAGCCTAAGCATGCTTTTAATTTGTTCTAAGAAGCTTCTAGGAGCGATGGAGCCGAAAAGGACAATTGCAATGCTCGACAGGCCTCCCTTAACAGATAGTGATACTCACAACGCACCACCACATTAGAGGTAATAGCTCTGGGCAAACGTAAACAAGTCATAAAGGAGATTGTTGACTGTCTGGGGCGGACTTGGTCATAGCAGGCAGGTACGCGTAATAGAAAACAGCAGTAGCATGCTGGTAATGAGAAAGCACAAGGAACATCATCATTATCTGAGCACACAGATCAATAGAGTAAATTACCCCTTGTTACAAGAAGAAGTCTACCCTAACTACTCTATATGTTCAGCTATTAGACTGCAGTATTGCTCTGTTTACACTGAGCATTTTAAATATAAAAGCCACCATCACCAAATGAAAAAGGGTTTAGGCTGAAAGAAAATCATACACCTAAGCAAAGTTTTAATATGTCAGAGTAGCACACGTGCAGCAGCACAGGGTAAAACAGAAAAGTATTGGAAATGGTGATAAGCTACATGAATATATCAGACAGTAATTATGAAATGCACACGTGCTTTAACAACCATCAGATGGGTTTTAATGTCCTCTCTAAAGGCCTGCAGCTCTAAGCACTGAATCATGGCGAAAGTGTAATGTATTTGATTATAATACAAGATGACTGGTGCTCTTTCATTAAGGTGTGCAGATGTGGAGAGTAAATGGAACGGATAGAGACAGAGGCGACGCTACAGAGCACAGGAGGGCGGGAGGGAAAGAAAGAGAGAGGAGAAAAGGGGCGAGAGAAAGACTAGCCGTGATGAATTAAATAGAAGCAGGACTGTGTGGGTTGCAGCTCACTGAAGTTATGGACACACATTTCAGTGCAGCAGTTCCAGTAATGCTACATGATGAGAGAGATTCAACACTGATCTGAGGCATTTGGAAAGAGATTTCAAGAGACTGTTCTGTCCTCAGCAGAAAAACAACAGCTTCGCTAGTTTGTTCAAATCAAACTGTTCACCAGACAAGAAGCCTGAAATTGGGCAATTCTGAAAACCCTCTGATTACGTGGTCTGACAATGCTTTTTTTTAAATGATCAGCACTAATATTTTTGAATTTACTGCAATATGGTCTAACCTGACATGGCAGATGGTTTGTCACACAGAACCATCTGGAAAGGAGCCCCTAGAAAGTGTTTAGAAAAGGGCAGGTACTTAAAAAATCCTGGCAGGTGATTGGACAAACCATCTGTCTATCAGTGTCCATCACTGACTGACTCTTTGGTTGATTACAGTGGAGTTGATGTACAGCAATGGGGCATCTATGCCTCTATCTGTGAATCTATGACACTAATCTCTGTTGCATATTTTATGCGCTGTTTTTTGAGCTAGTAGATGCTCAAGAAGTGGGGATAATACTGAAACGAATGCTAAAACACTGGTTCAGACACATGGACCACAGTAAATGTCCAAGCACCCCTCCGTCTCTCATCTGAGAGTCTCTCAACAGTCGAAATAGGCTGTTAAACTCAATGGTGGAGTGAGAAGCAATTAATTAGACCCTGTAAAACATTTGGAAACCAATCAGGCTCCAGTACCTGAGGGGCCTCATTTATAAAAATGTACTTGGGCTGTGTTTTCAATTTGATGGAAAGACTGAACACACAGTGATGCACATTATGTGCACAAACAAATGTGCTTCTGTGCAGTTGTATATTCACACTTGCAAGAAGTATATCACTACAATTAACAAATTAAGGTATCAATGACAAAAGTTGTAGATAAATGCAGTGTACTGCATCAAAAACGGCATGACTGCCCATCTAGATCATCACCATTCATGGTGTGCAGATTCTAAAAGAAAATGAGATATTGGAAAAAATTCCTCATGTTCCACATCAAGAAATGTCTGTATATCAACACTAGCTTGGGTAGAAGAGCTGATTCGTTGACAGTCTCTCGTTATTCACTTTGACATAATCACATTTGATTGTGGGATTCCTCCAGAGTATAATGGGCAGTGGCAAAACTGAACACACAAACACTTTGAATCAAACTGCTGCCAAAGCACAAAATCCAGATAATACATTTCTCCTTTCAGTCATCCTCTAAATTGTTGGCTGTTGAGAAAAGAAGGCTCGTGAAAACTGCTGTGGAGCCTTCTTTAATGTGACAGCCTAACAGCCTTCTTGAAAACAGGGGACTATCCTTCCCCCTTTAATCACATTAGACGAAAGTGGTCAAGGGAACATGTGTAGCTTTAGAAAGTGATTATGTTACATTTTTAATTCGGAGTAGCGCTCTGAGCCTTTAAGGCTGCTAGGAGATTCCTTTTATTCTCAGGCTGAAAGCATATGTTTGTCTTTGTGTCCATGACTATCTGGAGACGTCTGATGTGCCAGAACAGTGAATTTCAAAAGAGCCGTTGGAGCATCTCCCGGATATGGCTATCAAGATGATGGCATTTCAAGACAACTTCTCATGTCACCAAAACAAGAAAAATAAAAAAGAGCTGGCAACTGGTGACTGGAAGTAAAGGAGGCTTTTAATACAGCATACCAGTCTAAGTACTGCCTGTAATACTTGTTTCAGTCATGGTCATCAGGGGATCACCGCTCACCGAGTCTGTTCTGAAAGTCAGAGAATCACTTTCGAAAGGTGTAATATCTTTTTTTGTGCAGCTCTTCTTTTTCTGCCTGTGTTTCAACTTTTCCTCAGTCATACACCTTGGCTTTTTAGGGAAGTTACTTTGAACCCTGGAGCAGTTTCTCCCTTTGTTGGGTTTGTTTGGACTCATGAGAACACAGCAATCACAGTCGGGTGCAGACCAAATCAATTGGATCGAGCCCTTGTTGACAAGGAGGTTTCTTGGTATGTTTACAAACCAAGCCGGGAGCTTCGTTTGGACTCAGATCGTGGTCTGAATGCGATACGACCATTCCTGGTCTCACAAAATTTTGTGAAATTTGAATAGTTTAAATTAAAAAAAAAAAAAAGATTGCTCAGTGTATGAAATATGCAAAACCCTTCTGCTCATGAAGAAGACACAAGTAAAACTGACAGTAGGCCTGAGGGTGTGAAGGTCAGCTTGTGAATAAGTTTGCACTTTTACTTCAAACTCTGACAGCTCAGGTTCACATCCCAATTGATACTTAGAAGTTTTCAAGATAAGTCAAGCTTTTATTTGCAGAAAAAGTTTTAGCAACCAGAAGTACAGAAAATCCAAACATTATATATAGCCTGGCAAAAATGAATAGCAATATAAAAGAGATAGATCAACATTTTGGGAAATGCACTCACCAGATACAATCAGTCACAATCACTGTGTTAAACATGGAGCTGGAATAAAGCAACACATCATCATACATTCACGGCTGAATAGGTCATTCATTGTACACTAACAGTTTGGTTAGGTTTGGGAAAACATTGTGGATTGGCTTAAAATAACTTTTAAAACATGCCTACAAACACATCTGTACTAGCAGATCTATCTGCAGACTCAGAGGGGCTACACAACACGGCTACTATATGATGCACCTTCAAAATGGTTAGGTTGAGGGACCAAAACTTCTTTGTTTGGGTTGGGAATAGATCACAGGGGGGCGTGTCAAGTAGTAAAGGCTAGTCTGTGAGGCTGCAGCTGGGCCCTTTCCATCTACAGCTTGCTAACGAACACCAACCACTCTTCCTAAAACAATGTCATTGGGTTGGAGGCAGGAATCTCAGAGAAAGATCTGATCTATGCCCATCTCAAAATATAGACAAAGGCAAATCTGTATATATACATGGGTAGATACCACTAAACGTACTTGCAAAGTTGGGTAGCAATGACTTACATTTACTCTGTTACATGTACTTGACTAGATTTTTTTGAGAAAAAATCTTTACTTTTACTCCGTTTGCTCACTGCTAAACAATAAAACAATGGCACTACTAATAGCACTAATTTTATTTGTTATTTTATGCGTTCATGCACATTCCATTAAGACGCAGGTAGTCAGCTGGTCCAGGGTCTGCTGGTGCTCTGTTATCGATCCGACCACAGCCACGCCTCCACATGACTCTGTTCAAAGCAGCAGGAGTATGGCTTGCAAATTGTGCTAATATTTACAGATGAATTAACAGCGTACAAATCAACAAATATTGGAAGGATTGCCATAACATTTTGCACAGTTATTTGTGGTCCTAAGAGGAATGTTGAGTGTTGAGTTTGGTGATCTTCCAACTTTTTCGTAGCTTACCACCAGCAGATCAAAGCTTTTTTCAGTGAAAAAATTATATTAATTGGCATAAAATTAGAAAAATGGTTTCCATGGTTTCCAGACAATGTTTTTTGTTGACTTTAGTGGACCCCTTACTTCTCATATCAGGAGGTTACATTTTTGGTCATGAGTAAAATATCACTACATCGACATGAAATGAAGGGGAGACACTTATGTTCCCCACAGATGAATTTTAAGAATTACAATGATCCCCTGACTTCTCCTTTAGCATCATCACCGGGCCAAAATATATATTTTCCAATGCCTTGTTTTATGAAAAAATACCTGCAAAATGCATGACATTACCAGCTGCACTTTATATTTAGTGCCAATAAGCAATTATAAGTTTGCTTACATGGTAAACATGATTAACAATTCTAAAATTCATGACTAGACTGCTAAACATCAGCATGTTGCAAGCATTTTAGCATACTGACTTTAGGATTTAGCTCAAAGAGCTGCTCGTGTGCATGTAGTTTTGTTGTTCTGTTAAGCCTGTGTGCACCAAAGTGATGAGTACACTAATTTGAACCAAAGCAAACATCTTTTATGTTTGAATTTCAGCTCTCAACAGATCACTTCTGTCCTCCATGCTCCTTTGAGCCTCCTCTACTCAACTCACTCACTGCTGGATTCCTCACCAGAGGTCCACTCTTCTTACCAAACCTAATTGCTTGATGATGAGTGGCCACAAGCCCTCTGCTGGGTCCAAGTCTCCTCTTGATTCTATCACTCTCTTTGTCATTCCTGCCACGGCGGGAGCTTTCACTCCGTAGCCGGCCGGTCAGATTAGCTGTCCGTAACCACCGCTGGAAATCAAGTAACAGCTGATAACGCAGAAATGGGGAAAGGGGGGAAGAGGGAAAAAGCTGGGCATAATGTCATAGCTTTGCTATCTGAGAAGTTGATTGCAATCGCATACTGGACAAGAGCTCTGTTTTGGAATTTAATAAGGGTACAAGAGAGTTCAGCTTGTTCCCGAATAAAAAAGTTCTCTCAATTCTGGCAAGGTCACATGTGGTATAGAGTGTACAAGTGTTGAGAGGGTGAATAAAAATAATAGAGTTTTCTTCACTCCCCTCTTTTTGACATTGTAGTGCTTACCTCAGGGCAAAGACAGGCAAAGGCAGCCAATAGCTTTGATGGAAGACAGGTACAGCGATAAATATTTGATGCTATTGACGGGTTGTTGTACTCAGAAAGAGAGTTATGGAACTAGTACACCCTAATATAATAAAAGCTACCGTCTTGCCAGCAAACTCTGCATCTATGTGTAATCATTGAAAGAGGTGATATCAAGTCCGAAAGCTGCCATTGATTCAATATTTTGATCCACAAAGCCTTCGGAAACCTGCTGAGTCAGCTAATAAACGGAGGCTTTTAAATGTAATTAGCTGCAAACATCAGGGAAGTGTTTTGACAGATGCTGCAGAGCGTTTTTAAGAACGAAATGGAAATTCAATTCAAATACTTTAAAAAAATGGAGCCAGGATAAAACAGAATTCAAGAGTGGTTATTTAACTTTTATGTACAGCAAATATGATAAAAACAAGTAGGACTGCAAAAGTTAGGACAAACTTTTAGATGCAATTTCTCTCCTCTGTCTTGCAGGTTGAAACAGAAGAGGAGAGGAGGAAGATGAGGCAGTCCTAGCCTTCTGTTGCTAACCTCCACTTCATCAAAATCAGTGCTTTCTGGCTGAGTGACAGTGGGCAGGTGTAAAGTGGCGTCCATCGAGCCCCTGATTAAGACCGCGGCCATGCCAGCGAGATGACAGCACAGCAGCGGCCCAGTGTGAAGTGACGCTCTGGAACATGTCCCACTATGCCATCTGTTTTCTCATGAGCCACATCACGAAGGGTAGACAGAGGGTGGCTGGCAGCAAGGTTCACACACGATAGGGACACACATATTTATATGCATCAAACACAAGAATAATCCTGGGGGTTCCCACCATACCAATAATGTAAAAGAACCTTTCAATAACCTTCCATTGTACAGTAGGCATAGCATTTCTATTACCTGAAACATTCTTCATGTTTGCTACTTGGATTATGAGAGTGTTAGAAAGTCAGGAAGTGACTGTCCTGAAATCCTCTACCTCAAGCTGCACTTACCAAGATTTTTATATCAACAATTGATCAAATGACTAAGTGTAATGTGAAAGGGTGTGACAAACCCTTTCACAAACCCACAGAGAATTATCACCTGACTGTTCCTGTCAGTTCTAAGTAGAATTTTAGTGTATGTAGGCTCATTGTTTTGGTTTTTACATAACTCATATATGTTTTGGACATTCTGATGTAAAAATTACATTTTTCAGACAATCAATTCAGAAGAAAACTAACTTTTTTGAGATCTTCCTATGTCTCAGCAACACAATCAAGTTTGTATTTGGTCATCTTTGTTATAGAACATCTTCAGTATGGCTACTTTTGAAATGAAGAAATGATTGGATACCAATTTCACAACTGGCTAAATTTGGACAGGAAAGGATAGAGTCAGACTGTCCTTTTATTAGGTTTGCTAATGTTACTTCCCCATTGAGTGAAAGAGTCACGCTCATCCTGCCAAAGAAAAATGATCAAATTCCTTAACCTCAATACAATGCAGCCTATTATTTGAAAAGAAAAACAACTTAATTTTAGCCTAACGTGTCAGATGGCTTGTTACACAGAACCATCTGGGGATACTTTGCTAAAAAATTCAAAACTCAAAGTTCAAAATTAAAAAAATATTCGATTTGACTGGTGATTGGATGTACCATCTGTCCAATCGCTGTCTATCATGGGCTAACTTCAACCAATCAGATCAACAGTGGGAGAGCGCTACCACCAGTGGAGCAAGTTGGAGCAAATAAGAGAAGAGCAAAAACATATTTTCCATTGAGAAAAGTCTTCTTTGCCTTTCTTTCAATTCAACTCAATCTCTCCAGTTCTGATAAAACTGATGCTAGCGGCTACGGTCACTGATTTGCTCTATCACAGTGTGTTCAGCCACAAGCACGTATCTTGAAGTCTGGCAAGGTGGATTCACAAGATCACATGATCATGTGAAACCAGCTGCCTTGCAAGGTAAACTACATTTTTTAAAATTGTCTGAGCATCAAGAACAGTTTGAATGGTGATCATCCTTCAACTATGCAATTCTTTGAGAGAGGAGGCTCTCAGCTAAAAGTCCTTACGTTACCATTAGTACATGTTGTGGCCACAAGCCACAAGGAATGAGTTATGGCTCGGATACCCTGTACGCACCTATGTGACATTCACACAGGCGTCTTGAACACCCAAACATACCCCACTGCTCACAGGGTAAAGGAGGAAAGGAGGTCAGGATTAAATTAAATTAGCGTCAGAGCACTCGTCCACTCGCAGCTCGCTGCTGGAGCTCTGAAAGCTGCTCTGATTGTACTGGCATCCTCATTAGCATTCAGACGGGAGTGCGGGACTGCAAAGCTACTGTCGGCCTACTTATCATTGTGGGGTTGTTAAAAAGCAGAGCCATATGTATGCGTCAGCCTGCATGAAGTACTGTATCTTATCTCTCTGCGAAGATCTGGATTCATACCGCAGCTCCAGCTGCTCTGCTGCGGGAAAACGCTGAGGCCATTTTTCAAATGGAAGGCCCCATATTTGTATTTTCCTCCGTGTTTGGTGCACTGAATGGTTTGGAAAGCACTTAACTTATGATTGAACTAGGGAGGCTTTAATTTAGAAATCACTTTAGCAACTTAACAAACACATTTGAAGATGAGGGACATTAAACCCAAACAGATTATGGCACTGACATACTGTACTGCCATGCTTTCTGGGATTTAACTTGATACACAAAGTACCTCAGATGGAGAGCTTTACGCGTAATCAAAAATTACATAAAATGGAGAAATAACATTGTCTTTTTGCTCTGCTGCAGGAGACGGAGAGCTAGAGTGGAAAAGGAGAGATGAGTACGGAGCAAAATAGCGAGGGTGGGGATGGAAAGTGAATCAAGGAGATGGAGGAAAAAAAACTTGTCCTCATAATGTGTCTTAAAATAGGGTAGGTCGCCCACACAGACACTTTGCTCCTGGGTACTTTGCTCTGATTTATTTATTTTGTTTGTGGTAAGGAACGATCCACTGGGCATTGTATGAGGGGGAAGCCCTATGCCTGGCCCTCAGGCTCACTTTATGCGGCTAAGGCAGCAGTAACTCTAAATTTAAACCCTCAATTTTTCACATCATTATCACTCTCCTTTTTCTCTGGGAGTGTGAGCTGAGAACAACTAGAGTTGTTTTTTTCTAGTGGCTGGAGTGTGTTTCAAAGCACAGAATCACAGAGAAACCTTGTGATATGAGTTCTGTAAAGCCCTGGACAGTAGAGACCTGTGGGACTGTACAGCAATAGAGAAAAGACTGTGGATAGTAAGTTCCGGCGTGATTTGTATCAGAATCACAGTTAATGTTTATATCTTGGGGCTACAACAGGAAAGGACAAGCAGGCCTGCAAGGTTAGGATCATCTACAAGAAGAAACAAGAGAAAAAGAGGCCAGATAGCCTCTGAAATGAGTGTGTGCTAAGTGGGGGAGAGATGAAAGATGAGGTTCAGGGATGCAGCTCCACTCGCTGGATGCAGAGCTCAAAACACAGCGCAATCAAAGACTTAGAAGTGAATCAGTAAAACAAAGGGAGGAAGAAAGTGAGGACGGCAGGAAAGCCGAGGCCTTCTATCGTTTAAAGCTTTTTCACTTTATCTGTTGTCGATTGAAGTCGGGACACTGAAGTTGAAGGGCTTGTTGCAGAGTCCTCGACTCATTAACACTAGAAACAAGTAACAGTGGCAAAGGGCCAGGTGGTTTTTTCAAGCATTTCAAAGTTGATTCTGTAGGTGCTATGCAGCAGTCCTGATTGAATACTGATTGAATGTGTAAATATTCTGTGCATGTTTCTCTTTTGCTGAGATCAGACTACAGAACATTTGTGTGTCCCAAGGCAAGCCCAAGTCAAGAGCAGTAAGTCCCAGGTCAAACCTGAATCAAAACCAACAAGTCCCAAAACAAAACCAACAATTCCCACGTCAAGCATGATTCTAGACCAACAAGCCTAAATCAAATTTGCTTCAAGACCAAATAATCCCAAGTTGAGCCGAGGTCAAGACCAACACTTCTCAAGTTATGTCAAATCAAGACCTAGTCCCAAGTCAAACCTGCATCAAAACTAACAAGTGCCAAGCAAGCCCAAGTCAAAACCAACAAGTCCCAACAATCTCTGTAAGACTGATTCAAAGTATGTCTGTTGTCAGCAAAAAAAAAAGTGTGGATCAATACACACTTGTATGACATCATTGTCAATAATTCTGATTCAGAATATCAAGTCATAATATCAAGAATTCAGTCCAAGTGAATTCATAAGTCATTAGAACAAATTTGATTTTGCCAAGTCAAGTCTGAAGTCTTAAGATTTGTTGAGCCAGATTTAAGTCCAAGTCATGTGATCTGACTCCACATCTACAGCCTCTCCCATCAGAGCTATTGCTTTTTTCTTAACTGATTTTCCATAAGTATACATTTTACTATCCTCTCTCAATGTTCCACACCTAGACTTTTCATTATCACATAGACTTTAATGTAGATGTACATATGATCTGCTGCCCACCCCTGCAGTAGATACAGTATATAACAGTTAAAGTCCTCTGAAGAACCACACATTAGCCACTGTGTTAGTCCACCTCACTACCTCAGTCTACCTCATTGCCAGTTGCTGATTAGTGATTCCTTTTCAACACATCCTCTTGTGGACTGCCATCCCCAGCTACCTTGGATTTTGTGCTGCAGCCAAGAACAATGTGAGTAATATGACGCCAGAATCTGGGCTGCATAAAAAAACTGAAAAGAAGATAGGAATAATCACCCAAATGAATTCCTGGATTTCCACAAAGACAGCAGGCTTATATTTCTAGTTAATACATTAAAACCCCCGCAGTCACACCAGGATATAATAACAACCTGCACAGAGCTGTGTAGGTGTACCTTAAAAAAAATCTGTAAAAACTGGCGGTGCAGTAATCTGGTGCAGCCCTATTTGAAATAGGTCGGAGGTTTATATATAATATAGTCCCAAAAACAAAACCTTTGACTGGTGTAGTAACACATGCAGAAACGAATGTCTCTCATAAAAACATCACATTAGTAAAGGGCTTGAAAAATATAGCTGTGATATATTTCTTGCAGTAACAGTTCAGGGACACACTGCTGTCAGGAAGCATTTTAGATATTTGTAATCTTGGAACAGATTGAAAAGATGTGAAATAGCAAACTGTCAAATACTCACATGAAGCACCTCCGTTAATTCCCCTTTATTACTGTGCAACATGCAACACGCACACAAAACTGAGAATAACAAAAATACATTGAAAATGTATTGTTGCAGCAGCTAAGTTCTGTACCTAAATCACAAAATGAAACTGTGTCAAGACAGTGTGCAGAACTCTGCAGCAAGCAGCTGATTTTTGGCTAAAAACTGTGGCAAACCTCTGGTTACCTGGCCAGAACTACATGGCCGAAATATAAAGTTATCAACTAGGCATATGAACACGGAGCACACATTAGCATATTAGGTTGAGCAAGGCACTTCATTAATGCTGCACTGTTTTCCTATATCAACAATGGTTATAATGTGGCTGTGTAATGTGAAAAGGATTGCTTGTAATCTCAAAACACGGCAAATTAACACCTGGAGTTCCCCTCAGATTATGGATCGTTCTAGTGTCTTTTAGCTCACTGTCATCGTATGTCAGCCCGCTGTTTTGATCCCAGTACTTCACTGACATAATTTCCATCTACAGCAGGTAGCCGTTTGAAGAAAAAGCTCCAATAAACCCATAGTACACAACTGAATTGTAGACAGACAGCATTAGCGACTAGCTGGTGAACGCAGTGGAGTATTTAGCACCTAGAGAGCCAGACACTTTTTACATGAGTTGGTGGAGACCAAAACAGAGCTAAGAGACGATTGAAAATTGGACCCGACCAGTAAGACAGTACTCCAAATGAATGCTAATGTTGCTCCATGTCTACTGGATGTATAATGAACTTGTTTGCTAGCATGTTAGCTATGACAACTTTATAAGGTGATTAAATGCTTGTTCTGCTGCCCTCACGTAGCCAACAAAGCACCTAGAGTGTTAGTTTTCGATGTGAATGGCTCCACAGTCAAGCTAGCACTAATACATATGCAACATCTGGTTAGACTTTCCAGATAAAGCTTGTTGACAAGAATTTCACATAATATGACACGTTATGACGTTTGAACTGTGAAACGGTCATGGTTTGGTTAGGTTTAGACATAAAAACTACTTTGTTAGGTTCATAAAAAGCTCATGCTTTGGGTTAAATGAAGACGTGCAGTCACGTCACTTACATAACATAACTTAAAAACAAATGGCTCTTGACTCTTGGTCACATTCAGGAAGTGAACCCAAGGTTTTTGGTGACTCGAACCACAACCTGACTCAGACTTGTCTTCTTTTGTTCTTTACTGTATAATACTGCACTTAAGGGGGCTTCAAGAAGTGACACAAAAGGGGTAACTGCAGCGTCCGAATTATAAGTGTTGAGCCACTGACCAGGCGGCTGTATTTAATGTGTTATAAGAGAGAACAGAATGATCATGGCTATCATAATAATAATAATAATAATAATAATAATTATTATTATTATTATTATTATTGTTAATAATCATCATCGTCATCATCACCAATAGAAAGCATCAAAGTGAACTGCACATAGAACAAAAGCATGAGTCAGAGCTTGTTAATGTTACAGCTACAGACTAATGATAATGTAAGATAGACTGAAATGTATTTGCTTTCATGGATTCTCACACTGAGACTGTTGCTGAGTGACTAAGACATCAACATGCCAGTCATCCTGTATTTCCAGCACCCCAAGGCCACTGACCACTGATCCACGGGACACACTGAGATGGTTAGGGTCAATATCTCTTAACGGTTGTGCTAATGCTGGATCGATACCTAGTGGCATTCCTAGCATCCATGAGAGCCAGCACTAATTGATGGCAGCAATCGAGCCGAGTTGACTAGCAGCTCTAATGTCAGTCAGCGGGGATAGCTGGGTGGCAGCTGTATCGAGGTAATCATTTCTACATATCTGTAACGTGGAAGTAATGGCCATCATTAGGCATCTCTGATCAGCGGCTGACGGATGCTGCCAATATCCACTAGCAGTGACGAGCGGCTGCAGTGTAGCCCCGCCCTGCATTTAAATGATCGCAGTACAGTGAGGAAAGAACTAGGTCGTCCAAACAGATAAGATAACTCATCTGACAGCACATTCTTCATCCTGCTGCATCTGCTGCTGTGTGCTTAACTTAGTTAGATAGTAGTGACATCATTATGCAGGACGTCGCTGTCAACTCAGAGACTGTGAAAAACTGATTTGCCTTACCTTCATGCTTCAATATTTTTTCAAAGTGGAAAGAAATGCACTTTAGAGTGTATTGAGCTATTTCTCTGTCTATCCTCTCAAATCCATTAAGGTAAAACTCCTTCCACTCTGCCAATGTATTGGCATTCTGATGGGAAAGCATCCTTTGTAGTACACCTCTACCTCTTTCTTTTTTCGCCTTTATTCCTAAACAACTCATTGGAAAGTGAAACATCAATGTCAAGTCTTTAGGGAGAGCACAGAGCGAGCGCCATGAGCATGCTTTGAACCTTTAAAACCTTCCTGTGAAAAACACTAAGATCTATCCCTTCCAAAAAACTGCACGCACACACACACTCGTTAAGCCACATACATACACAAATGCACACACCCTCATACCCCTGGGATCCTTTAGCTTACTAGGATGCTAAACCTGCTGAGGGATGCTCACCACAGTGGGATAAAGCCAATCATTACCACACACTAGGCTGAAAATTCACACGAAGGCACACCTCCATTTTGTGTTGCCACTTCTCTAGTGAGAAAGACATACAGAAAGAAAAAAGAAAGAAAGAAAGAAAGAAAGAATGTGTCAGATTGTCTTCCTCGCATCAATCTTGCAAATCTCAGCACTAGATCACTAACACTACTGTCTAGACTGTTTATTTCCCCCAAACTGTCAGCTACTTACTTCCCCAGTTTGGTAAAAGCTAGCCTGCCTCTGATTGGCTTACCCCAGTATTCTTTCCCTAACCATAACCAATCACTTCTCATGCCTAATGTGATCCAATCCTAACAACCAAGAACTAGCCAATCAGAGACAGAGCAGGTCCATGGTCATCTACATGAAAAAAAACACCATAAAGCTTGGTGGTGAAAGTAGGTAGGACTCTGATAATGTTACTGATGAGAGCTCTTTGGAGACATCCCAAAGACCAAAAAGAGCAACGCTGTAGGATCTGGTGATTCTGCCCATCGACTCTTTAACCCCCTGGAATTAAAAGGGCAGGTGGTGGAGCAGGTGGGGGCCTTCAGATACCTGAGCACTGAAATAGACAGAGTCTGTCCTTTTCTGAGCCCAATGACTCTCTGTCCAAGAAGGCCCAGGCACCATGCTGTCCTCACATCAGCTCTCTACACCCAGGCAGTCAAAGCAACTCTCAACATACAGGACACTTCACACCATCTGCAATCCGCACAACCCAAAATGCTCCTCCCATCAGGTCTCAACCAATGAAAAAACAACTTGTTCTCTAACTATGTTCTTTTATCCTATGTACACCTGTACAGCCCAGTAGCCAGAATAAAATGTTGGCATTGTTAGTTCTGCAAACCAAGTTTAAAAGTTGCGTCTGTCACATGCGTCATACCAACCATTCTACAATACGTGTCTGAACATAAAAAATGTTTTAAAATATTTGCAGTTTGCAAAAACGTACACTAGGAATATTTGTTCTGGTGCTTTGTAAGTTTCTCAGATTTGATTTTTCAAATCTGTTTTCAAACTGTTATCAAGAGCTTTATCTGAACAAGCTTAAAACAAATGTAAATACACCATAACTTGTCAATGATGTGAACCATTCCTCTAAAACATATCGGCAAAGAGACAATCACTGTAAGCCACACTGTTAATAATTAAAATAAGGGAGGAAAGAAAGATGGAAAGGAAGAGAAAGGGAAATGAAAGAGGGAAAAGCCAGTCACACAATGAAGCCTGAGGGAAATATGTTCTGCTTCTGCAGATTTTGATCATTACTTGCTTATACACATACACACATACGCACACATACACACACTCTAAAGTAGACTCTTGTGCACTTGTGGGAGAAAGGGAGTTCAAAAGTATGACTTGTGATCAACCAGGCATACACACATGCACAAACACACACACGTGCATCTCTCCCACTGTGATCTAGCGAAAGCAGCAGGACCTTTTATCACCTTTCCACCAGTACCATCACATCTTGAAATATGTACACATTTGCACCCAGAGGAATCAGGAAACCCTCCAGTTTAACAGGTCTTCTTGATGCTCACCCGTGTACAGAATCAGTGTGTTTTCTTTCCTTCTTAATCGCAGCCCCGATGTGTGCTCCGGATTCTAAATGGAGCATGTATACGGATGCATATTTTCACACCGTTCCCAGCCACATTATCACCCCTGTCTCTGCGGCTTTGTAACGCAGCGCAGCAGCCTGCATTATAGAAGCACTATTTTTATGTGTGTGTGCAGCGTGAGAGAGATAGAGAGACTGTTTATTGCTGAGGCACTTATCCCTGCATCGGTTGGCTTCTGTGCCAACCACCAGCCAGCTGTCACTGTCAGCTCTTCACACTCACACAAACACACACGCGCACACACACACACACACACACACACACACACACACACATAGTGGAAGCATACGCTGGCCCTCTCACTCACCAGATGTGTGCTACACTGCTCTCCAGGGCAGCCCAGATGATATGCATGGATTGAGCTGTGGTACTCTGGGACTACAAGCCAAACGTGATTTGACTTTAAGGGCAATGGTCTCTTTTGATTAAAAGCAGTAAGAGTGAGGGTCACACAGTAACTGCTCTGTAAGTCTGATGTCAAGGTTCAAGCATCAGAGGTCCTGACAGGATCTGATGCGGAGGCACTGGGTCAACCTCGGACATTAAGATGGGAGAACGTTGTTCCCTGAACCTGACCAAACCTTAACTATGGCATTGTCACATCATAAAACTGATTTATTCTTCAACAGACATTTGTTTTGGAAGGCACAGACAAATGATGTCTTCCTGCGGATGGTGGTCTCAGATAAGTTAAACACTTCTGTGTTTCATTCTAGAGGGCTGGAACAAGAAAGTATTTTGTTCCTTCTACTTCAACATTTTCTCCTTAAAATCAGTAAGACTAATACATTATTGTACTGATACCAATATTGAGGTATATGATCACAAATATTGTGATATTTGACTTTGTAACTACCTCTCATGAACTTCTGAGAGTTGTTCAAAATATCAAGATGTCTTCCACTTATCCGGGGTCGGGTCGCAGTGGCAGCAGGCTCAGTAGGGTATTCCAGACGTCATTGAAATGTAGCCTAAAACTATTCCGGTATTGTTCTGAGGCCATATCACCCAGCCCAAGTTATGTTTTCACAACTCAAAGCAGTTGGTTTAGATCAAACTGATGTGTCAGATGGTTTGCTACACAGAACCATCTAGAAAGTTCTAGAAACTGTTTGGAAAAAAAAAACCATCTATCACCGTCTATCATGAACTATCTTCAACAAATCAGATCAACAGTAGGAGAGCGCTATTGGTGGAGCCAGTTGGTAAATAAAATGTTTACTGAAGACAGTAGAGGGATGCAGTGATGTTTTTCGTTCTTTTTTCAATTAAATAAACTCTCAAGTTCTAATATAACTGATATTATAGCAGCATCAATGCTAACATCTTTATAAGCCACCATTGTTGTTTTCCAACGAACGGTCGCTTCTTGCTGGTTGTCACATCTCAACCACGCCTGTAGCTGCAAGTAGTTCCTCCGCTGATTGGTTCAAGTGTGTGTTTGGCCACAAGTGCACAGCTTGGCAAGCCTGGCAAGATGGATTTGTGAGATAACATCATCACTTGATCTCACAAATCCAGCTGCCTCACAAGGTAAGGATAGGAAGGAAAGGAAAAGATTGCTGTCTTGCTTATGTATAGATAAAAAATATAGTATATAATATATAATCAAAAACACAAACCTTACAAAAGTAAAACAAAAGTGTGTTGGTCACCTAAACTGCATGCTCCTGTTCTTTGTTGGCTCAGCAGCAGTTCTTGTGCTCACAAGAACGTAGAACAAAATATCAGAGGCTAAATCATTTTGTTATTTACAGTATAAATGCATTGCTTAAGTACCTAGTTATCTTAAGTATCTATTTGGCCTTAGCATTCTGTGGACTACTCTTGGCAGCTTGTTGTAGTATGACCTGACTTCAGGTTTGTTGTATGTCATTTAGTTTCCAGTTGCGTACTATCAACTGAAAATGTAAAGATCTTGAATTTTTAACTTTGGCATGGCAGTTGGCTCTGATTACTACAATACCCATGCGCCTCAGCCCCTGCCACTATGGAGAATGCACAAACTTTGTTCTAAGATATGGGAATAAAACACCACAGCAAACTGCTCAACTCATCCAGTTTTCCCCCACAAACAGAGACAACTGATTTAAACTGCTGAACATTTTATCAGGCTTCTACAAGTTTATCTTTAACTTCTACTCACCATTAGTGGTGCATGCATTTAACTTTAAGCCAAGTGATTGGATGTTTCTTATCACAAAGCTTCTTGGGAGTTGTAGTTGACTGCTCTCCTTAATTCTTTCTGTACACATTCTGGTACCTTTTAAAGTATTTTCAAAGTACTAAGGACGGGTTTGGAAGATGAACAAATGAGCAAATATTTGGTTTTGTGATAAAACGTCAAAAGCCACTGCCAACCATCTAACAAAGTTTATGCAGAAAATGAACACTTGATGAACTCTGTTCGGCTCACTCCTAAATATCCTACAGAAAGTGATCCTAGGACTAGAAACATTCAGAGTAGAAATTTATTTATGATTCATAAAGCATCCAACACTGACTTTCATGGAGAAAGACTACTTCCACATGAGGACAAGGATGGAACTGGTTTGGAAAAACAAGCACAGGACTTCCATGTCCTTTGCTAAACCAAAAGTCATCTGTGAGTTCTTTTGACGTATGTAATGTGCTTAAACTACGTCACATGCGTAACATGTCTTTTACATTACTAACGTAGCTCAATTATTTTCCCAAACCGTGATCTTTTCATAAACCAAACCAAGTAGTTTTTGTGTTTCACAATGTGATGACAAAGGTTCAGCCCGGTTTACCTGTTGTTGGTACTCTCCAATGGTCACATGTCTTAGTTATTGTATTATCATGATAAAGGTCATAAATCTTGTTTTGGAAGTCAAATTGACTCAGTCAACCTTTTAGGAATGAGGACATGTGTAATATCTCCTACTTCACTGTAAATTCCGTTTTCAGTGTATGCGCACTGGAGACTTCCAATTTCCACATCACACTTGTGTATGCTGTATATTGGATCAGGATTGACTTCCAAACTAGATGTGATGTCACAAATCATGCTCATAGGCCCGGCTCTTAAAATCAGATTTTCAATGAGCACAGAGAAAATTTACACTTGTGCTATGAATGTGAAAACAGCCTCCTAGTATCACACTCTGCACATATTACATCATTCTAGGAACAAGAGGAAAAACACATTTTTGACCAGAGGGAGATTTTAGGATAAACAATAGAAAATGCAGAGAAGCTCCCTCTGACAGGCCTGGAGTGCTTCAAAACTAATGTGCTCTCCAAAGCAACTTTTTCTTCTGCATGCAGCGCTACTTACTGTAAAGAAAAGATATGTCTGAAATGTGTCAGCTTTGTTCTGTGTAACCATTATATCAATAGCCAGTCAAATAATGAGACAGACAATCTGTTCCTGACTGATCTGAGGAGAGGGTTTTCACATTGAGGGAGGAGACAAATTTCAATCAATTCTGTAACAACAGTGCATTGTGTTTTGTTGCTGATTGAGATAACAAAGCACTGCGTCTGATCTCATCACTCTGGCATGTGTCTATGAGTCTATTTTGATGGCTAATTAAAATGACAAATTAGCGTATAATCACCTGAAACTAAGAAGTGTTGCATTTTTGTTATCTTAGAATGAGCCTTTTGTATCTACACAGAGAGCAGGTCCGCTTCTACATAGTGCACCAGGTTGCACTGCCATGTTTTTACAGTAGGGTCGCGAGGGTCTTTCATGTTTTGTTAAGCGGCCATCATAAAGAAAGGTGAGATGAGGGCTGTTCAGTTGTGTACTCTGTAACCTCACTGCTAGATGCCACTAAATCCCGCACACCGGACCTTTAACTGATTCCCCATTTCTCAACATGTTGAACTATTCCTTTAAAGCAGTTTTATGCATTCATTGTTTTGAATTCTCTCATTGACTTTCAGGATAGCCTTTGGTAGTCTTTTTCTGAAAGATTCAGGATTCAGTTGGACTTTAACCATGACAAGCCATCAACAATAATGTTTGAAGACAAAGCATTTGAGTCAGTAAAAACAGTATGGCAATATTTTTGTGTAACAGGGGTACAAATTCTATAAATCCTCCGTCATATCTCATTACAACATGTTTCCTTCATCTTTGACAAAAGAATTTGGATCTCATCCCCCACAAGAATTCAAAATAATAAAAGTTATCACTGAGAATATGTAGTTTTTTGTACAGAGGCTGACTTTGTCCCTTGTTTTGCTTCTCTCTGTCTTTGACTCGGTGGAGTTGGTCTCCATTGTGGCAGATCATGGATTAGTCTCTTAGCAGGGATTATAGAGTGGGCAGTAAAGATGATTAAAGACTCCTCCAATATTCTGCCTTTGGGGGACAAATGGTGAGTAAGGGAGAGCGAGCCAGGGAGAATGTGCGAGATAGAAAGCACACAGAGACAGGACATATTTCAATGCCAGCTCTCGCTCGTTTGTATTGTTGACTGCCACTGACTCTGTGAGTGTAAATCGGGGCAAATAAAAGATGCAGATCCTCCTGAAAGTGTTTTTTTTTTCATTGTTGTGCAGCATCTAAACAATTTTAACATTATTAATGGAGAAACTCACTTGTGTGTTCTACTTCTTCTTTCCTCCAGTGATAAATCTTATTAACTTGATTAATTATGGGACTAATTGTACTTATTGCCTCTGAGTATTTTCAGCACTCTGCTCACCACTGCATCTCACTTTCTATTTTTCATTTCTAAATCAAGTCCTAACTGCAGTCCTGGGAGTTTGTTGAGTGCGGGATAAGTTTTCCTGATAGTATCTTATTCCTCTGTTCCTTTGTAAAAAATACCCACATTAGCAAGCTAATAATAAAAACAATAAATTTCACCATACAGTATCTTTTAACTGGTGAAAGAGTCTGGTGCCTCTGTGGCCTACATAATCAAACAAGACCATCAGTGAGAAGATTTGGGCTTAATGCCTGTCACTGGGTTGGATTCCAACTTATAAAGGTTAGATATGTTAGAAAATTATATTTATTATATTTTTATAGAACCATGACTATCATCCATGTTTGTGTCCATTGTGAAAACACAAGTAAATGGTTAGTTATTTTAACTTACTTATGTAATTAAGTTAAGTTGCATAGGTAACCGCAGTTACGTAAGTAACATAGGTATGTCCATATCGAGATGGCTGCCAAGCCAGTGACCGCTGTTCCAACCTGATGTTGGAACATCATCCAGTTAGTTTGTGGCATCAAAACCAGGTATTTTAAGCCAAAACATGATTCTTTCATAACTCAAACCAAGGTATTTTTGTGCCTAAACCTAACAGCACAGCAGTGTCGAAACATAAAATTGGAAACTAACCCTAAAGAAATGAAAAAGTAGCAACAGTAAAGGAGGACTATGTAAGAATTTTAGTTGAATGCATTCAAAAATTAACTAAAATTAGAGAACAGAATGTAAATAACAGCTCCGATGTTTTGACATCTGTGTATTGTGTTGCAGAGATATAGACCAAAGCTAGAATGCTGTTCAGCTAGCCCAGTCCTGTCCCAGTCCAAAGCTCCATTGCTAGCAGTGTAAGCACCAGCACTTACCCGGTGCTCCAAGCTCCCAGTCTGGACCACTAACTGTGCTAACTAGGTAATGGTAGCTACAGTTAGCAGAAGTTAACAATTACTCTAGTGATATACTGCCCCGTGTTTGTTTAAAATATGAATTCGACAAGTGGCCAATTCTTACAGACTGCACCTTTAAAGTGATAGTTGGGGTCTTTTGATGTGACCCCCATAAAGGTAAAGTCTCAAAATACCTGTGGTTTGCAGAAACGTACGTTGTTAACATTTATTTTAGCATTGGGTTATGACAAATGAGCATATATACTGATGATAAATATTAGATGTGGTTCAAAGCTGTGGGAAAAGTTTGCTTAAGTTTATTGAAAGATCGGTAGGGAACAGTGTATTATTCCATATATCCTATATAGTATAATGACAACAGTACTTGACAACTGACAGAGCTCTAACAGGCTGCAGTTGAAAGGTCTGAAACAAGCTAGTAAGTGGACCTTGTATGTATTTTTGGCCATTCTACAAACAGCTGTGGGAAACATTATTATTTTTATTAGTTAGATTCAGCCATTTTAAAATCTGCACTTTGTAAATTGTATGGCAGCCTATCAAGGTGAACATAAAAACCTGGTGTGCACCTTAACCAACAAGCCATGGAAAAATATCTCTGTGTGAGGTGGTCAGAGCAGAAATTAATGCAAGTAAACATAATTCATGGACAACATGGAGGCTACATTTTCCTCAGTAATCTCCTTGCCTCACTCTGTTTTTCTCCTGCTCTCTGCTTTTACACCTCCAGCATTTTCCTATGTTGCCTCTGCCAGCAGCTGGCTCTGCTGTGTGTTTGTTTGCATGTCTCAGGTTGAATGGGGGCCCATTTAAAATTCTTGAATCAGGGCCCATCAGTGCTCACAACCACCACCGGCAACAACATCAAGGAAATGCCATGCATCCAGAAAATTCATGTTGACTTGTATTGTGTTATCTCATTGCACTGGCAGCCAATTTTTTGACTCTTTTTCAACAAAATAAGGTTTTACGTCCTGATACTGGATTAAACAAACATATTCTGGGATTTTTTTGTGCTAATAATGAGGTAATTCCAGGACAGTGCTATCATGGTATGTACAGTACCGCTACTGTTAATAATAAAGGAAGCATGCTAATTTCGGTAAAAGATGCTTATGCTTAGTCTGGCCAGAAAGAAGGAAAAAAATATTATCACATTATGTCTGTCTTTTGAAATTCTCTGACCACGTAGAAAACACATAAATGTCTCTTACAAAACAAGTTATACTGTTGTACTTCAAATACCCATCCAGTGCTGGGACAATTAGTCAGTACTCCACAACTATTACCAGCTAAATATACTTGAGATGACAAGTTCTGCAGAAAAATGTATCCTGTAACTGATATAATTGTATATGACAGTATTAGACATACTGGTACTGATGCATCAATGTATAAGCAGCACTTTACTGTTGTAGCAGCTCATGGTGGAGCTAATTTTAGTTACTTTATACAGTTAGAGGAAAGAAGAAGAATAGGAAAGGAAAAAGAAGAGAAAAATTCAGCAAAAGAAACTTGCATTCTGTTTATTCTTTACTTTTCTTGAATGTTAGCTTTGTTGTGAAATTAACTGATAACTTGACCCCTTTGGGAAGTGGATAAATACTGAAACCAAGCTATCTCCCAAGTTTAGAGGGAAAATATCCCTTTGGTGCAACTACTGACAACCCATAAAGTTGTGTGCCTTTTCAATTTTCAATCCAACACCAAGTCAGTTAAACCTTGTAACGGACGTTCATTTATATGTAACAGTCCCAAACTGTAGGCCTAAGTAAAGTATAAGTACTTTGAAATTCTACCTAAGTACAGTACTTAAACTCACATTATGTCATTTCTACCACTAGGGGTCTCTCAGTCAAAACAACACAGATGTAAGTAGCATGGGTTCATGGGACGATCCCCGAGTGCGACGCTTTAGGAGCTTGCCACCTTTACTCTCCTCCATGTTACGTCGCACTCGGGGATCGACGCATCTCGACTGGCAGGACGGTGGCGAGCGGAGCAAGCTACTGCTAACGTGAGTTGTTCAAAAACCTTCTTTTTAGTAAACTCTGTGTACACAAACAATGTTCTCAATGCTCGTGTTCATGTGTAGAGACCCTGGTGATACTACGAGCAAAGTTTCATGTTGTGTCAAGTCTTCTTAGTGTTTCAAAAATAGCCATTTTGATGCTACCATACAGCTGCCCCTAGCACGCCATTGAAAATGATTTTGACCCGTAAACTAAAATACAGTAAATCTTAAAAGTGGCTTTTTCATTGTAATTATGCTTTTACATGAAGGTTTGACTCGGGTTACACTTTAAACAACCACCATTGCTGATGAAAATATGTCTGGCATGACTCAGGCAGAAATGTTCATGGACGAGGCATTGTTTGAAGTCACGTTGGCTGACTTCCTTCCTCACTCTCTGACTCTCTCGAAGAAATTATAACGACAGCTGACCAAATGAAATGCACCATTGCCTTTCGTAAAAAATGACAGATTTCTCTGGGTTTGAAAAACGTCGGAAACATTTGGCAAAATGTCAGTACAAAGCTAAATATATATAGCAAATGTCTAGTTGTTTTTAGACATTTTTATGCAGAAATGTTTCATATGATATTTTAAAGTAAATGTATTTTCAGCTCTTTTACCCATCTACTGAATGTATGTCTCAGACTCAGAGAGTCTGAATACTCTAGTCCTGTTTTAGATGCATAACATGATATCAAAGGTTTCTATAAATCTCATATTAATTTCAGTTTTTGCAGGAGGGTAGGCCAAGAGAGCAACAAAGAGACGCTACATGTGAATGAAGGCTCATCAGCATGCTGCTCTCGCAGTCCTCCAGAAGATTGATTTTAGTGGGGGGAGATGTGGCCTCCTGCTCCCTCTTTCTCTCCCTCGTGCTGCCTTGTCTCATGCAGAATAGTAATAATCACAGTGATGTTTTCTTCCATACATGAGGCTCCGTAGGTCTCCGCCTGTCAGTTGTGGGAATCTGATCACATGTGATTCATAGACAGGAGCAAAATCTTGGAGATAAAAAAAGGTGACCCATAAATAAATAAATGATCAGAGTGACCAAAATCAGGCATCTCCCTAAGTGTGTTTCTCCGTGAATCTGCCAGTATACTGTGTGTGTGTGTGTGTGTGTGTGTGTGTGTGTGCGTGTGTGTGTGTGTGTGTGCGGCTGCATCTGTAATAGCAGTTGAGATTATTTTTCTTACTTGCTCACCACCATTTAATTTCTCGTAGTTCCAAGAAGAAAATTGCCTGCTTAGATAAACAACCTTGATAAAACCAAAGGCCTTGTTGACAATGCCTGTAATATGAATGGGCCATTAAAACAGTGACTAACAGCTGAGTTGCCTCCATCTCTCTGACTGGTGTGAAGCTGCTGGTCACAATGAGGCTGACAGCGTTTCAACTCTGGGTCCATATGTTTTACTGCAGCACAATGGGAAAATACAGCCTCTGTTTTCAGTCTTTTTGCTCAGCTGATAGTGACCTGGTCGCTTGCAATAAAATAAGTATTCATGTAACTGAAATGTCGCTTATGTTAAGACACGCAAAACATCAGTTAAAAATCGTGTTAAAAAATCAGATTGTTTTAGATTGGCCTGTTGTTTACCATATCCTCCATACATCCATGTGCCAGCAACCGCTGAATGAAAATTGTTTATCACAAACTTAAATCAACATTAAGTTAGCCACTCAATGTAGCTTTATATTTCCAGTGTTATTTACGACAAACTAGAGATAAAGGGCAAAGACTGTTGTTTGTGGTTCATGTTTGACTATTTAAGTAGAGAGTATTAAGGTGAAATAACTATTTGAATCAAAGATGGACAGAGCAATGATAGCAGCTACTGTCGGTATGCTTTCAACGAGCATGTTTATAGAGCAGGCTCTGAGCTGAGGCGATTGAGAGTGGAGGAGGGAGGAGGAGGAGGAAGATTTCTGTCCCTAGCTCTGTTCATTATCTTATAAAGTTGACCTAAAGCAGCGCTTAACTTAAAAAAATGGAAAATAGAATAAATGATGCAGGTGACAGAAATGTTGCTGAAGCCGTCCGCTGCGTTGGCTGAAGTGGCCTGAGTGACCTGGTCTTTTTACACTTACTGAATTATGAAACATATCTACAGTGTGCATTATTCTACAAAGGTCATCAAGAAGTAAGTCATCCAAAAACTAATCTGCATGTTTGTTGAGAATGTTGATTAATTGGTCATAATGAGGATATAGTTTGCAGTGTTGTTTTAGGTTGCATTATATTATGGAAGGGTAAGAAGTGTTTCTGCTCTGTCCTCCTCTGTACATTGAAATTAGCTTGAAAATCACTTGCTTTAAATTACGCTGTTAATATTCAGCACTGCTGCATGATTTTGATAACAACTAATTCATCTCATAATCCACTGAGTCAGCTAATTTGGGATAATTAGGCAGTTGGATGCAGGGCTGGGTAATTGGCCTTGGCAAAAGGTTTCAGCTTGGATTTACATTCATTGGCTACAAGTTCACAGTGACAGTGTGTTATCCCATTGGCACCATGGCAAGTCCAATGTCTTGTGTTGTTTCTATTATCCTCTGATCGTAATCACAGGCTTTGCTTCAGTTTCAAGGTCAGTCTCTCTTTGATGGATGCTTAAAAGACTAAAAGGTCCCTATGTACGTGTCCTGTGTGTGTTTGTGTGTTTTCTACAGCAGCACGGTGTCCTTAGAGGGAAAACTAGTAGCTGATATTTGCCCACCAAAAGCTTTTGAATAAAGTCTACAACTGAGTTTGTGTGATTCTTGAAACTGAATTCTAGTGTTTTCATGTTCCTTTTTTTTATTGACAAGACATTGTTTTTTTCTAATTATACTGGATCTATGATGATCTCTTCATTGCTTTCATTGACTCAACAAGCACAGCATTTGCAGACTCCATTACAGTATCTGGTTGTTTGCACCTTGGAAGTTACAATAAATAGAGAGGAGGCAGAGGAGAAGGAGAAGATAATTCCTTTTAAAGCCTCTCTTGCCCTCAAAACTACAGGTTAGGAATTTCTTTTTTTTAAATATGGCCATGAGAAGCAGGTAACTATTGGTTATCTATAGTGACTGAAAACCATCCATGCTGTGCATCCCTAGAATTTAGATGATAGAATAAATGAGTATAGGCCTCGTTCAACTGCTGCAACTGCTCTGTAAAACCACTTCCTCATGACAGCCATCATGAAACATGGGGAGTGACACGAAAGGAGACCATATGGGCCTCCCTATGACCCAGTGTGATATAAGTTGCGAGTCGCAACTTATATCACACTGGGTCAACTTGCGACACCCTCCTCCTCCAGGCTGACACATCATTAGGTCTATTTTTCACAGATATAATGTTCTTAACAGAGGAGGTAATCCAGCCTCTATGGGCTACTGCAGGAGAGCTGAAATGAGTCTGTATAAAGCAAACTGTTAGCAAATTACATCTTCATCTTCATTACAGCCATTAAAATGTAGCTGCCTTGTGATCATCCCTGTCAGAGTGAAGTTAACGTACCCTGATTCTACTGTAGACTCCACGTGTCTGCTATATCATGATTAAAACATCAAAAGATAAGAGTCAGGCTTTATTGAATATGGCATTAAAGTTGACTCATCTGTGAGTGTGGAAGTCTTTGGCCAAGTTGGATTTTATCCACTGAAATATAGTTAGGAACATTAAATATAAATCCTGCACATTAGAGGCTTAACAATACAGTCGATTCAGTTTGATTCGATACACAGTCTCACAATACAGTCTCACAGTTTGATGTGCTCATGATACTTTCGTCAGAATAAATAAACCATGAGGCAGCTTCACTATTCATAGTTTGTGAAATAGTTTTTCTCAAAGATTTCAGTGAAAAGGGGAACATATTATGTAGTTTTTGAAAGCAGCAATAACACATCTTCCCTCCTAAACATGTAAAATTGAATTCATACAAAAATGCATGCTTGCATCACTTGGTCTGGTATGACCGGTAGATAAAGATGACTAATGTTAGCAATATTCAGATTGATATTGCTGTCTAGAAGACATTACTAAGACAGTTAGGGGTTCTTCTATTCTTAATCTACAAGTGCATACTAAAGAACATGCTACCATATGGGGCTTTTTCCATTGGCACCTTTGGCCACACCGAGTGCAGCGCTGACTTCGATAACTACAGATGTTTCTCCTTTCAGAAGATGCTATTGCCGCAGCGTTAACAGTGCCTCGACATGGCAGAAAAGGAGGGGGACTTTTATTTTATCCAGCTGATTTTGCATCAGCTGCAGTGCGCCACCAGATCCAGACAAGCAGTCCAGACTACAGTGAACACATCAAGGCCCTGAGTTTCTCTGTCCTCCCTCTGGAACCAGACACACTGTCTTATCTCCTCGTTGACTCAGTCCTTATCTACGGAGCCCCTCTAGGGTCACATGGTAGAAAATAAAAACTGTATTTGTAAATCGTGTGAACAGATTTCTAAACCGTGCTCTCGGATTCACAATCTGTGCGCTTGAATTTTGGCTTCTTCTCATTGTTCAGCTAGAGGCTCCAGGGCAGGACAGGACATACAGACTATCATTCTGATTAATAGGGGGTGTGGATGGGTGAAATCATTTATCTTTGATGAGGACGATATTAATAACATAACCTGCAGCCATCCTCCAGCATCAGGGCCAGTCTCTTTGCCGGCTGAAGTGTCATTGCTAGTTTTAGACTGGCCTTGAAATGAGGTGTGATTAGGTGCTTTGCTGGCACATCACAGAGCAGCAGAAAGCATTTGCAATAATAAGATGGGCTGCTTTCAGTCATTTAAAGGTTTCCATGTACGAAGTAATGTCACTGTCGCAAACATCATGGCTCATTTAAGCAGCAACACTAAATCTGTAGTTATAAACAGGACAGTACAGAGGATACTCTCCAGAGGAACCAGCAGTGATGGAGCTCAGGAGTCGGGAGATTTCAATAATCAATGAAGTTAAACTATACTTTGTCTCATGCGTAAGCGCGTGCATTGTCTCTCTTAAGGGGGAGATGCACTTAATGTTTCTGCTGCTGGAGTCAATTGCAGGTTATGTTATTAATATGTTCCTCATCAAAGATGAATTATTTCACCCATTTCGTATGACCTGTCCTGTCCGATCAGTGGACTGAGATCTGCTCACCACATTACGCACGCAGAGACACACAGCAGCGCTCATCTTCCTCCAGTTAAATAGAGCATTTCTTACAATGTAAACTGTTTCAAGATTTCAGTGTCCTTTATTGCTCAACAACATGTAAAAATAGAATAAGAATCAAAGACATAATACTCAAGTAAGACTAAAACTAAGAATTGTTTGAGCTTGAGCTTGAGCTCCATTTCCCGGGACAAGGACACGGTCAAATAAAAGGACATGTTTTATTTCTTCACATTCTGTGTGTGTGCAGCAGACAGCAGCAGCAGGGCTGGACCAGGAGGGCTACTGTGACTACATACATAATTAGCATTACAGTGGACCTTTTTGTTCCTTTAATGGGCCATCATCAGGTCTTCCAGCCCCCACTAGGTGCATTGTCACACTGCATAGTGTGCTGAATACAAGGGATCTTATCTGTATATGTAGCCTGATTCTGCACTCTACAATATTCACATTACGTGATTTGTACCATTGTTAGCACATATTAGCTAGTTTAGCCCCATCGTCTGAAGAACAATAACCCATAAAATTGCAATTTGGCGTATTTGAACAAAATCAACAACAGCTACCAACAGCCATAGTCCTTACAACCTTAACTGATGTGTTGTCACGGGGTAGATAGTCAAAATTAGAAAAAATAACAGCTTAAATCCCTGAGTAGCTGCTAATGTAGCTCACATTAGCATTAGTGACGGTCGTGTCCACAAGTATGCAGTTACCTATAGTTCCCTCAAACATCAGAGGGGATTTAGAAGTGTGTACACACAATGCAGACTGAAAAACATGTAGTTATGCTGTATACCTGCATAACTGGTTAAAGTTATATCATAAGTTAATCTGGGTGTACCGCACTCTGTCACGGCCAATTAACAGCGATCTTCACACTGTATGTTTCACTAATAGGCTTATGCAAGTACAAACAGTAACTTAAAGTTCCACATCTTTAGTTTATCTAACTTAGTTCACAGAAGAGCTGTTAAAGTTAAATATAAGCCAAAGCAGTCATATTAACATAGCAATAGACTACATACATCTGCTTCCTGTGGAGTCAACCAGCCGAAATACGGAAGGCGCCACTCGGCCACTGCTGAGCACATTGTGGTCAAACGGGGTATATCATCAGGATTCAAACACTCTGCTGCCACCTAGCATCTACAGTTATCAAGTGCAGCCCCCCCTTTTACCGTCATGACGTCACTGTGGTAACGCAGTGGCAAACAGATCATATGAAAGGAGAAACATCTGTACTTTAAACTCTCTGACTTGTACTGAACCGTGCCCAAAATTGACCATCTCCAGAGCTTTGGTGATGTCTCGAGAGTGCAGCCAACCCATGGTGACCACCCACCAGTTTATTACTCGTTGGCTTCATTGTGTTCGCTTTTAGCTTTTTATGGAGTCGTGTGAAGTTACTGCAGGATAAAACCCAACATTTCCTGATGTTGCTGCTTCATAATAAAAGCTCATAATTAACCAAATAACAGGGGAATTTTGGTGTGAATATTTTTCAGGAAATTGAACGTGTTTATCACCGAATTAGCAAAGCTTTGTTTGCAGTATAAATACTCTTTGTTAGAGTATTTAAAGCTACTCCTCTGAGCGCTACTCAAAACAAGCACATTACTCAAATAATGCATTCATGTGATGTCGGAATAATCAGGAAAACGTATTTCTGACTGGGAAAATCCATGTGAATGCCTTCTCAAGTCTCAGCAACAACTCGAAAAGTCAGAGAGAATTTTGGTACATAAGTTGCTGAGTTGATGTCATATGATGCTGAAACACAGCGGACGAAACTAAGCGTTGGGTTGCCGGTAACTTTCAGATTTGTGAAATATATTTCATGGCTTACTTGATCCGTTTCTTTTGCTCTTCCTTGTCACTCAAACCTCAGACCTGGTCACTACCAGTACGAAGCTAAACAAGCTAGCAGCTGTTACTTTAAGCCATTTTGATGCCGGGGCTCACCTCCACACGTGCAAAACAAGTTGCCCTACCGACAGTATTTTGCAGCAGTGCCGTTGCTCCATCTTGCATTAAGTGCTGCCCAGTACGGCAGTGATTCATTTAAAGAAATACAAATAAGCCAGAGGGTTCCCCTTAAACCACAATGAGAATTGGTGCAGTCAGACCTTAAGCCGGCTGTGCAAGACTATTGGTTACATAGGCTCTCTTTAAATGAAGTAAGAATAAATCAGGTTGTTTTACATTTAGATTCTTACAGCCATATAAGTAGAATAAATATCATCAAGAGAAAGACCAAATGTCTGACTTTGGTCTGACTCACATTCTTCAGTTCTCCAGTCTCACCTTTGTTGCCATGAATTCCAAATTCTAATGTTAATGTGTAGAATGCTGTCGTTCATGCATTTTACAACACAAAGTCAATATAAGGTCAGGAGTTGTTTGTTTTCAAACTGAGGCAGAGTCACGGGTGGTGGAGTCTAAAAATGTTTCAACCTGAGGGATAATTTGTGGTTCTCTTGAGTTATTTAACTCCATGAATGTCAAAGGCAGGAGTAGAGAAGGAAGGCAGTTTGGGAATCAGTCTGTCTGACATGAACATACACAGCTGGTTCTTGTTGTCACTGCAAAGACACTCTAACCAGAGCCACATAGACCATTGATAAGATATAGTTGATGATGCAATTTATAGATACATTTTATGAGCCTGCATGAGTCTTGTATAAATTGTATATGAACATCAAGCCATGATTTTTTAGTGCGGCTCGAGGAGGGGCTACCTTTCCACCAGTAAATGAGTGGAATATATCTCAACACCTACTGGATGGATTGGCACATTATTTACTTCAGTAATTCCCTGACCTATTTCACTAGCTTCATCATGAGGTTGACTCATGACTCAATGTCTCAACAAGTATTGGTATTTATGGTGCCCAAAGGATGTATTTTACTGACTTCTTTCAGTGCTATACGTACAAAGCAAGGGCCATTCCCATTTGCTCCCATTTGAGTTGGACGTTGTGTTAATGCTAATTAGCAAATGTTAGCATGCTGAAGCACTTAACTGAGATGGTTACCATTGTGAGCATGTTGGCATAATGATGTTAGCATGTTAGTGCTACTTTGGACTTTTGGACTAGATACTTACTGTAAAGAGTTTATAGCCTAATATATACTTATCTGTATAGTATTCTGTTTTATTAGTAAGTACATAGGAATTCTTTATATATTCATCTGTTTTACTCTAATAAGAGACAATATAGTATTTGAAGGTGCAATATGTAAGAATTGGCCACCTGTCAAATTCATACTACAAAAAAAGGCGGGAGCATATCACTAGAGAAACCGCTACCTGCTGCTAAGTGTAGCTGCTGTTAGCTAGTTAGCTCAGTTACACATGCAGCTAGTGGTCCAGGTTGGTGTTTGAAAGGCCGGGGTAGTGTCTGTGTTCACACAGCTTTGAACAGGTACAGGCCGGGGCTAGCTGGTTAGCATGCTAACTTCAGCAGATATCTCTGCAACACTATACACAGACATCATAACAACAAAACTGTTATTACCTCACATTCTATTGATACATTTAGTTAATTTTTTAAATTTTTTACTAAAATTCTTACTTATTGCACCTTGAAGACATAGACATCAATCATCATACCACAGTTAATAGAAATGTTTGTTTTCTGTGTAGTTCATGAGCTGTTTCACCATCACCCACAAACAGTTTGATTTTTTTCCAATTGTGCAGGTTCTTCGTTTCCTTGTGCTTTGCATTGTGGAAAAAATATCAAGTGTTGTGTTAGTATGCATATTGACTGTGAGGAGTATACTTTATTTTGCCTAGCATGAACCACAAGTTCTGAAATACAATCAGTGAAAATGCTGATTAAAACAGCAGAAATAGCTATAACTATCAAGCAGAACCTGTAGATATACACAACAGATCACAAATGAAGTACGAAGCCTCATGCAGTGTGTAAATAAACGAGCTGACTGTGTTAGACACCCTGCTATGACTTTAATCCACCCGAGATGCTCCAGTACCCCGCCCAAGGCCACAGATTGTTTTGTGCCAAAAGACAACATGATGGCATATTGCAGGTTGCCTTCCAGAGACTCTCAACCAGGCCTCACACACACCATTACACTCTGTATTGTCCTCTGTGTCCCCGCCTCATTACTCCTCATCTATTTTTAAAAGGGAATATGCCTTATTACAATTAGTCTGTTTAGAGGCCAATCTGTCACGCTCATTACAGTGAACTGCATTCCCCTGCATGCTTTACTTTCCTCTCTCTTTTATCTCCCAGTTAGTCTTTGTCTTTCTACCTCTGCTTTGCTTTTGTGACTAACTCTGGCGCTTGAAGATACGGAAGGTGGAGGACAGGAAGGGGCATTTTGCATATATATCTGGGCTATGTGACAGAGGAGGAAACAGCAGACTGAAATATTGAAAGACACTTAAAAGGTTTTGGACTCAGGAATGAGGCAGGGAGGGAAGGAGGGGGCAAAAGGGAGCCAGACAAACAGGTAGAGGAATCAAATTTGTTCGTTTTGTATGATTTAAACGATCAAGGAGGAATTTGGGGAAATCCAAACTGCTGCGGCTAATGACAGCCAGAGACAAACACTTCCGCTCAGATGTGGAGAGAGGAATTAGTCTCCATCTGAGATGGGTCCGTGGAGGACCACTGTTTACCAAGTCAGCCATTTCTCCTCTAATTGTCCATGATCTGGTTTCAACCTGAAATGCATTACAGTCTGGAGCCTCTGAGGACCACTCCCTTCTCCATCCTCCCTCCATCCTTTTCTTTTTCTCCTCTTATTTTAGCCCTCTGTGAACAGGGAAATAATTTCAGCTTGGCTTTCCCGACTCCACGTGAAAGGCATAGAAAAGGCACTGCAGGGAACTTTTTAGCCACTTTAAATCTGCTCAGTGAACTTCACAGCCCTTTCCCACGCCAACCTGGCTGGGGGTGCACACCACAGGGAGTGTGTGTTTGGAGGAGGGGGCAGTATCTCCTTGGGAAAAATGCATACACACACACAGTCACACTCTCACAACATGCAGTACATCTGAAAAAGGAAAGGATGATGCAAAGATGAGTCTTTAACTTTATTACTTTGCTTTGTGCTGATTGATTCTTCTCCCTCACCGTGAATGCTCCACAGTGATCGTAAAATCTTAATTAGCTGGATGTCCCTCTGTCCATCCAGGCCTGCGAGAGAGTGTTTCTCGATCACTTATTTATTACGTTCTTAATTGCAATTTCACAGTGAGTGCTCATGACATTTAGAGACCTTGCAGCAGTGGACGGAGCTGATTGAAGAAGAGGAGGAGTTGCTGAAATTCCACTGCAGTAATGACCACACAAATCCAACCCTGTCTCTGAAAAATGATTTTCATATACAGCTCATTTGCATTAGCAAATACACTTTGTAGGCAACATAATGATAACCAGATTATGTTTTCATGAACATATAAGATAAATAATGTAGAGGACTGTTGAAAACAAGTTTTACTGACACATGACCCTTTGTGGCAATGTGAATAATGACTGCTGTCCTGGACATCATTATAGCCCCGCAAAACCTCTTAGGGAGTAGGTCACAGCGGATGGATGGGTAGGAAAACTAAAACTTCCAACTAAAAATCAAAGTTGGTTTCTTTTAACCATGACCACGTTTTGTTCCCCAACCTTGACAAAATGCTCTGAGTTCCCTGTACATAACTATAAAAAAAATTGGTTGTACAATACTTTGCACGAATGATTATTGTCGAGAAAAATTTGAGGATGTTCTCAGAATAAACATTTCTGTTGGCAGTTGAGCATTTGCAGATATATTAACCTTAAATCTAAATGACAAAATGGCTTGATTATCGTTGACTTCCACATTGGAGTGTTTTCTCATTATTGACATGATATTGTAGCTACCTTGCGAGGCAGCCATATTTGAGTTCTTGGTTCAGTTATTTGTTTGTTGCCCTGTTTTTGTTAATGTCACTATATTATGAGATCTTAGCAATGGCTTTGGGTAGTGAATAGTGTTGTGACTGATACAACCCAACTTGTAATTGTTCCTCTTGCAAAAAACTAACAAAACACAATGTGGAATGTAGGATATAATGTTATACTGCCAGGAATGGATAAAACACTGCAAGTCAACATAATCCAGGTTGGGATTGCGTTTCCTCCAAATTGTTATTGTTAAAGCGAAGTACTAGTGTACAAACCTATTTTGTGAGATATAAGGTTGTTACATACAAGCTACAATGTGTTCCTACATCAATAACCTAACTATGTGAGCATATGGCAGTGAAAGAACCCCTCATTGGCCTGATGTTTCCCATTGCACAAACACCGTCATAATCGCCTATAAACTCAACTACTCTCACAAAGGCACAGGTTCAAAACCACTCAGTGGTGGCAAATAGCTTTCAATAAGCACGGCTGAACGAGTCCACCAAACAGGTGCTGAGCACATCGACAGAGATGCTACACTCATCAAGAGAGCAGATAAGTGTTAAAATGTCTGTGAAAAGCAACAATTTGTGATATGTTGTGGTCCTGGATGTGGCATGCCTGTTGTCTCTGTATCTGATACATAATTACAGCTGAAGAATGAGTCGGCAGGGGATTAGGGGAGGATTTGGTGGGTGATCTCTCATCCTCCTCTCTTTCTGCTTTGGCTCCAAAAAGTTTCAGCTGCTTATCTTATCCCTCAAGGAGACGGCGGTGGAAAACGCAGAGACTGATAGGCTGAAGGAGGGAGACACAGACCATGAATTTATGTACATGCGGACGTGTACACAAACACAGCCGCATCCAATTACACACACACATACACACACACACACACACACACACAAACCATAGCTCACTGGCACACTCATAATCTCCTGCTTTCTCACTCTTCCTCTCTGGTGTGCTCCCTGTTGGCCTGCCTCTTACATAAGCAGATGATGAATGTGGCTGTGTGTTAACTCGAGAGAGGCCGATAGATTTGCAGTGTGACAAAGGATCAACGGGCTGACAGCAGAAGGCCAGCGGATAGAAGGAATATTTCAATATTTTGTTGGTTTTGAAAATCTATCATGTAGGTGGTTGTAGGCAGATCAGGGACATCTGTTGAGCTCAGACATTTTCATCTATATATATGAAATAGCCGACAACTGTGCATGACTTTTCTAATGTTTATGATCAAGCACAGTGAGCAAAACGAATAAACAAACCTTCCTGAATCATTTTACAGGCAGTATATGAAGTAAACTGACATAAATGAAGGGTTGGGTTGACCAAATCACAGATAACACATTTCTACCTCTGCAGATAGTTTAGGTTACAGACTTTCTGCCTCCACCCCAGTACACTGGAGGTTAATGGATTTTTTTTCTGTAGTGTTCACAACATTTTTACAAAGCAGCAGCAGTGTCTTTCCCAAAAAACATTTTTCATGGAGGTCAATAAACTGTCACATTTACTTGATAACAATAGATATAATGCTAACAATTTCTTTCTGATACATCAGTGCATTATATTTCCTTCAACCTAATACAAATTGTACTAGTGGTAGGACCAGTCAAAGATTCTGTTTTAAACTAGACTGTGAGTTGATTGGTTGGTGAAACTTACATGAAGTAATAATCTTGGTAATTACTTTGTTTCACTCATTTAAAACATGCATCTGTCCTACACGGTCCATAATGAGCCTTAGATATCTCATAGCACTCACTTCAGCTTACAGGTCCTATGCATCTATAAGAATGAACCCAGACCTGCCCTCAATCTAGATTATTTCATTATTCTTAGAGCTTTAGAATTTTGTCATCTGATGTTTTTGTCTTTGTCATTGTTTTTATTAATTCTATTTGTCACTTGATGCTAGCTGTTTCCTGATTCCATGAGACTACCTGCATAAATAAAGTTACACAGCTGTTTCAGAAGAGTAAAAAATGAGTTTACCCCAACCATATTTTGAAGGGGGTAGCTTGAATATACTTTTGACTAAATTAGCTTTTATATAGCTATTCTAACACATCCTAATAATTAAATGACTGGTCGATTGCCAGCTACTGCCAAAACGATATAAATCACTGCTCCCAAAACAACATATTGGACCTTCGTCAGACAGTCGCAGCTGATTCAATTTAGACAAGAAAACTACTTGGTTAAGTTAAGGAAAACAATGTGGTTTGGGTTAAAATCGTTGTAGGTTGTAAGTTAACTATGTTATATTATTATATTATATTAAAATAACTCACTGTTGACTTTTGGTTTCACACTTTTCTGTTTTTGGAGAAATCTGAACTATTCGCACTTGTTGAGCCTGTGATGGCAGTGGTATAACGTTTTCTGTGGCTCAGGAAGAGGTTTATCAAGTTGAATCAATAACCTTTATGATATTAACACTTCCAACTTCTTGCTTGTTCTGGAGTTTTTGAACATATCACATGGTCATCATCAGTAAGTCATTTTTGCTCACTTGTTCAAACCTTCTATGATTCTGAGCACTTTGAGGACTTCTCATCAATGTTAGCTTTAAAGTTCAGCTGAACAGTTCAAGGCCTGACAGTTGAAAGCTCGTGAAAAAAACGATTAAGACGACCTTGAGTGGGGATTGTTTCTTCAACTTTATAGGGATTGTCTTAGCATGGGCTTTGAGACGACAAATTTATAACAGAAATTTGTGTTACTAACTGAGGGTGTGGCATTTGAAAGGCTGGGACATTAACCAGAAGGGGTCTACATAAACATGAATTGAATTGCAGTATGGGATATGTAGGCTCCAGTGTTTTATGAGCTTGACACATAATAAGGACTTCTTAGCCGCATAAAATAAATCAAATCAAATTATTTTATTTATATAGCCCAAAATCACAATCACAGTCTGCCTCAGTGGGCTTTACAATCTATACAGTGAATGACATCCTCTGTCCTTAGACCCTCATTTCGAGTGCCATATTGAAAAAAAAAAACAAAAAACAGCTGGAATAACAAAGGGGTGGTTTTATACCAAACAGAAAAAACAAATAGCCATGCTCCATAGTTATTGCTTATTTGATATTTTTAGATAAGATATTTTTAGATTTAACTATATTATAGTTAGGTCAGTTTTATTTCAACAGTAAAAAACTTTTTTTCCAGAGACCACAAAAATCTGTGGAACATACAATTCCTTGTATCAGAGTTAGATAAGAAAAAACCCTTCCTAGCGAGGTTGACAGGTATGATTCTGTATCTCAAAAGAACACCCGACATCAGTTTGTCAAAGCTGCAGGAAATTCACATTCTCCTTGTGATAAAGTATAATCTTGCATCCACATGGGTGCAATGGAAATTGTCTCACACAGTTTGAAATGTCTTCATAAATTCAGATGAATCCAGTGATGGAGCTCACATTGAGCTGACATGGATTTTCCTTTCATTATTTCCAAATCTTTATGTTACGCGTCATCATGTGTTTCTGAGAAAACCTCCCAGGGCAACACTGCTAATCTTATCTGTTCAAGGGCGTTACAACATCAACTGAATGTCTCCCCACACAAGTAGGCTCTGGAGCTGCTCCCTGTCGTTCCATTAGAGAGACCATCATGTCTGCCAGAGGGAGGAACACAGAGGGAAACACAGGAACACCACGTGATTATACAAGTCGGCATATGTCTTTTGGAACATGGATTTGGTCATCTGTGCCACTGCTACGTCTCTCGTAACACATCAGTAACCCAGCAGGTCCACTGATAGACAGCTACATTACCAAAAACCTGCCTCTATACATTAGTCTGCATGATTGACAGCTTTACCTGAGGGAAAGCCAATGATGTCCATGTACCTTACTCATTTCCTGGACCTTGCAAAATGTCCCGCTGTCACACACCGTGATTCTATAATGTGATTTTGACCTCGAAATGAAAAACTGTATTGGGCAAATACAAAGGATATTGGTTTTCACAGTCATGTCATGATAGCTTGTCTCGTGTCACTCTGCCTGTCGCTTCTGATGGGTGTGGGCCTCCCGCTTCATAAGATATTTGCAATAAAAAGCCTGATGGATAAACAAGATCCAGGCGACGCCTGGCGACACGGTTAATATCTGTCAAGGAGAAGCACGTTGGTGGATTAACGATAGAGTCAACAAAATGATGATAAGATTATGATCCCAATGAAGACACAGGGTATATTGCCAACAGCTGATAATGGTCAGGTCCCAAAAGATAGTGTCTCAGTGAATACAAATAGAAAAATTTCTAAAATGGCTAACATGTTAAAGGTGCAAAATGTAAGATTTTTGGTTTAAAACATTCAGAAAATTAGCCAAAATTATAAACAGAATGTGAAGAAATTGTAGTTCTGATTATATGTCAAGGACATCTATGTACTGTGTTGCAGAGATATCTACCAAAGTTAGCACCCTAACCAGCTATTCCCTAGCCATATTGTACACCAGGAGGTGATACTGATACTACTAATACAGCACCCACTCAGTCCAGGCAGAGTCAGCTAATGTAGTTAAAGCTCAGCTCATTAGCTAACAGCAGCATACAGTTAGCAGCAGTTATCAGTTACTCTGCTGACATGTTGCTTATATGTTTGGAGTATGAAAAATCACTACTTACTCTGCTGTTCTGAGTCTCTTTGTTTAACTAAAACACCATTCTGACACATTGATTAATTACATTTCTACTTAGCCATTTTGTTGATCAGTGTTAAGCCACTGTCAGTAAAATCCTATCAACTGGAGCCTTGGAGTGAGGGGAACAGTGGAACCCACTATCCAGGGCCCCAACATTGGGAGGAATATCAAAAAGGTTACAAAATCAAAAATGTGTTTAACAGCAATCTTAAAGGTTCCATATTGTAGAAAGTGAGATTTCCATGTCTGTCTTGATTATAAAGCTGGACTAGGAGCTTCATAAATACTTTTTTATCAAAAGTATATAAACACTCAATCCACAGACAAAAGCAAACAGTCGTATTCAGATTCTGTGCCAAACGATACGGTCACCATCCTCAGCCACGCCCCCAACACAGCCGTGGTTGCAAGCAGCAAAGCTGATGCATGCCTGCTCAGGCCTGTGAGCTGACCAATCAGAGCTGACCGAGCTTTATAGGAGGGTGGCCTTAAAGAGACAGGCACTAAAACTGAGCCTTCAGACCGAGGGTGAGAGAGGTGCTGCAGCAATGGACAGTATGACATTTTTTTTTTAACATTAAAGCATGTAAACATTTTCTAGTTGACACAAATACAAGAATGAACCTGAAAATTGAGCATTATATGGGACCTTTAAAGTCAAAATGATTAGTGTCAATAGTAAATTATCAATGTTGTCTGAATAAAAAACAGGACTATGTTTTTGTATCTAAAGCAATTTTGGAGCCTCTTGGGGGGTTTCCATCTTCTAAAAGCTGCACTCCCACAATAGGATATGACAACATAAGTTAATCTTCAAACTTTGTAACTGTGCTGACACCCAGGAAACTCCAAGGAAACGTTTACACAGCATGTCCAAAAAACACTGACATCAGACTACGATAAGAAAAAAAGAAAAGAAAAAAAGAAAAAGAAAAATGGGAAAGAAATAAACTGTTAACAAAATCACAAAAAACACAAAATCATTACACACACCTAAAGTGGTGTAGTATTGGTATGTAGGTTGTAGGTTGTAGCAAACATTAAAAGCAAGCAAACCTCAGAGAAGTGTCACATGACCAGCATGTACTCATTAGAAAGCAGCTTATTGTGACCCATTTTTTTGTTTCTTGTTAGGTAGCGACCTCTAGTGGCTGTATAATTACTAGAGCAGCAAAGGAGGAAGTCAGGTGAAGAAGAATAAAGCGTGCCAAACCTGCATAGGGAGGAGGATGGCGGGAAGACTGCAGGACTTTCACCCAGAAGAAGTTGTTCCCGTCCAGTGTGATAAAATGTGATACAAACTGTTCACGACCACTACAGAATGATGTATTTAGTTGTATGATTCAATACTTTGTACACACGTACTAGATACCCAGATTTTTGAACTAATCCCCCGCCTGCTTGGAAAGAGTTGGATTATTCCCTATGAGCTGCTGGAGGGCTTTTACTATGAAACATCTGTGATAGAAGTGTTGAGTTTTATTGACAATGGACAGAAAAATGGAAAAGTAGAACCAACTTGAATAAATTATTGAATAAGGACAGTATTACCATGAATAAAGAAACTCAGGGTCAGTGTCAAGCAGGCTGCTTTGAAACAGTAGCAAGTCGAAAAAAAACAGCAACACTGCACTTCTGTTGAAAGCAGGAAGCTTCACTAAAAGTAACTAGAAACTAGAAAAAGTAGTTTAATGCACTAAAGCTGTTTTACATCAGTTTGTGAGAGACCAGTATAGTCTGCAGTATATACTTCACTGATAAATGAAAGGCACAGAATTACCAAACAAGTTTCAGTTTAACATCTCTCCTTCTATCTGTATGTGCACTTTCTCTCTCTGTCTTTTGAGTTGAGTAATGACTATTAAATGTCATTATCATCTAATTAATTAAAGATTGTATGTGCGTGAATGTCAGACTGCTTGGCCCCACCTGCTTCAGGAGATTAACAGGATGGAGCTGAGAGTGAAAGAACAGCACCAGACCAACACCAAAATGTGCTTTCCAGCTCCCTTGTGCTTAATGTGTCCTTTAAGACAAGATGGCTGCCAGTCTGTCTGTCTCTGCTCTGTTTTAATCATAAGTAGATTTGAAGGTGCAGGAACACAATCTGTGGTGGCAACTCTGAGAGCTCTAAAATAGGGAGGATTGAAACCAAAGCAACAGTCAGAAAATATTTGAGTTTCAGAGACAGTTTCCTGGATTCTGGTAACTTTTAATGAATAAATGCAACAAATAATAGGTACAATGCAACATGATTTCTTATGTTAAATAATTCTGATTTCACTTGTAGGTAAAGGAAAAGGAAAGAATGCAGACTAATTTGCCCCTCTGGCTAGAGCTTCTGGCATAAAGTAATATTCATCAGTTTTCACTCATTCATTTTTTTGCCCTTGCCCCTGAGAGCATCCGTGCACACCGCCTCTCAATTGTGATTGACATCAGTGTGACCGCTGTGACTGACAGAAAAATGTACGTGGCAGATTTTACAAAATGCATGTCTATTTCATTTTTATCAAACTTTCCATAAGAAATAGGAATTCTTCTTTCCAGGCCGTTGCAAGGAAAAGACGCAACAGAACAGTAGACTACACACTGCACTGTGCCAGAAGCAGGTAAGAATTACTAAAAGGGGGAAAAAGGGCAAAGGAAGGAAACGAGGAAATGGCAGTGGAAAACAGGAATTTCCAGGGAAAATCAGTAAGGTTTGCAAGTACGTCTGAGACTGTTAAAACATTGTGATGTAGCATATTCTCATGCTACAGTGAAAAGCAACCCCGTCTCCTCGTAAAAATATACAAGATATACATAAAAGTCCAGGATTTTGGAACATTTGGTGGTGCGGTTGCAGATCATAACAAGAGAAATACCCCTTGCCTCACCTCCTCTATGGGGATCACTAAAAACATGAAGGGCCCTCTAGAGCCAGTGTTTGGTTTGTCCATCCTGGGTGCGTTAGCTTTGCTTGCAAGACCACCCCACTCTGCCTCTGATTGGCTTGCGTCCATTGTTTTCGTCAGCTTTGTGGTGCTGGTGCTCCGTGCTTAATACGTCCAGAAAGTTTTGTGATGGGTTCCACCGTTCACACAGACTTTCATAACCCTGGTAGTCCGCTGGACAACACGTGGGAGAGAGAGAGGTCAGTGGACCACAATGAATTTACTGTTTAATCACACAACACATGAGAATTAGCTAGCTAGCGTGCTATTTCCCAACCGTATGTTCCATGGTTGGTATTAATGGGTTGTGCTTGTGTTTTTCTTGTGGTTGGTTTATGAAACAAACAGCCAGTGGCGGAGTTGATACAGCAAATTGTGAGCTGTAGTTTCCCCAGTAATCACCGTTAACAATGACCTCTTCAGCTGTTGCAGCTGCTGTGTGTCTGGGCTAGTTAGTGGACCAGCAACAGGGCCTAAGAGGTGTGTTTACAGGTCGAAACCACCATATCAGAACCGCAACAAAAACAGACAAAACCAGAGCTACACTGTGAGTTTATAGTTTGAGTCAAGCTTAGAGAACATAACCAATGAAGGCAACTAATCAGAGGCAGAGTAGAGAGGGTCTTGCAAGAAAACCAGTGGGATCCATATTGATGCGTCCTGGGCTTCTGTAGAAAAATGGGGGTGCAAGATAGCGGACTCCTCAAAAAGACCCGCTCCTCCCTAGATACAAAGGCTCATTTTAACTAAAACAAAACATTCTTAGTTTCAGGTGATTACTCACTAATGAAAACATACTTAGGGATATTAATATATTCCATTTCTGCCAATAGCTACTCCTAAATCATACACACTAACCTTGAAGAAGACTTAACCATGCAGTGCAACATTATGAATAACTACCAGGTTCTCTTTACATTTGAGGTAAATATTGATCAATATTCTAGAATTTACAACAGAAATACAAAAATTAAAAAAATAGAAGTGCATTGAACTATTGCAAATGACAAAGTAAAGAGTTTTGATTATGAACAATCAGTGCATTGCTACTGATGCTCGTAGCATGCGCAAGTAAAACCAGAGGTTGTTACTTAGCTACTGGATCACTTTGCAGTTTGTGTGTTTGTTAGAGAGCTCTGTGGTGGAGAGCTCTTCACACAGCAGTGTTACATGTCAGTCAAGTCCTGAGCGTGGGCTAAAAAAACCAAGAGATGAGTTAGTGGAGGACAAGGAGGTCGAGTGGAAGAGGAGGAGGAGGAGGAGGGAGAAAAAAGGAGGTGGAGGCGGGCGGGCAGATGGAGTAGCGAGGATGAAACATCTGCACAGCGCAGGAGATGACAGAGCAAAGCTGATGTGACGGACGACAGGACAGCTGTGGGAGATAAGAGACAGGCAGGGGGAAAGACAAAGAGGAAAAAGACGAGGAGGAAGAGGAGGTAGAAAGTAACAGCAAACAGAGAGATTGCCTTGATAATTGGCTTCAGAATTCAGTGAAATATACAAACCGACAATGGAAATGATTTTCATGGTGTATTTGAACTAAAGGATGACTCAGCTTGCAGGGTGACCTTTGGGCTGGAAATGCTCTTTTTGCTGAAAGTGTTTTGTAAGATTTGACAAATTATCAATCCCTCCCACTTAGGTGGAGTTAAGTGAGTGTCTGATGAAAATGCCACCCGTCTAATCACTGGAGTGGAAACCTTTAGATTAGTCATGTCTGACACAGACCCACACGTCTATTCATACAACGTTAACATCCAATTGCATGAATGGGTTCAGTCAACCAAATTATAAAGAATATATTTTCTTAGTTAGCTCTACTAGTATCTCACCATGTTCAACCAGGTAATATTGGTTATTTTTGTCCAGGATTTTTAAATCGCTAACATTTCCAAAATGGACTTTGGAAATTGCAATAAACTATTTTATCTGGCTATATTTACATGAGAACAATTATGGGTAAGTTTTGTAACTTCATCCTTCAACCAGATGAAGTGTTAAGGAAATATAAGCCTACAGCTAGAGCTCCTCCCTGCCTTGATACCCTTCGTCCTTTTTCTTTACCATGTTTGTTCATTCTTTAACTCTCCATTTCATCCATTTCTTTCACTCCCTGTCTTTTAGTCTCATTTGCCACTCTCACTACTTTCCTCTTTGCTTTTTGTGGCGACAGTGTGTGACCCGCCTTAACTCAGCTGCATGGTATCCAGACATCAATGACTAAATATTGTTTGCAGTATGCTTGTGTGTTGGTATGTGTGTGCTATGTGTCAATCTGAAGACGTGGTATATTATTTCATTGATTTGGGCATTTTTCCTTTTACAGAGGAGCATTAGAAAACATTCTGACTGGAAACGTCACAAATAGGCACGGTTCATCAGGACAGGAAGGCTCTACAGCAGGTGATTAAAACCGCCCAGAACATCACTGGTACCATCTACAGAGCATCAGTAACATCAGTGAAGTGAGATGTCTGCACAGAGTCCAAAGGATACTAAAAGACTACACGCACCCAGCCACAGTCTGTTTACTCTGCTGCCATCTGACAACAGATACAGAAGTATCTGTTGGTAATTAATTAATGGTATTTAATTAATGATAGTAATTATTAAGTGATATCCACTATTCTTTTGTTAATATTTGGATACACTAAAATGAACAATTGGTTGTGCTAATTCTCTAGATGGGTGCCATTAAACTACTGTAGAGGACAATGGTACAATGAGATGAGATGAGACAGGATGCAGCTTAATGCACTCTTCCACTGTCCAACCATATGTTCAGTATTCTAAAAAAGACAAAACAAAGACATTTCCACCAATATATGACTAAATACACCAAACACATTCACAGTGAGATTCTATAACCTCCGTTCTATAATCTATAATCTCACTCTGATGCATCATGACCTTTGGCGCAGATTTATGTGCTCCATCCTAATCTCTTGTGTGTTCGACCCTTCTAGGTTACGTGAAGGGCACACATCAGATGCAGTCTGCCCGCCTCAACATCTGATAAAAGCTGACCTGTGACTCTATACAGTTGAACACACAGACAGGATTATCCTTTTAAAGGCATGTAACAATGCCTTGTGGATTTGTCTGGGCTGAGCATACAGTCATGACTGACTACTAGCTGTGCAGCAGCAGTGCGAGAGATCCCCCTGGACCTAGCAGGTCACTGCTTAGATCTCTGTGATAGCCCCCTGGTGGACGATTTATTCATTCTGAAACAAAACCAAAGTCTGTCCAAAAGCAAAACCTCTACCTGTTTGCTAGTTACTGAGATGTTTATCGCAACATGTGTTTAGTATGGCCCCCCTCTGCTTTTCTCATCAGAAGGCAAAAGACAGATAAGAGGGAGGGTGATGGTGTGGAGGACAGTCACGATCAGGTACAACTGGCTAATTAAATACCAAATCAGTGAGCACAGGAGCTCAAGAGTCTGCTGTGAATGTAAACTGGAAAGGAGGGCAACCATGCCTGAACGCCAGTTCAATCCAGTCCGCTGCAGGGTTCATTACAAAGGTTTAGGTGTACACTGTCGCTTAAAAATGGTGGCAGAAGTCAGGAAGAATACCTAGAGAAGCATGGAATGCAGATTTTATTAATCCACCTTGTGTACTCATAAAATTCAAATCAGGCTTCTCATAATCATTTACATTTTCGTAAGCTACAACAAGACCATATTAATATAGTCATTAATCTTAGCCTTAATTACCTGAAGCACACGACTGAGGCTTTCTCAACCAATCTGTAAAGACTTTCATTTGTAACACAACTGCTCTCCTTTGGGTCTGTGTCTCCCTCTGTGCATCAGGAGCATCGGGGCAGCGGTTTTATTTGCGCCACTCGAGCAGAAGACAGAAGCCATTTTGCCCAGTGGAGCAGATCTTAGGGCGTAATTATGCCGGCTGATTGGTAAATTAGATTAGAGTATGGAGGTGCATGCTGTGTAGGAGATGGAATGAAACAGTCTGGGGATCCGTGGACCACACTTGAGGAGGTGCTACCCTCCACCTTTCTTAGGGACAGATACACCCACTGGCATGCATTCATACTCAATATACAAGGCCTATTTGTGCAGGCTTAAAATGAGTATGCTTGCCAAATGTCAGCATAATGCTGGTTCAGTACATCTCAAACCAATTAGTGCATCACATTGAAAGTACCTTAGAAGTATACGTATCATAGCAATAAAAAATAAAATTGTATTGAACAGAAGCCAAGAAGTGGAAGAAGTCCAAACACAGAACTTACAGAAGTTACATTATGAACCTCTAATCTGTAGAAAAAAATTTAGAGAAAAACTTACATAAAAAGTTAAATAAATAAGCAATTACTTCTGAGTTTGTAACTTGCTGAGGAAAGTTTCCAGCAGTATTTATCTGCACCAAACACCAGCAGAAGTTTCATCACATTGGAAGAAAGGGTTTTTATCATTATAATTGAGAGCAAAGATCAAGAAAATCCTTGCAAACTTATTTGGAAGCTAAAATGTTTACTTCAGAGAAGAGTTTGTGACCAGTTCTCTCTGTTAGATAGGTGACACTAATCCACTATACATCCACTCATTTATTATATGAAACAAATGATATCTTGTAAGTTGGTCTTGTCTCTTGAGTCATCAGAGGTTTTGGTGGCAAATATCAGCCCCCTTTAGAATGTACCCACTGTCTTTTTCCGTTCCTTTTTATCTAACCTTTCGTTGACATGCTCGACCAGCCACTAAAGCAACAGCTTGCGTCTTCTCTCCCTATCTGACCATTGTTGATGGTAAGAGCTCCTTGGGGGAATGTGTCAGCGCTTATCTACCGGTGAAGTTGGTCCATCTGCCCAAATCTGCCAGGATTGGAGGGTAGGTGGTGTTGGTGGCATATAATGCAAGAAGGACAGGGGGAGAAGACAGGTATTGAGGGTGAGGTGTAGAGGGGAAGGTGTTGCAGATCAAGGGGGATTTTCTGCTTGTCAAGCTCCCTTCGTCTCTCCAAAAGGCAAGGAGGGAAGCTGTGCAGCTGTCGCTACACTATCCACCTGGGTACTTCAAAAAGACGCCCAGATGTTCAACACTGTGGAATACACACACACATCATCTAGCCAACCCAGCCCCAACACCTCAACACACGCACGCACGCATGCACGCACACACACACACACACACACACACACACACACACACACACACACACACACACACACACACAAACAAAAAGACGGCTGGTGAGAACATTACCCACTTGACTTGAAACTCCCATTGCACTTGACACGTCCCGCCCATCCTTGTCTGCTCCCATATTACACTGGAAACTGCAGCTGTTGCGAGATCACCCATAATTTGCTCTTTTCTTTCTTGCTGTCTTGTGAAAAAAAAGTACGATTTTCTTTTTTTCCTTTTTTTTATTTACCAGGCCCAGTCTCTGTTGCAACTACCTTTGTGAAGTCATAGAAACCAGGCTGCAGTGCAGAAACAATGCCGGCACTCTACACTGTGGGTAGCCGTAATTTGCTGTTTAACGGGCATCCAGATGGCTCAGTTGATTGGATCATAATGGCTGTATCGACAAAATGGTGTTATCATCAGATCCTGTACTTTTAAGAATCTGCATAATCACAGGAAAAAAATGAGGATCTCCCACTAAAGCTTCCTGTGTTGAAATGCTACAGTATAGTATGTATAGAGAATCTAGCCCTCCTTCATTTCTCTACAAAATTGTACAGTGAATTCACTGGTTCACACAGTTTTGGGGATTGTTGTGTCATTTTAATTAAACACAACTTTAACAAGTAATAAAAAAAACACCTTGTAAAGTTATATTTTAGGTCACAAATGATAATGCCCCATCTGCTGTAGTTTCCTGGGGATGTAGGGGCTCAGGGCAGTTAACTGGGTTTCCTGATTGTGTCTGCAGTGATACTGTGATTGTAGATTATATCAGACCTTCATCCCACATGTGACTGATGCAGACAGGTCATGTACAGTATATACATATTTTGAACCTATTTTATTTTTAAAAGGCTACAGGCCTACAAAATTATTTACATGTCACAGCGCACTGACAGTTTGGGAATCCTGTCCAGAATTTTCCTTTTAGAATAAAATGTTCCTAAAAGGAGATTCCAGATAAAATACATTACCTAAAGCAGATTATGATTCCTTTTAAATGATAATTGAAGTCTTTGGACATGTCCAAGATGTGAAGGTCATATTTTTCATGAGGCTGCTTAATCTTCATTTAAGGTCATGACATAAATGGGATCCTGGTAATGATCCACACATAAATCATGACATAATAACACGTTTCTGAAAAGTCTACTGTAAAATTTAACTCGTACAATCTTAACACATCAAGTTGGCCATCACAGCCAGGTGTCTGCCTGCTTTGTAATTAAGTCCAGGCAATGCTTTGGTCAGACTTGTTAAAAGGACGTGAGAAGCCCTTGTCCTGGTTACCTGGTGTTTTGGATGGAAATGCTAGGGGAGGACTGACAAGAGGGGACAGTACTGAGGGAGCTATTAGTGGAGAGAGGTTTCATTGATGTACGATTTTCCATGGATCAGTGTGAACTCTTTTAAAAGTATCTCTCCAACATGTCTGTTGATTTTAGTCAATGTGACAAGTTTGACACATCAAACACAGAGGTTTCTGTGGGTATTTGGCAGCGGTCAGGTGCTGTTTATACAAACTGTACACACTAAAAATAATAAGGAGTACAATTAGCATTCCTTCCCAGATTCAAATGACTTTGCAGTGGTTAAGGGTATTAACAGGCTCTAGCTGTGATGGTAGAGATGGATACATGAAACCTGGGTGGAAGACACATTTTCACACCTTTTCCTTTGCAATACTATGACTTTGAACATTCTAAATAATTTTGTCAGTTCAAGCAGCACTCGAAGTTCATTCAGTCGGCATTAGTTTGTAAGAGAGACTGATGTAAAAGATAAAAAGTAACCACTGTAACTCTCAGGCTGCAGTAGAAAGCTTCTTTCTACTGTTCCCTGTTTTCTGGCGCCTTCATGATGTCTGATTGACACACAAGGAAAAAAAACAAAACAGAAAAGCTTCTGACCCTCAGTCGAGAAAATCAGATCAGCGTGCCCTCAGAAAATACCACTTCACTGCTAAGTTCTGAGCTCTGTGCACAAACAAAATAAAGCCCTAAGACTAGACCTGTTATCCACCAGTTGGAAACCATTGGCTTACACCATAAATATCATAGTCACATTGATTGCTCTTTATACTGTACATAATAGTTCACATTAATTTACTATTAGTTGTTCTGTATCTAATATTCATTGATACACTGATCAGCCACAACATTGAAACCACCGGCCTAATATTGTGTAGATTCCCCTTGTGCCATAAAACTTCTGGGGATATGTTGTGGTGTCTGGCCTAACCCTAACCCTGATCCGATCGAGCTGCGGGCTGGGACTTTCATGAATAGGCTTGTTCTGGTGCACTAAGATGTTCAATCGCATTGGGATCTGGGGTGTTTGGAGACCGGATCAATGGCTCTTTGCTATGTTCTTTTTGCTATTCCTAAGTAGTTTTTGCAGGCTAGCAGGGTGCATCGTCCTGCTGGGGGAGGCTACTGCTGTCGGGGTATGCTGTTATGAGGGGTGCACTTGACCTGCAACAATGTTTAGGTTGATGGCGCATGTCAAAGTAACATCCATATGAATGTCAGGACTCAAGATATCCCAGCAGAGCTTTGGATTGTAATGAGATGATCGAGTTATTCACTTTACCTGTCAGTGGTTTTACTGTTGTGGCTGATAGGTGCACAGAACCACACTTTGCTGCTGTTAGATGCTCATTAGTTGAACTGGTACTTACTCTGTGTAATGACATTATAGTTAAATATGAACAAATGTTAAGAGCATCAAATTAAAGATGGCCACTTGTTGCTTCCTGTTGTAGCTGCTGCAGATGCATGTAATCTATCCTTTCAGTCTCCACCACCAGGGGGAGTGTTGAGACTGAACAACTCAGAAGACACACTCCGGCAATTTGTGGATGCAAGCAGGCATGGAGGCACACACATACACCTTCACACACACATGCACAGAGTACAGAGTCCCACACCCTTTTGGCAGCGAGCAGTGAGACTGATGCAAAGGTGAACGATGCGATAGGAGCCGCGGTTATTTTTTCAGCCGAGCCAGGTTCAATTTCAACGCTTTGATCTGTGAAATAATGGCAGCAGACTGCAACATTGTCATTTCCCGCAGGATCAAGAGGAGGAACCGAGAAAGACGAGCTAATTCTGCCTTTCTGAGAGCAAACAGGCAGACGCAAGGCCGAGAAAGGTTGCACAGCGAGGAGGAGGAAGAGATATGGGAAAGGTGGAGACTGAGAGAAGAGAGGAGGGCATGATGGTAGGGTGACAACCAAGTGGCAGCAGGATACAAATATAGTAGAGATGACAGAGTAGATGAGGGAATGGAGAGGAGAGAGGACAGGACAGGATGATAGAGAGAGCCTGGAGGAGAATGAGGAAGCGGGGGAAGAGCGAGAGGAAGAAGAGGAGGAAGAGGTAGGAGGCAGTAAATCGGTTATGGCGCTAGTCTTTCCTTTGGCAGTCACCAGGTGAGATGAGGGCAGACACCTCTATTCCAGCACAGGGCAGACCAGTGGCACCCGGGGCTCTGGGGTCTTCTGAATATTACATGAGCCTGTCCATCTATAAACACACACACACACACACACACACACACACACACACGCATACTCCAATAGATGTCTAAAGATGAACATGCAAGCCGGTGCATACATTCACACACACACAGCATGAGGGGGGTGGATGAAGCCAATGAGGCCAGTGGATCAAGAGAGACTAAGTCCCTGAGAGAGGCAGAGGGATCAGACTCAGGGAGGTAGGAGAGTGTTTGCAAGTGTCAGGTTGGATCTTTATTGGATCGATGCACTTTCCTCTTCGCTGACTCGACTGAATTTTCATTCATAATACATGCACATATGTGACCAATATGGTCACCATGTTGGTAGTGGAATCAGGAGGATCAGTAGTGCTTCTACAAATCTGACAGATCTATATTTAACTTAAAAAAAAACCCCAAAAACTCTTTCTCCATTTTCGTGCCTTGCTCTTGCGGTCATGTTAATGGCTCAGTCCACCAGAATGATACAAAATAAATTTCCTTTCTTGCCTCTAATGGTATCTAGCCATATTTGTTGAGATTTTGAGATATCTGTCTCAACCACAATCCATGGGAGGTAAATAGAAGTTTATGGTGCTCACAGTATTGTAAAAAAAAAATGACTGTAAAATTAATGTACTGTTTCCAAATATGCAAATTGAACCTCCACACTCAAATTAAAAAGATAACATTTTTAAAATTGACCCTTAACATCCAGAAAAAGCGTCTCAGTTAGTCTTGATAATCCATACATCTCACTTTGAAGCGTTCAGTTTGCATAGGATCTGTTTCATTGGTAGCAAGTAGTTCCAATGAAAATTGGTTGTAACTATTATTAATAATCGTTCAGGAAGATTGTTATAATTTTAACAGAGCGATATGTGAGAACCTGCCACCACTTGAATTCATACTCAACAATTACTCAACGAACAGTTAGGGGACAATATATCACTGGAGCAACTACTAACTGCTTCTAACGGTAGCTGCCATTAGCTTAGTTAGCCGTGCAGCTAGTGCTCCTATTAGCTGGCTCTGAGCACTGGAGAAGTGTAGGAGCTGTTTACTATTGGAACAAAGTGGCTAGGGGCTAGCTGTCTTTAACATGATATCACACCTCTTATATCGCTGTTGTTGATTTTAATAGATTTTTGAATGTTTTCAACCAAAATTCTTTCATCTTGCATCTTAATTTGGTATCAATTATTGAGAAACAGAGTCAGTATTCCAATATAGTTGTTGAATTGTTGAGTATAGTTAGCTGTGTTGTCTATGTGTTTGTTGATTTACAGAAGTGTCTACTTGAAAGATTTGCTCTGTTTAAACCCAATTTAATATCCCTGCATTATTATTTTGTTATTTGCAACTTTCTTATTCCTAAATATTATATTGTATACTGATCTGTATATATAGACATCACAACACAAACACAGTGTTGCTTATGTTATTAGTTAATATGAATATTAATAAGTGTAGCAGTTGAAGCTACCCCATTATTAGTGGAAAATTACATTGTTCTTTCTTTGAAATTATTCAGGAAATTAGTTGAAAATTATGTGACCTGTGCTCAGGTTTTAAGTAGATCTATAGATGTATATTTGCAAAAGACATCAGAGATAATGATATACTAATGAAGTGTAAGTCACACTGAATCTGAAACTATATGTATCATGTCTGTGTGTGACTCAGATTTCACTCAGAGAGGAAGTGCAATTTTCGATGCACATTGTAGCTAATGGGTGCTCGGGGTTATGAAGTACCTTCATATCCTCACACACAGCCACTGTTGAGCTGCTTTTGGTAAATGGACCAAACTACAGTATTTACTTCCTGTTGTTTTCAGAACATTAGCATGTAAGTGTCCCTTCCAGCTCACACTGTATTTTTGCTTCACGCCTCTACCTCCACACCCCCTTACAACACCTCTTAACCAACGTCCACCATCCAAGATCAGGTACTGGAACTGGCTTTCTCTATAGTTTCCACCACACTTATCTGTCTATGTTCAAGACGTCTCTTAAATTCATCTTTTAAAATCTTCTTTTAGTCTTGATTTAGTCTACTATTCTGTGCTTGTCTGCTTTAGTCTTATAGTTTTTGTTTTTCTACTCACAATATGTCAAAAGCATCTAAGTAGTGTCTAAGATGTGTTATAGGGATAAAATGTATTCGTCTTCTCATCTTAATTTTCATTGTTGATATCATTAACACTGTGAGAACTGTAAACCATTTCAAGATTTTCTGACCAGATTTAAAGAGTCAGTTTCATATAAATTACTGCCTAATTTACGACTCTCACCACAAAAAAACAGATTTTAGGGACTATTTCTTCATTTATAAGTAGATCCATTGAAAAACGTTCATTATCCACATGAACAATGACGTTTCTTGAAACATTTTGATTTAGATTTTTTTAACTGTAATTTGCCAATGCTGTGAGTGTCATGTAAAATTCCTTCTACCTGCCCTGCATTTCAGTGTAGGCAGAAGGCTAAGAGACAGACATCTAAAAAACAAAAAAAACAAACGGCAGAGGTACATTCAAAGCAAAAAAACAATTAAAAACATGTAATATCTGAACACTACTTAGGTAAGTGAGTAAACATGTTTTTGTAGATTTTGTGTGAACCAACCCTTTAAAATCCTTGACTTTAATTCCGCTGATTTGAAGGCTTACTCTACGAAGTCTTTCACAATCTTTTGTATAATTAAAAACAGTTCTCCAACTTGACGGTCAGAGTGCAGCTGTCAATCAAAAAGTGTGGGTGGAACGGTGAAGTTCTAAAAGGCAAAGCTGTCAGTGATTTGCTATATTTATGGTGCTGTTTACTTGATTTTGTTGTTCCCTTTCATTTCACTTCTATTAATTCCAGAGAAAATACAAGTTTAACATGCCTCACCCCACCAGACAGCAGAACATAAATGTAAACGCTTGCTGATCAGTTGAAGTTTGGTGAAATCTATTGGCTAAACGGATATTTCTCTGTATTATACAACAAACAGTCTCATCTATTATACAACAGCCAGACAACATGAAACCTTTGCTTTCCCACAAGAGACTGAACCTCAGTCTAATTCCACCAAGTTCCCCTCTAACGCTACAGTGATAGGCCTTTGTAATTCAAAGCCCTGATAGAGATAAGAGAAGAGCCTCCTGCCTCTCTCTTTGTTCGGGGGAGACACCGGCTTTATGGATTAAAACCTGTCGACAGTAACGGGATGTTGGTCCGTGGACAGCTTTGATGGTGTCTCCCCTCCTGCTATTGATTTCCTCCCTGCTGGCCATCACTCAGCCTGGCTGTAAGTGAGTTGTGAAACTCTTTGCATCTCGCCCCTCTTTGTTGATCACTGGTCAGTCGGAGAGCACTTTGTGTGTGTGTGTGTGTGTGTGTGTGTGTGTGTGTGTGGATAGTGTTGTGTGTGTGGATAATGTTACAGAGAACATTAGGGGTCTGTGAATACGTGTTTGTGTGCAAGTGCGCGTCAGAAATGGAAAAAAGAACAAAAATCAAATAATAGTTTTGAAAGTAACCTTGTGTTTGGTGCCAACTTTTTCATTAAGGCATACAATGCAGGAATATACAAAACAATGTAAAGACAGACGACAGTCTCACTTATGGCCTACTACATTTTGCTGAGACGTTTCTGGGATGTCAGTGATTCTAAAGAAAGGTAGTTGGTCATGGTTTGAGTCTGTGGTTCAGTTATTTCCTGTTTTATTTTGCACATGAGGACACATGTCCACATGTGTCATGTTTTGCTTTTTATTTCCTCCCTTTGGCTGTTTTCCCACCCCTTTACTGTATTCACCTGTGTCCCATCAGTTATTCACCCCCTTGTTAAGTCCTTGTCTTCCCCTCTCTCTTTGTCAGTTTGTCTGTTCTGCATTGTCCTGTATCTCAATCCCATGTCTCCTGTCCTTTGTGTTCCTGCCTGTTATTCCAGCGCTCCCTTGGTTTGTACTTCTATTTAGTTTTTGTATTTTTGTATTCCTTTATTCTTGTTTTTTGCCCTGCTTGCTCCTTCTGTTTTGTTGCCTTTTTTGCCAGCTTTTGTGCTTAGACTGTATTTTGGATTTGATGGACTGATGGGTTTACGGCTTTATTTAATAAAGCTCTCTCACCTGCCTGCCTTTTTGTGTCTTGCATTTGGGTCCCTTTTTGTTGAACCGCTACATAAGTTTAGTCTCGTTCGCAGACTTCCTTCCTCACTCTGACTCTCTTCCAGAAGTTCTAGCAACAGACAACCAAAGGAAAGTATGCATTTACATGCATGACCCACCCGACCACCACAGCCACCCTCTGACTTGGACTTTTCTCACTCTTTATACTACACTACAAGGGCGCTTCAAGAAGTGACACCCGAGGGGTAACTACAGCATCAACCTTAGAAGTGTAGGGCCACTGACCAGGCCACTGTATTCGATGTGTGGGCAGTGAAAATGCAGCCACAGGATGGACAGACATTTTTTCTAACTTCCTCCTCTAAACAAATGCCTGTATTCAGAAACTGTGCCTTCAAACAAGCCATCAGGACTTCCTTAACATTGTGAAATATACAGTCACTGTCCACAGCCACGGTCTTAGTGACCAATCAGAGCAGACTGCGGGAGGCCTAAAAGAGACAGGCACTAAAATGGAGCGTTTAGACAGAGGATGAATACAGGCGCTGCAGCAATTGACAGTATGAGGATAATAATGTTTTTGAACATTTAAGCTTGTAAACATTTTATAGTAGGCACTCAAAATAAAAGTATGAACCTGAAAGTGGGGGGACTTTAATGTCAAATGCTAACGTCTTTAAATGGCTTCTTTCTACATTACCTGTGCATGGCAACTACATTATAGTTAAGTAGAGATCATATGCCAAATATAAAATGGTTAAGTCACTGTTAAAATTAAGCTAAAACCCCCTTGCAGCAGTGTTGACATTGCAGTGGGAAGAGATTCTGACAGACAGATTCTGGTTTGGATAATGATCAGTTTTCATCACATATTAATCAAATCATTCCTGCTCCTCATGAATTTCATTCACCTCTCTCAAGAGGCTAGAATGTAATTTTCTCAGAACAGAGACCAATCTGCAAAATAACAAAGAAAGCTAGCATTATACTTCCTGAATCATCTGACAATAACTGCTCTGGCTGGGGTTTACTAAAAAGCTCCTGATATCAACATCCAAATGATTAGAGAAATTAGTCTCTCCATATGGCTTCATGATGAAGTGCATTTAGAACCTGTCAGATACTGCTTTTTTCTTTAGGTGAAAGGAAATCAAAATGGTTCCAGTCCACAGGGTTTGACATTTCAAAATTGCACAAACAGGAATCAGGAAATGCATTATTATCATCCTGTCATTCATATGTTCTTGTATTACAAATGGTCTGAGGAAAAAAAACAAAACAAAAAAACTTTCAGCATCACCATAAAGCTAAAAACACACTATATGCATGTTGTTTGACAGCATTTTTTGACACTGTGTGCAAGTGTAAGTGCACCCAAATAATCTTTGATCAGAGATAGAACAACAGTCTTGACCAGTTTTGCCTACTGCCTTTTTACTGGAGCTTTTAACCAAATTCATTTTTTCAACCCTTATTTTTCAGGCACATTTGACTGAGAGCCACACTCTCTTTTGCAGTAGTCCTTATTTCAGGGGGAGGACATTTCAATTGTTCACTGGCTTGTTCACTATGATCAATAGGCCTTCTTAGCTTTTTTTGGTATAATTAATGCATAAATAAACAACTCTGTTAAATGCCACAAACATATGAACACAAGCAAAATAGCTCTCATGAACGTACCTCAGTCCAAACAGACTATGCGGCAGTCACTGCTCACTGGGTGTGTCTTTTGTGCTAACATTAGTGGGTTAGCTGCTTCATAGCACTCTGTCGCTGCTGTGGAGACTCCAAAAGCAGCGATCATATCCATTTACCTCATGTGTTATTCACATGTAGGAAAACACCTAACATTATCTTAATGAACGTAAACAACGAACAACACAAACATTTTAGCTGCACTTTCTCCATCATTCTTGTGCAACTAACTCGCTGATAATGTTAGCAAATGATCTGTCTAGCCTTGTGGAAGACGGGAGTTGGGAAGTCGGGAAGCAAACCCTGATCTCCGGGGTGAAAGGGTCAGAGTTAACCCTTGGGCTTAGGCTGAGTTCACATTGGATCCAGCGTTGCGGCAAAAACGCAGGTTTACTAATTCATTTTGATGAGGGTGGTCCATTTTGGCTGCAGCGGTGCAGGCTGCAGGAGGTTCCACTAAAAAAAGGAAAAGTTGAAAAGTTGAAAAGTTGAAGCCGACTCAACTTTTGTAGAAACAAAGCCCAACGTCACGATCTGGTGGCCAATCACATAAGCTGGCGATTAGACTATTTGACTGAAGGCACAGTGGAGTGTAATCATGTGTATTCACTCAGTTTGGCATTAAAACACATCCGTGGATGCTGACGATCACTGTAGGACCAGCATGTTTTACCTACTGTGGCAGAGGCATGACCGGAGATCATAAGCAGAGTAGAACGGGTGAGTAGCAGGGCATGTCATGTTAAGAGATTTTTATAAATCTTAGAAAATAACTTGCCAACCCTAGCTCAAATGACTTTTCTATCTAAAGGAATTAGATGCATTTTTAAAATAGATATTTTTGGAGAGTAGAGTGGGCAAATGTGTGAAGTATGTGTTAGTACATGTGTGGGGGTGATAGGGTGTGAGAGTGCATATGCTACAGAAAACATGAGAGAGTGGTAGATAAGAGCCCTGCGCTGGAGCCCGAGGCCCGAGGGGCCCGACAGCCCGACAGCCCGAGGGCCGGGCTTCGGGCCAGTTACCACATCATTACCTCGGCCGGGCTGCCCCTCCCTCTCCGCTGCACGTCACTCACACCATATTATACTGATCCCATTCGCGCGTCCAGCCCATAGGTCCCACCACAAACATGGACAACATAAAGAAAAAGATTGAAGATGGTTAACTTAAGACACAGGGCACTATGGTAGATGGCCTGAGGGAGGCTCAGGCAGACACAGGCCACACAACTCACTCATAATGCCATTACAAGTTAAAACTCACAACTTTTAATGGCTTTTGCTCTCTGCGAAAGGGGATGGAGAGGCGTCTGGTGCTTTAAAATGACTGTTCTGGGGGATTAACGCTATCAGGACTCAAAAAAGCAATTTTTGTTCGAAAACATGTCTCTCCCAGGAAAGTGAAAACACATGCATTAAAACGAGGCCTTTTCTACATAGGGGTGATAAATGACCTCATTATCAGACGTCAGCTAGGTGGAAAGGCTATGTGGGATTAAGTGCAGTGTAAAAATCGAAAAGGAGAAAAGATAAAGAAAAGGAGACAGAGAAGAAATGAGAAAGAAAAGAGAGAAAGACAATAATAAGCATGGAAGAGAAAGAAACAGCACAATTAGCTGTCCTTGAGACACCATCAGAATCTGAGAAACACGTGGAGAAATGTCTCAAAGACAGAAAAAGTAAAAGATTGACCTGATGTCAGTCTTGTAGACCTGGATAGCTATCCTTTCATCAATTCATCCATCCATCAGTCCAGTCTGATACCCTTCAATCCCTCACACTTTGATCTGCTTTCACATCCCAGCCCTCTCTTTGGCACTCACCATTATTATAAAGTGACACTAGCAGTCAGCTGCCCTGTACTGTCCTGTACGAGATGGAAGTTGAGATGTATGAGTAGTATTTACCCATCAATCAGCGGTGAGAGGCCCTAGTGGCATGCAATAACACCGTGCCAGTGCTCAGCACTTCAGACAATATACAGTACGAGGGCTACATGGTGAGTGATGGCGACATTGAGAGAGTGGCACTCGAAAAATGAAGAAAACAAAACATCCTTCAATTCTGTTTTTTCCCTGTCTTTTCTTTTTTTTATATATCAAGTTTATTTATTCAGGGTATGGTTAATGAATTCATTTTTCCTATTAGACCCAAGAATAGGCATAGGAAGGGTGGCAATGAGGACACGACACCAACTCTCGATAGGCAAGAGCAGAACATGACAGACAATAATAACCTTTGACAAATTATCATTTGTCAAAAGTATATTAAGATGCTACTGTGCTTCAAGTAACAAATAAAAATTGCATGAAAAAAATGGTATGGTACAACTTAAACACACAGTATGTAATTTTTGTTGTCACTCTGTTACATGCTCTGTTGCCCTTAACAAGTGAGTCTAATGTTATTATCACAAAACAGAGAAAACTAGTGAGCCCTGCGGAATTTATAAATGTGACACAAACCCACCTGCAAGTCATGTGTGAAAGGATTTTGATTTTAACATCACAATGACAAAAATCATTTTTTAAAAATGTAACTGCCTTACAGTTACATTGTATACACATTCACTGTCAATCACCATTTCAACTTTTCAATGCAATGTTCATAAGGCTCTGTGGATTACCTTGAAATTTTTTTAAAAAAGTGACAATAAATAGAACCCTAACTTTACTGCAGCATCACTTCAGCTCAAAGTGCAGAGGAGTATCTAAATGGTGCTAACATATTTGATGTAGCAATATTTAAAATGTTGCAGCAAACAGTCACCTAAAGTATCACACTCACATCAGGAGCATTACACCCATGCGGAAATCACAGGTAAAAATGCACAGTATATGATAATATGCATTGTATGCAAGTCACTGTTGCTAATTAAAGATACAAAGCAATGTCTTTGGTCCCCCCCTCCATATGTAAGCAGCAACTTTGCAAACGTTTTCTGTCACAAAAGATGCTATTTTTGTTTTGTCACAAAGGGTTAGGTTTAAGTACAAAAAACACTTGGTTTGGTTTTAAAAAAACATGGTGTTTTGGCTTAAAATACCTGTTTTGTAACCACAAACACAGGTGCAGACGGCCCAACTTCCTGTCAAAAATATGTTTGTTTTTTTCGCCACAAACATGACTAGAAAGTGTCCTGGGTTCTCCTTTAAAATATCCCCTGGTGTCACCTTTACAAATGTTGAAACAACCGTCAGCAAAAATACCCACCATCCCCTGCATCTCCCGACATGAAAGTCAGTTAATTAAGATATAATGAGAACAGGATAACTGCTAAAATGTTATCCTGGGGACTGGACTGTAGGTGTTTCGGACATTTTAATTTACTTCTACCTTGACACATTTACATTTATGACCGCATTTTTTTCTGCCTATTATCTCACAGTACAATTTTGTGTGTCATGGTGGCCAAAATATTTGTACTTAGCAGCTACGTCTTTATACATACTGCTACAACCTTGAAGTTATTTACCTTTCACTATACAGTATAGTTTAATAGTAATCAGTGTTTCCCCTATATACATTTAGTATAGCGGTACTTTTGGCGGCACTTTTGGTGTCCCCTTCAGGAATTGCTCTTTTTTTTCTGAATTTTTTCTGTTTATTGTCCCCCCAACAGTTAAGCTAAATATCCGCCCTTGTTTTCACCACATTAATCTTACCTGTGAGTGTACACAAACATCCAGCATACAAACATGTCTGCGTCACACCCACACACTCAGCCTCTTTCTACCAACTTGTATTTCTTTCCAATTGATAGGAAGAGGCAAATGCCCATCTGTAACTCCAATTTCTGAGTAAGAGTAAAGTCAGTATATGACACCTCTCTCTATAATTGTCATGCCATTGTTACAATGGCCCATCATTCCAAGGCACCAGTCGGCTGAAAAATGTCCCAATGGACCAAAAGTCTATTTGTTGCACAGCCCATTATTCTGAAAACAAACACCCACTGGTCGGGATGACTGTTGTTCCAAAATTACATGCTCATGTATCACCAACTCACATATTCAACTTAAATTGGCAATGAACAAGGTATTTGCTTTGCCTTATCATTATAAAGACTGCATAATGTAATGGCTATAGAATAATGACCATCAGCGTTTAGATTAGTTCTCTATAAACCTCGCTCTCACTATGCTCTTGTGTCTACCACCTGGCACAAAATCACCCATCATGCAAGTTGTGAAAGACGTTGGCAGAAGTCTAATTCTTGATCTGTTAGATACTTCCTTACCTTAACAGCTGAGCTTCTTGGGGCAGTCTTTAGTTAAATGTCCAATGGGAAATTAGACCATAAATCATCAACTGCAAGTTTCATTTCTCTACATTTGTCAGTGTACTGTATGTTCAAAACATACAAGGAAAAACAAGAGTGGGCAAGCTTATCATGAAAATGTCCATTTCTGTCAATTCTAATATGAAAAAAAAATAAAGCCTGTAAATAAGTAGAGTGCAAAAAAAAGCTTAAGGATCAAAAGGGTTAAAACAAACCCTCCAGTAAGAATTATTTGCCAACAGTATTTGAACCAGCTCCACTTGCTGTGTAACCTTTTGCCTTGCTGGTGCAGGCTGCAGCGTTGCATCATGCTGCGATGTGCGCTGTCTTGAATGCATGGGGATTTTTGCAAGGAGGAAGGTGGTGGGCCTGTTTGGTTAGAACAAACAGGCAGGGTGTGAGGAAACAGTAATCAGTACACTTTCTCTGGGTTTGTAGGCAATAAAGTTAATCCTCCAAAGACAGAGCTTTGTTAGGTCATGTATGTAGAGAATGTGAATGTGAAGTCAAAAAACAGAAAGAAATGCAGTTTAACATCAACATTTGTGTTGTGTTCCAGTCTGATTGCTCGTTGATAGTCGGCGAGCCAAGAGGGAGTCATCTCTTGGAGCAAAGCTGCTGGCAGAGCAGTGTCAACACATGGAGTTGTGATTGTACGAGTGTGCATTTGTTTGCCCGAGTGTTTGCTTCTCTCCGGATCCTTTGGCTGTCAATCAGGCTCTCCTGTTGTGGGTGGCGTTTTACAGCAAGAATACACATACACGCATCCGCACACACACAAAAACCCACGTGGGCGTGCAGACAGTAGCACAAAGACCTTGTCCTCCTCTTGCAGGTCCAAGTGCATATGCTCTGCTAATTACTTCTCCATTTATACCTAATGCCATGAGGCTCCTTTCAGAGCTACAGAATAACAGAGTTGCACTGAATTGCACAGCCACTGAATATGCATCCTCTTATACATCCTCTGCAATAATTTAATAAAAAAATCAGTACTGGTGTGAGCCTTGAGGTTTTTCTTTAAATGGTGCTTTTTGCCAGGCAAGAATGAATATGAATGAATGCTCCCTATGTCATGTCTCTTGTTAGAATTGCACATCCTATTGCATTTTAATGATGATGGTGGAGTGAATGCAATGATATACAGTAAGCTAAAGAAATCAGGGATGTGGCAAATTAAAAGGAAGGGAAACTGTGACCTTCAGCTTTTAATAACATACGGCAACAACGATCTTTATGTGTTGCTCCATGTACAAAGTGAAAAATAAAGATATATAAGGTAGTCGCTTCTCTCCATACTCAAACTTGTCACCAAACAAGTGCACTGATATTGGAGGAATCTGCCAAACCCAAGATTGTACAGTCCTGTCACCAGGATTGAAAAAAGAAGAAAAAAAAAAAAGATCAGTCCCAACGTTTTTAAATTAAATAAATAAATAAATAATTTTTAAAAATTAAATAAATGCTCTCCCCATGGTATCAACAGCATAATTAAGGTTAGGGGAAGATTATGGTTACGACACATGAACTATGGCTATGATATGGTAAGGTAAGGGTTCCCGAACTAAAACACTTTGAAAGTTAGGGATACATCATGGGTACTGGTAATAAAAAGGCCAACATTAAATGCAAATCTGTGATTGGACACAAATTCAAATTCTTTATGACCATTACAGAGAGGAGGGATGTACATATGGATATGTAAGTATTGCATAAAGATAGATTTGAAGAGAGCAGAATCTGTCCTCGAATGCACCATTGTTCTCGAGTCCTGATCACACCGAGGCCAAAATTGAAGATAAAATGGAAGCATGCAAAGAAAATATAAAAAGACAAAAAGAATGAGATGTGCAAACTAAGATTAGCAACTTCATGAACACACTCTTTATTTCATCACTTGCGAGGACATTACAGACTTATATTCAACCTTACACCAAGTCTTCACCCTAAAATTTACTGAGCATTAAAGTCTACACATGGTGAGTGGGCTCCCAGTTCTGTGACCCCACGAAGACTGAAAAACAAGACGACACACACACATGAAGTTGGTTTGTGTTATCGCGATTTATATGCAGCCTGAACAGCAGCTAGTTTGCATTTTGTTTAATTTTTCTCTTTTCTGTCTAGCAATGGAGGCACATTCAGAGTTGGCCTTGCCACCAGAAGACCCCGATATGAAAGGATCCTCTGCTGACAAGGACAAGAGCCTGCACACCTACTCAGCTGTTCAGTTATTAGACCTCTGCTCAGGCTGAAGTAGTAAAGTGTAGCGCTCATAACTCAATGTGCTAATGAATGATTAAGTTGTAAGGCTACCTTTAGGACAATGCAAAACACTTCAGTTTCATCCAGCAAAACAGTCAAATGAGAATCAACTTTTGCTGCTGCACAACATGACATCATCTGGCAAAACAGTGTTTTGGGACACATGCAAACACATACAGATGTTGATATGTCTTGTACCTTGAGTATACATTATAGAAAATCTCTCACCTGCTTTTTCACTGCGAAATATGCTTAAGATTCTGGAGAGACCTAGATTCTAATTTTTTTGATTGTATATTAACTATTTTACTCTTTTACCCTTTAAGATATTATTTGTAATTATGATAACCCAGATGATGGTGAGGATGGAGTATGTGATTAACCTCATCATTCTATATGTAAAATTCTTCTTCACTGGTATGCTGCATCGCTCATGTTGTTTTGTCTCTAGCAATCAACCCATTCAGTTGTTTCAGTATGAGGATGTGTTGCATTACATAGTTCTACATTTTTTAAACTACACTGAAAAATGAAAATAATTGAGCCACTTTATGAAAGTTATTAAGCATTAAAGGAAGTTAAATATTTTGTTCAGACGAAATAAAAACAGACGAAATAAAAAGGAAGGAAATTTTAGATGTTGCGTCCTCAGCGACATTCCTGACCTTTTCAATAGACTCTGAAACTTTTGTTCGGTTACTGATTTAACCTGATCACAGTCTGTTGCTGAGATTCCCCATCGGAGCCATAAAACCCGGGAAGTGGGACTGAGCAGGTCTATAAATGTCCCAACAGAGAGGAAAGGAAGGAAAGCAGAGTGAGAGCAAGGAAGGTGTGAGATCTGCTACCATGTAGAACGTGACAAAAGCAGCCAGAATGCAAAATGTTGACGTTCATTTCAAGGCCAGCTGGAAAAAAGGATGATAAACATGTTAGTCTTTAATAAGCTCGATGATGGAAACGTGCAGTGGGAAAAAATAGGACATCTGAACAGAAAGCAATGTATGAATGATTTACACAGAGCAGCATCTAGAGATACTATAGATGCTCGACAGATATCTACAGATAGATGCTGCCATAACACGTGTGTTGGAACACTAAGAGACACGGAGGTTAATTCCAAGGATGTGCTGGCCCAGATACAGCTGGTCCTTTTCCTCAATGAGAATGAATGTAAATTATTAACAGTAGCTTTTATCTCCACTCCACTCCCTCCAACTGTGACTGTATATCCACTCTCGGGCGGGGGACGCCCGGCATTAAAACCCACCCTTGAAATAAAGCGAGGCATCATTGCTCAACACCTGCTAGTCAATAAAAGTTTCATTCTTTGGTGTAAGCGGTTTTATAGCTGTGCGTAAACACATCGCCTCTTGTAGACTGTTTTGTTTCTACTCGTGCCGCCTCCAAAGGGAGGGATGATGATGATGAGCTGGTAAATGTACAGCGTCTGCATATATTCAACATATTATGCTTTACTGTTCTGCATGTGAAGTGTGGCAGGAGGGGGAGCTTAAGCGTAGGATGAAAAAATACATTTTATGTGTTCCACAGAGTCGTGGATTATAATTAGGAATATGCTGTACTCTTGAGGACATAAGTGAGGAGTTACAGTTACATAAGCAGATTTTTGTGTAGGTGTACTTTCTGAGTACTTCTGAAGTCAGTAATTTTACTTTTGTTTAACATGTCCACACTAGCCTACCTGGTTCAGCAATTGAGATTTTAGTTTAGAAGCAGACTCATTTTATTGACTTAAATCATTAGTGGAAGAAGTACTCAGATCCTTTACTTAAGTAAAAGTGTAGTAAGCATACTCATTGTGCAAGCCAAGGTTCTCCTCTTATATCTGATGTTTTTTTTTTTATTAATAGTCCTGCTGCATTATTGTGTATGTTGTATTTTACTGCTGTAGGTGGTTAAGGTTGAGCTACTTTATATACTGTTGGCTGGTTTAATCTACAGCAATGCATCATATTCTATATAAGATCTATATAAGATCATCATATGTTTGTAGCGTGGCTGTCCTGTGAGAACCACATATATCTCTACGCAGCAAATATGACATCAGGGAGACGTTCAGATCATGTCTGTTTAATGTCCATCAGGCCAGACCCACTTCTGTACGTCTGACGGATGTTCGGAACAGGTTAAATATTTAAATGTCTAGCTAGGGAACCACTTGAATGTCTGTGGACGTTCAAAATAGGATAGGTATCTGAATGTCTGACTGGGAGCTGTCTCGAATGTCTGCGGACATGCAGCACAAGCTGGACAGCTCACTTGGTAAGGTGCCTGTCCTGTAGATGGAATCCCTTGGCAAATATCACCATTGATAGCACATTTAATATCAGATATATAATATATACTTACTAATACTATTCTTATGGGTCACTTTTACCAAAGTAGTATTTTAATAATATATCTTTACTTTTATTAAAATATGACTTTTATTATTACCTTTAAAATAAAAACACAAAGTGTGGAGTGATAAATAAAGACATGTCTAAAGACAAGTCTGCTTGGTATAAGCACATGAATGTTTTGTATGCGGTTCACAAGGTCCCCTAACAGATTCCATCTTGCAGCCTTCAGTATGCTTCGACTGGCACTTTGTTGTTTTTTGCATTTTATATCCAAGTGCAGATTTTGCAGCCTCTCCATTAGCCTTTCACCAAACACAGGCCAATTTACGAGCAATGAAGGAGGGAAACGAAGTGATGGAAAGTCAATGAAAGTCATCAAATACAAATCAGCCTTTAGCCTTGGTTGGTTTGGATTTGCAGCTCAGAAACTGCCACTAACACCTCGCTAAAATTGTTTATTCATGCTGTCTTCATTTATGCACTCCATTTTGAAAGTTTCTTTCAAAGTAAAACCATTAGCTCAAATGCACTGTCTCTTATGGGTCATAACTTTAGTTTGTGTTTTCACAGCTGTAATTTTACCTCTAATTAGGTTCAGTGGAGTTTCCTCCATAGCTGATGTCAGTGCTGTCTTGACCCCATGGCTGCAGTATATTGTATTACTTAGATATGTATGGCAGAGAGTTGCAATTCCCCCAAAAGCTGTGGGAGGATTGTGGGTTCACGAGGTTAGGCAGGTGGTAAGGCAGCGGGGATAAAACAGCCTAGACATGCTCACTGGCTGGATCTCCCCTCAATCACACCCAAGATTGGTAATGGATGCCTGCAGCACCTAGGTCACACACACTTTCTAGTTGAGGTGTGTGTGTGTGTGTGTGTGTGTGTGTGTGTGTGTGTGCGCGCGCGCGCGCATGTGACACAGTGAGCTCACTCCATCTTTGTCATATTCCCTGTGGGACTGCAGCCTATCCAAGTGTCAGCTGACCTGCCAGGCAATCAGAGCTCAAAATGTCATCCATAGCCTGAGCCTTCTCGGCCCAGGCTGACCGCCAGAAAGAGCATCTATTTATCTGTCTACCCCAACACACACACAACTCTCAACCTTTGAGGGTTGTGTGTGTGCCACCTACCCCAAGTTATACAACCTGAAAAAAGCCAGATCCAAGGTGAGGACAATTTCTTTTCTTTGCTCTGTCAAAGCAAGAGGCTGTATTTTAGAATTTGCTGGCAGAAATCCATCACCAAATTAAACCAGCCTGGTAACAAAACCTCCATTTGACTGCATTTGATTTGAAGGTATGTTTAATACACAATCCCAAGAGGTCCATAAATTTACTCGCCCTGTTGCTCAGTGAGCCGTCGACCGGGTATCAGTCATGCGTCTGATGAAAAACATGTTTTCATGGTCCACTTGATTATTGAGCGCGTTCTTGTGCCAAATCTGAGATAAAAGCTTTAAAAGGAGCACCAAGGAGGCATTTACCAGCTCGTATTACTCCAATCTATCATTCTCTGATGGTTGCGTGCTGCACAAGAGAACTGCCCTAGCTTGTGTTACCGCTACGCAGGAGAAAGCCACTTTACAGGGTACGATAAATAGCAAACACAATAGATACACAAAGAGAGAGCGGCGCTGAAGACTAGCAGCAGGCTGCTCTCACATTTCAAAGGTTTGTTTGAAAGTCTGGGAGGGGAAGTAGATTGTAGTGGGTCCATAAAATATCTGTTACGTTCGATCTGTTAGTCATATCAGGGCGGCTGCAAGTGCTGCTGTGTGATTTGATGCATGGTGGAAGCTAGAAGTGTTGTATTTTTGTCTTGTGTCTTTCACTGCAGCAAGGTCACAGGAGTGGTTGATATGAAAAACACACACAGTGGTCTGAGTGCTACAAGATGTGACCTTCTAAACCACATTCAATTCAGATTTCCTGAGGTTGTTCTCAGGCAGACGTGTGAGAAAATGCAGCCATCGCAAAAGAAAAAAAAAAAGTCCAGCAACACACTGTGTTAGCCAGTCACAGAAGTGAAAGGACAGCGTGACCAAAAGCATTTCAACAATTTAATATTTCAACATGATGGAATGTTTCTCATACTGTCCAGTATTTCTGCAGCACCTCCATTCACCCTCTGTCTGAATGCTCCATTTAAGTGACTCCTTCATCACCAACCAAAATTACAGTGTTCCTGACGTCTTCGTCTGAAAAATATAATAATAATTCATTTTGTCTGGTCATTTTCCTTGAGTCTCTAAGCTATGACATAACAAAACGTGGCTGATCAGTTGAAATGATGGTGATGGGGCAACAATTTTTATGATGTCCGGGAATGACACCAACATGGTGATATCAGATTGTGTGGAGTCATTTGAGATTCACTGACAACCTATGTATTCAGAGGATGTTGATTGAACACCTGTTAGCCAGGTGATTGCATTTCAGTCTGATTGAAATGTTGCAATTTCAATAAACTTGGTAATGAAGTGCAGACAGGGAGCAGGATTTCATTACTTGTTGTGCGTGCTTTTATTTATTTCTGTCAGATTAAAACAAATGTAAAACAAAACTGCATTTTCTATATAATTTGAGGAGCAAATCAATTATTTTGTTTCCAAATTTTTTCATTTCTATCTATTACTGGAAGCAAGTTTCAGCTGTCCTCATTGCAACGAGACCTAAGAGACAAGAATTATGAAAGCCAATCCTAATTTGACAAAAGCTTTAATTTGCTCTAATTTGTTTAAGATCTTCTTTTCATACACAGTAGCTCATAGAAGTTTGATGCTAATTACTATGATTACTTCATTATGACTTCTCCCTCGCCTCACACATACATACACTACAAACCTCTTAAGATCCTCTGCAGTGTGTGCGTCTCCAGCTACTGCATGCTGAATAACAAGCTGAATGCCTACTCATAAAAGAGCCTGACATTTCCATTTCTCTGTGGCGTTAAGTGCTACCTTACCTTGGGCCTGTCCCACCTCAACACATCACCGCGGCCGGAGAGGGAACACACACTGCACGCTGTCATCACTCATACCTGACTGAAGACCAGCGGCCCATTCACGAGATAACAAACAAATTCAATTGGCGAGGTAGAAAGAGACAGACAAAAGTGGCCACACTGGTCCTTCAACAATCCCTGGATGACAGTAAAAATAATAATGACCCAGAGAGGACATGTGGACACACACACTCACACACCAAACACGCCACATCCTTTTGCTGTTACAGCAGGGGGGAGATGATCCAGTTTATTCTGCTCTGCTGTGTTTGTACGATTGTGTGTTGCACTCTGGACTGCAGCCTGAACACATGAAAGAGACGATGTGTGAAAAAGAAAAAAAAACATATTTTTACTGAACATCATTGTCACTGTCACTGAGCAGCAAGTTTAAAGAGAGAGGGGAGATCAAAGGCGAGTGGAGCGATGGCCTCTGGCGGTGGAGACTCACCCTGCCGAGGAGGTGAAGGACAAACTCTCAGAGCTCATCCTCCTCCTCATCTTCTCCTCCTATTGCTTACTTTCAACCCTACCTGGGCTTGGTTCACCTTGTGCTTTGAAGCAGACTGCAAACTTCATCTCCTAATTTCACTTGTCACAGTCGCTTACTTTAACCACAGACATGTTTTCCATCCACCTCCTCCCGCCCTTCTCTATGCTGCTTCTCTAGCATATGACGTCATATCACTCTGATCGCCACCTGCATATCAATATATCTGCCACAGTCACTGCTTTTGACAACCAGCAGCACGAAAGGAAGGTTATCATTTTGTAGAGACTTTGTTTTTCACGCTTAGAAGAAAGCAAATGGCTGGCAAGTGGCCTGTGAGTAAAAGTAGCAAAACATCATTTATCCTCTTAAATGTGCAACGATAACATATTTCAACCAGGCGGGTGCAAAACTCCCTTGACCCTCCTATTTATGCACAATAAATATGAGAAAAAGAGAGAAAGCACACCGCTTTGAAAAAAGGGAAGTAAATGTACTCTCCTTAGCTCTTTGCTGGTTAGCTATTTAACCAATGCAGAGGTCACCTGTGGTTGCTAATAATCTTTTAGATCAGAAGATTTTAGATAATCTTTCATTACCATTTCCTCATTATCTTGTTTACTTCATGATAATGGCTCAGTGTAGCCTATACGTACACGTACATGTATATGTACACTAACCCTACCAACTTAACTTGCATAGTACTTAACTGTGATCCTGAGAACACAGTTTCATATCTCAACATAATGCCAGATGATTGAAGCTCTGGTAATCCAAAGTGTTTGTATTAACAATGAGGTCTCTCCACTAGTGAATCCAAACAGTTGTACTATAACATCCAACTCTGTATCCCTACAAAGCATTATATTCTCTTCTAGCTCACTGTTTTAGTTTTAAGGCACATAAACAGATTTGATTCACTCTCAATGCTCTCATCAGCCTATTGGCTCCAGTGGGAGCAGTTGCAGGTAAAAAACCCTGACAGAACCACGCACCAAACTGCAAAGTTAGTTGTGTTTTGCAGCGAAAGAGCAAATATTTTTCTCAGGTTTTGTTGGAGTTGTTGATTTTTGTCTGCTGGTTATTTGGTTGCATTGCATCATATCAACTTTATCCACTTTATTCCTGGGCCCCATGATACCTTGCGCAAATTTTGGGAACAATTTCTGGTGTGTTCTGTCACTGAATCTGAACTGGCACTTTCCATGGTAACAGGACCTCTGTCTTATAGCAATTGGTAAGGCATATCATTCATTCATTCATCTGGGTGATTTATTGAGTTTACTTAGTGAATACTACCAAGCCCACTTAGCTAACGCTTCTATAGCCTTGAAAGTGCAGCCAGCGCATCAGTTATTATGATGCTTTGTTAGGTAAGCTTGTTCTGCCAAGCGCCAGAAGTATCACCAATAATTGTTTACCCAGGAAACTCTTGTTTAAAGTGATTATTTGTGCAAATTTCTCCTGCCATTAAGTGTCAAAAAGAAAAAAATAGCCATCTTTAAACCTGCCCTAGTTGACCTTTGGCCAACTAGAGAAGTTGCAACAAGTTGTAAACACAACACTGACATAGTATTGTCTTTAAAGTTGTTATTGCAAACATTTTAGCAGTTGCCTGGTACCTCTGTTTTGGTCTCCTCCAACTCTTGGATAAATATCTTTTTCGGCTATGCTCACAAACTCGCTGTAAACTTTATCTTTCTATTGTTTGGTGCTTGGCAGGCAGTGTATGGTGGTTTATTGGAGCAGCAAGGTTCATGAGATTGCGGGAGTGAATTAAAACAGTGAAGGTGCCGGCTATTAAAAAAACAAAACAATGTTAACACTAAACACTAAAATGTCGACCTGATGTGCCAGATGGTTTGTTAGAGAAAAACCATCTGGAAAGGTGCCGCTAGAAACTGTTAAGAAAAGGACAGGCACTTTCAAAAACACTTAGTATGTGATAGATGATGATAGACAAACGGCTCTTCCAGTCACCTGCCAACTTCAACTGATCAGATCAACATTAGGAGAAGCCTACATCTAATGCTTACCAAAGCCAGCCAGGAGGAGAGAGAAAACATTGTTTCCATTTCCCATTAAAGCCGTTTTTGTTCTTCTTTCAATGAGCTATACTCTACCCTGATATAACTGATGATAGCAGCAGCTATGCTAACACAATGAGGAGCTGCCAGTTAAGTTTTCAAAAGAACAGTTGCTTGTCTCACTGGCCGTCACATCTAAACCTCATAAGCGACTGGTTAAACCACTGTGTAATTGTCCACAAGCACATAGCTTGAAGCCTGGTAAGCTGCTTCACAAGGTAACTAAAACATGGGGCTGCAGGGCAAAATACAGCATTGATGTTACAGAGGTGATAACTCACTATAAATGACACCTTTTGCATTACACATAATCATTTGAGCCCTTGTTCACGTTAAAAGAATGGTTAGTTCAGCTTTAAATTGTTCAGATTAAGGGTCTATTTGGAACCACAGTATATGTCCTCTCTATTAATTCATGTGTTCAGGATGCCCTTTCTCTTCTTAGCTGCTTGTGAGTTTTGTTCAAAGTGGAGAGACATAAAATAAAGGGATTACTGAGTGCAACAGTACATCCCGTTAAAAAAAATTAGAAATGTATGTCACAAAAGATTTGTGTTAAAGAGTGTGAGGACAGACTGTAAAAATAATAGGATCTGATAAGTGGTCCATTATAAGGAGTAAAGCAGAGACTAAAGCACAACCTCTGCTGCCTTGGCCTTGGGCTGGGCCTCAAACACAATAATTATGTTCGTTCCAAAACTGTGATGTCTCTCCCCACAGATTCCTCATTGGAGGATCTATTCCACTCACTCAGGATGAGAAAGTCACTTAATGTTTCCAAGTTTCCAAGCAAACAGCAGTCAATTCTTTGAGTTAATTTGTCGTCATGTTAAAACTGTGGCTTCTGTGAAAGAGGAGGAAGACACAAATGAAAAGAATGTAGAGAGTGTAAATACAATAACATGATGCTCAGTCGGAAGCAGGGTGGCCTTGTGCCTTGCGAAGGGGAAGAAAACACAAAGGGACTCAGATGCTACAACCGTAGGGGCTCAGTTAGGGCTAAACTGGAGAGGCATGACTCAGACTGTCTACTCTATGGGAGAGAATGGAAGAAATCCTTGTAGCACTATGTTCTCCTCATGCAAACCTCGACACAATTAAGTAAACTCAATTGCAGAAGTGGGAGGAATGCGTAAGAGGGAGACAGAAAGCCAGACAGGGCACAATCGGACGGATGTTTCTGTATGCTACTATTGTGGAGGGGAGGGAAGTATCGCCCTCATTTCTTTTCATAAGCCTCTTTTCATTGCTAATCAACCCATCTCCTTGACTGTATTCCTCTGCGTCTGATTTTTGTCTCAGTCCGTCAGAGAAATTCAGCTCTCTAATCATGTCCACTGACATTTTAGGTCTGAGAATTCAAGATCATTCTGGAAACAGGGGATCTCTCTCTCTATTGCTACTCTCATTGGAAGAGGGGAAGTTACTCAACATGAGTGCGGACCATGAAGAGTTCAGGAGGCCTCAAAGAAACTGGGTTGTAAAAAGTGTCAACTGGACATGTCTAAAGCCAAAAGCTCCACGCTCCAAGTTCCACACCTGAAGGCTGAAAAGACCACTGTCACAGAGAGGAGCAAGTTGCAGTGACTGGTACAAATGGTGATAACGGTGCACATGTTTAGACAGTCTTGTCTCAGTAGTATTCCAGTGCTGTTCATGGTAGTAAGGAGGGTAATGGTACATGTATTCATCCTGAACCATCACAGTATGCTTGTCACGTTTCAGTGCAAGCAGTCATACGAAGAATATGTCTGAGACTGTCTCAGGTGGACACTGGGTGGAATAAACTGTAACTTGAAAAGAAACAGCCTTATGCATTTAGGATTTTTGCTTGCGACTGAACTCGTACAGAACAGTGACCCTAATACTGAGGTATTCACTGTGTCTTTTGTGTATAGTTACCCCCCTAATGGTTGTAGCGTATGTATTAAATGACATTTGAGAGGTTGCGAAAGTTCTTGCCATCATTCTCATAGATAGGATTATACTCAACAGATCAGATATCAGATAAACGACCATATAGAGTGGTGTAGTTTGTAGTTCTAAAACCTGGAAATCAGTTAGCATTTTTGCACATCTGGTTCCCTCGTCTCAAAGTCTGTGAGTTTTTTTAATGGGTTACACGTTTTGTTCCACGATATAAAATACATCACCAAATGTCCCACAATTGAATTATAAATCTCTTACGTGTGTTAAAGCTGGTGTTTTAAAACAAGTGTCTAAATGAGACAGAGGTTGTCCTCACAGTGAACACGGAGACTCATCTACTCACTAGTCTGTTTACAGGCCCACTTTAGTTACAAACTATTCTAACTCTAACATTACAACTTGTACATTGATCAGTTTATAGAAAACCTGTTTACAGTTGTGTAATAAGACACAAAGTTGTGGTGATGTTTCAGTCATGCCACCGCAATGTAGTCTGTTTATAGCCAAAAATGTGCTTTTTACTGCTAGCAAATTAATTTAAGCTTTGAAAATCACAAAAGCGGTGTTCATCTTCTATCTTGTTGTAGTAAAATATTTCATTATAAAAATGATGGTCTGGACTATAGACATAAGACACAAGTTGTCATAAACCTAATTTTGCTTTAAAGCCTTGGTCTACCAAGACAACCAGAATCCTTTAGTACCTGAAATTGCACGGATTATTACAGTTGTGCAGCACATGGTGGCCATTATACAGTGTTGGATTGTGAGGTAATTGTGTCTGATTTTTCTCCTACACATTCTCAAAATATAAAATGATGCTTTTTAAAATACCAGAGTGAGTGTGAGTGCACCCCTCTGGGAGAAAAGCAATATTGAGTGAGGTTTACTGTGAAATCTGTTAACATGTGCCTCCTTGGCAGGCCCCAAACACTTGATTGATGAGAAAACGGCGAGGGATTTAATGCCTCTTCTAGTTGTCCCTGATATCAAAACTACCCCACGTGTCAGCATCCAGCAAAATATGACCACAAATTGAAACCATGGGGGGAACAAAATATATATGGTACCCTTGAACTTCCCCCAAATTCATTTTCGGGGGGAAATACAATTTGCAGGATGCTTGCGCTGCAGAAAGAAATAGGTGTTGGTAGGGGGTGAGAAATGAAAATGAACGGAACGGTTTGGAGTTTGGGGGTATGTGTGTGGAACTGATTCCGCAGCTTCTGGCCCCATCGGCACGCTGTGATGTGGCTAACACCTCTACAGACAAGTTTATTTAGCTCAGCAGTCTGAATTAAAACTCAGCTGGGCCCCTCTGTGCTGTTTACCTATTCAGAGGAGGCTGCCATATTTAACGTGTGCAATGCAGTGTGCAGATGAAGGAGGCAGAGGCATTTTTTTGATGAGGTGTATTCCACTTCTCATGACTCAGGGGGCTGACAGATAGGTGAGCATGCTCAAGTCCTCAGTTACCCTATAATTCTAAATCATAAAAATACACGTTTTCAGTTTACTGCTGTATTTCTGGGGTCTGCTAGATCTGCAGAGGATGTCCAGCCTGAATTGTTTATTCCTTATTTTTGCTATTCCATGCATTCCCACGAAGTTTAGGGTGCTAATTTCAGGGTGCTGTAGGCAAAGATTGTGTGAGAGAAAGTGAAAGATAGAAGAGAGAAAGAATTAGATCAGAGGACTGCAAACAAGGACATATGAAGCAAAAGAGCAAAAAAGACACACAGAGAGAGGAGGAGAGGATGGAATAAGGCAGTGAGGGAAGCAGGAGATAGCTGATGGGTAAACAGGCCTGGCACAGGCTGGAATGAAGAAGTGCCCTCCGGTGGCTGGGACTTTGGAGAGAATAAATGCCAGTGTTACAAACAGCCCAAACCAGTATTAATCTCCCCGATAGCCTTCATGCCCGCCGTGCATTAGAGGAAATAGCGCGCTAAGCCACAGAATCATTCAATCTTCCCCGCTCGCTCCCAGAGTGCTGCCTGCAAACAGCCAAGGCCCAGCGCAATAAGGAATGATGGAGGAGCCGAGCTTACAAGCAGCCCCATCCACCGCAGCGTTTTACATTTTAATCACATCACACAATAAGACAGGTGGAAATCAAGTACGGGCAGGTGGAGGGGAAGCAATTAACAGTGACAGTGGAAAGAGGAGGGAGGAGGAGATAAAAGAGGTTGGAAGGAAAAGTTTTCGTCTTTTCAGCTTTCATAAAAAAACGGCTTTAAATCAGATTTTTCATTCTCTGGGTTTGATTTAAGGTTGGATGCACACAGAGTATTTGATGGTATTGAAATTATGGAAAGTGTTCAAAGCTGTAGGAAAGAGGATTAGTGCTATTTTGTCCTGTTAGGGGAAAGTGACCTTGTTTACTCACACCCTCAAAGAGCCACACTGGTCTGACGGAGGGCTTACCAAGACATGTCGCCTCTGGTCAAACTGAGATTAAAGCCCTAAATACCAAATTAATTACTCACTAGATTATTCTCCAGACCTCAGGAGGGTGTCATTTCACTCCTTGCTTCCTGTTTCGCAGCAAGCCCTCCCAAAATTCCAAAGGAGACAGGAATCACCTGCTGCAGGTGTAATTGTCCAGGCCCTGCGCCAAAGTCAAATGGAGTCTTATGGAGTCAAATGGAAATCTTATGTTGTGCTCATTTTCTCTTGACTCCAGTCATCAATCTTTTAATCTGTGGTGAGGTGCAGTCAGGGTGGTTTCTGTTGGGCTCCTAAAGCACGCTGCACTCTCAAGGTTTTACTCTTAAGTGTGACAAATGAAGAGTGGGGCAGGGCTGCACGCGATGCCTTGCAAACCGATGCAGTACACGCACTCGTGATAGAGTGACTACAATGGGCAAATGGTAAATTGCAGGGGTTGAATGTGTTTCTGTGCTTTTAAAATGATCGCTTCCTCTTTTCGAAAAACCAAGTTTTCATGCCATAAGTTTGATTTTATATACCTAACTGCAATTCTAATTGAATCTTGATTTTTTGATGTTATTATTTCACACACATTTTAAGGGTGTAAAGATTCACTGACATGAATTGGAAATCTGGTCAATGGCCTGATCCTTAAGTTACAACTTGGTTGACTGAAGCTCTGCTGCCAATTCTGCACAGCATCTCCACTCTCGTTTAAGGTAAAAGGTCAACGCAAGACTTGATGCAAGACGTTGATACAAGGCTGGCACGTAAGCTTTTCGAGTCAGTTACAGTGCAGCATCGGATCTAAACTCTGAAGTCTAGAAAACATTTGAATTGTATAAGAATGGAGGAAAGAATGGAACTATTTGTAAGGTTTGTAGAACAACGGTTAAATACCACCAACAAAATGGAGGTTAGCGTAGTGCAACAACTATCTGTGGTAATGCGTTGCAGGATGAAAAAAATAAAAGCAAAATGTCAAACGAGTCTGGATGAGTGGGGAGAAGAGGTCAGCACAGGTTTTTATATTTTTCAGTGAGAACTGGGGATGAGATTTTAAGTCTCTGTCAAAAGCAGTTCCTAGCTAATGTTAGCCTGAAGGCCTACAATGTTTCCTGTTGCTTGGCAGCACCGTCAGCTGCTCTGGGATGCCTCTCTCATTGGTTGTCATGGTCCAGCTCAGAAAGTACTGACAAAATCATCCAGTTTTTAAAATCGTAAATGTCAAACATTGAGGCTGCCCCGATAAGTCTGTGTGCAGCTCAGGAGGCTTAGACTGGCTCTGTAAACCCCTCACATGACCAAATAATGTGTGCCGAGCAGCATGTTCTGAACGGGCACTACATGTTCAAAAAACAAGAACTGTATCAGATTGCATCATATCTCACCAAATCAGTGCATTGAATGGAATCACACCATATCGTCCTGTATTAAAAATGTATTGTCCCTGAATCATACTGAAGCATATGCATCTAGATGTGTATTGGATTGTCTAATGAGGGAGAGATACACACCCCTAATACATTTAATTTTATGGTTTCATTGCAAATACACTATCTTCAGTGTGAAAAAATTCAGAATCCATTATCAACATTTTGGTGGTGATAGACTTGGGTATTTAGTCTTGCTAATGACGCTAGGTGAACTCATTATAAGTTGCAGCTATCTGAACAATCAGCCTTTTAATAAAAAAGAAAATCTGCTGCCAAAGAGTTCATCATTGATTCCAATAAATCATTCATGCGTGGTGTGTGTTTACTCGACTGCTCCAGGGGGGTCAATCTGTAAAACCTACAACGAAACCTGTCTCAGTTCGCCTGAAGGAGCCTCTCACCCGATGAAAACAGCAGAGAGTTTTACTGATGTATCGTCTAAGTGAATCTCAAGAAGCTTTACCTCCTTGACAAGAATTAAGATCTGAGGGAAACAAAGAATCTTCAAGGTTCAGGTGATTATATTGGCTTGAAAAGAATGATATCATACTTTTTTTTTTAAACAAGAAATCTAAGGATTTCACCGTCGATTTCTACTTGACAGTACAGTGGTCTGTTGTGCAGTGCAGTTGAAATAATTAAAAAGTGAAGTGCTAGGAGTTGCCCATGGCTACTACAGCATCTGCCCTCTGCTGAAGAGCACATGTCAGGAATGTCATTACCGCCAGTGAGTGAGCTTGTTAGCACCGGGGTCAGCAGCTTAGGGTTAACAGGAGAATGAGGAGCGGTCAGAGAGGGGTGGCAGGTCAAAAGCTGGGGTTGAACCCGCAAAGTCAGAGCACTAATGGGATACTCAGTTTGGACTCAAACACGCGCAGATTGATTGGATTCCAGTGATTTTTTTCTGCCTGTTTTCTCTGCTTTCCGTCACTGGAGCTGCAAACTACATCTTCTCTTCCACTTGATAATACGCACCATTTATGTAACTCTCCTGTCTATGCAGCTGACTGTGGAGGTGTTTTGACTTTTTGTGCACCATCTCCTCACCCACATCTTTAACCCCCAACCTGTAGAGCCCAACCCCCCTCAGAGCTCAGCCTGTGAGGGGAGGTACAGAGTCATACAGAGATGGATGGAGCCAAAGACGGAGAGTGAGTTAGAAAGCGAGAAGGTGGGATGCTGGTAAAGGTCGCATTTGCCTGCCTCCCCACTGCGTCTTCAACCCCCTCTGTCTCTCTCATTAGTACTGCATGCCGCAGAGCAGAGGGAGGGGAAGGTAAACAACTTGCCTTAAAGAATACACTGAGCCTCTAACCAAACAAGCCGACAGAGGCTCTTTATGCCTCGCCTCAGTCTGACAGAGCAGCATATGTTGTTTACATGCTAAATTAGCAAAATCTTGTGAATTTTGAAGAAGGCTACAGTCTGCTGCGTCGGTACTATAGGAAATCTGCATCAACAGCAGAATAGACCAAATGGCTGTGGCATCAGGAGCTGAAGCATGACTAATGTGTCAGGTTTTGGATATGTTGTGATTATATCAGTCTTCTTCTCATTATTAGGATTAAAGTAATTACAGTCTGCAATGGGAGGTTTCTACTCTGGTGTGGAGCCTAAAAAATAACAATGATAAAAGTTTGTTTTAATATCAAATGTTAATGTTATATCAAACCCCCAAGAAAAATGGCAGGCTTTGAAGCCAATTGGACATTGTCGCCAAACCATGTTATTACAATGTAGTGATACACAGGGGCCGAAAAATACTTTTTCCCACGAGCTTGTATTGTAAAAAAAAGCAACTGTAAAATGATGCATACATTTTTTGAAGAGTCACAATCTGCACAAAATGACTTGTTTGACTATCAGAATTCAATCGATTTGGTTCAATAAGATTTGGAAAGTCTGGATCCGGTGAAACTGTCACCTGTTTTTTTTAATGTAGTGAAACTCCAAATATACATTGAAAAATGGTAAGGAACAAACCCTGAAGCACCCTTGGCATGTCCTTAAAGATCCTGTTTTTAAAAGAAAATAATTATTTGACGAGTTGGGCATGAGACTCAAAAATCAACTTTTAACAAGTAGGTCCTTTAAGGGACCCCAGGTTGCCACAGCACCCGCTTCAACTGCTTTAAAAGCTTCCTCCAGAGCCACAAATACATTATATAACTTTTTTCACTGGCTGAGCAGTCCTCCTCATGACAAGATCTTAATGTGCAAAATTGGATGTCTTACATCCTGCAATGATGGCAACATAGAAACTGTATGAAGAGCTAATTAATATGAGTTTGGGGGCCTACGCTGGTCATTTCACAGCAGACCTGCCACACTAACCGGGCCCAGGGTGTCCAGGGAAACATTTGTGAAATAAAAAGCTTGAACAGTGGTGGGATTGTACAGGCGATGCACATAATGTGTCTATTGGGTAAGACTTGGAAACAGAAGCATTGGCAATTTAATCAGTTCCTTTTGCTAGTCACATCACTGGGAGTAGAAGTGGTTTCTGACTCCTAAACCTGCATTAATAGTTTGGCTTTCATCATTATCCCTATTATAAAGTATAGTAAAAACATTAGTATTAATTTGTATTCATTTTGTGTGGAGTTTGTGTCCACCTGATGTAAATGTAATATTCTCTCTCCTTTCAGCTCTATTTTGGTCTCCTGAGAAAGATATTTGTTTCTTTAGCAGCTGAATGCTCCACTTTGTTCACCAGCTAACGGCCAATATTGTTCGTTGTTTAATGCCGAGCAGGTAGTGTGCATTTATGTTCACTAGAGTGTTTTTACTAAATACAGCTGCCTGTTGCCTGTTGTGGCTGGAAACATTTTATCAAATCAATCTTTATTCTTGAAAAAATGACAATACAAAAATATACCATATTTAATATACACAAGGGAAGTTAAACTGGTTATGAAACAGTCTTAATTTAATCCGGTTCCCTTTGTATGACCTACATAAGCAAATGAAACCATCAGCAATAAGTTTGGCTATTTCAACATAGTTTCTGCTGTTTTCTTTATACCTGTCACCAGGTCAGATTCCGACTTATCTGGACCTTTCATGGCAAAGTGCTGAAGATGAACTGAGGAGTCTTACGGTGCTAGCCAGATCAAGTAGACATGAAGCAGTGATGCTCATACCACTTTGGTCCACAGGGGCCACCAGAATCAACACACAAAAAAAAATAAAGTTCTTTGTCCTGCTTTAACTAAATATGACAACTTCACAGGTCTCTATTTACTTGGTCTATGAGAATTTGGAACATAACAGTGGGGTCACCGGCCAGAAAACACTGGGACATACTGGACTAGGACAAGCCAAGACAGATAAACTGCTGACAGGCTGCACTCATCTGTGTATTTTTCTTCATACATCATTTCCACTCAGAAAACTCTCCAATAGACATCCATACTGGCACTGGCTGCAGTGCAAAGACATCTGTGATGCCTGCATAGCACAGCTGGTTAACTACCACTGCCAAGACTAGAGGACTGATGAGAAAGGGAAAGGAGGAATAAAACGGAGACAGCTTTTGTAGAGTACCATATACTGTGTTACACCAGGTGCTGGTCAAAGTAATACTACAGATGCCTACTCATCTGGAAGTTAGAGAAACCTTTGGATATGCTCTCTCTCTTTCTCTCATACACACACACTCACTTATGCACTTCACGCCTTCAGTTTGATCTAATTAGGGATGGAGCAGAATGCTTCACAGCTGACACTGGCTTCAATGTAAGCCACAGGGCTCTACAGTATGGACAGACACCATTTCTTATCAACCTGCCTCACTGCTGATAATCCAGCTAAACGACTAAATAGGAAGGCAGCCTGCGTGTCATGCTCTTTTCCTTCCTTTTGTAGATTTTTTGTATGCGTTGTGTTAAATTCACACTGAGTGTGCAGAGTGGCCACATCTTCCTATTGGTGTTGCTGTGAGCTAATGTAAGCCAAAATTTGTTATGATGTGTTCACACCTGACAGCCTCAGTGATATGCCTGATCTCACTCTCATTCTTGGAACATCAAAGACACGTTTCTGCCCTCGTTGCAGCCCAGTCTATATTGAACAGCAGTATTCAGTGCCTGCACTGAAAGTAGCATGAAAATATCTGTTTATTACACCATCTTTACATCAAAATTAGCCTGTATATGGATATATATTTTTAAAAGGGGGTATAGCTCAGTGGTAGAGCATTTGACTGCAGATCAAGAGGTCCCCGGTTCAAATCCGGATGCCCCCTGAATCTTTAGGGGCGGCAGTAGCTCAGTCGGTAGAGACTTGGCTTGGGGACTGGAGGGTGGCCGGTTCACTTCCTGGGTTACTGCCGAGGTGCCCTTGAGCAAGGCACCAAAACCCCCATGTGCTCCCCGGGCGCCTGTCATGGCAGCCCACTGCTCCTAGTTTGCAGTGTGTGTACTTACAATGTGTAGCTAGTGATGGGTTAAATGCAGAGGACTAATTTCGGGTGTGTTTGCATGTCGCATGTAAAAGACAACTGACAAAATAAAGATTCTTCTTCTTCTAAAGCTGATGCAGTAATGAATGCCAACTGTACCCATTCCCATTGAAGACAAAAGCTAGATGTTTTAGTTTTTTTTTCAGTATGAAAGGGGTATTATTATTATTTTCTGCAATCATTTTTATATTAATTCACTGAACTCACCAAAGTAATTGCTCACTTACGGAAACATTACTACAACAAGGTCAGACTGGGCAAGAAACACAAAGACAAGCTAACAGTTTAGCCCAACAGTTATGGGCCCTTACCTAAAAGGTCCCCACCCTGAGGGAACCTACGGGCATCCCAAGCTGTAAATCTGTGACTTCACCCCAACATTAAATAGTTATTCACTTTTACTGTAAGTTCTTCCCTAATGTTCTTCCCTAAAAATATCAAAGACAAACTTAAGATAAACTTAAAAATTTAATAACATATAATATATAATATTTGGCATATAATAATAAGCCAAATACCATACAATGTAACAGCTGAGGCACATGCTTAAACATCATCAACTGTTCTGAGAGCAAAACTGCAACCCTAACTTGGGCCTGTGTCCACATAACATCTTTTTCTGAGCGGCAAAGTCTTTTTTCACTTGTTCCCACTGAGGAGTGAGCGTCTGCGGCAGCAGGCGGCCGTTAAGAGAAAGGACGCAGTGCCCAGCGTCTTTTTTTTTCGAGCACTCTGCCTTTTTTGTGCGGTCGTTTCGAGCGCGTCGAGTTGAAAATATCCCAAATTTCATAAAGACTCTGGTGACATCACTGTCGCTCCTATTCTTTTTCCTGGCCTAGGCGATAATATTCACCGTATGTTTGTCTCCTATGTCATGTCAATTACCCACATCCTCCCTGACATGTCCTGATGTCAAATAAAAACCAAACAGATAGTAAACCACAAAGGGGCAGTGTCGATCATACAGCAGCAGTTGTCAAGATACTGTTGTCATAGAGACAAGACGCACATGCAGTGTTTAGCACAAACTCTTCGTCTCAGCTCTCCAGAGCAATACTTCTCTGGCCAATAAAAAAACACTGTGTGGAACCGGGCCTTAACTTATTGCTTTAACACACAGTAATAACAGAAAACAATGCAGATCTCTCATATGGAGAAGATGAAGTCCAGACAGACTTTAGTAAGAACATCTACTTTAAGTTCTACTTAAGTATCTACTATAACAGTGAGGGGGAGAAATATAGGATTTTGTAAAATGAGAGGTACATGTGAAGCTCTATGACTTTTGTTCACATGAAAGGCTTCATTTTATGACAGAACTGCAACCTAGTGCTATTTCAGAGCTAAATATTCTAAACTACTGAAGAGGGATAAGACTGCAGTAACGGTGTGACGCAGAGCTGCCTTTATTACTGAGGAAAAATAGAAAAAAAAGGCAGGACTAAGCAAACATCAAGGAGTAGGAACATCCCTGTGATCTTCAAGCCTTCCTTTATAGAGAGGGACTGTATATTCTGCAAACTGCTGACACCTCACATGCACTGTATACTGCACAGAGAGAAGCTCTGCCCATGAAATACAGCCCAGAAAGCAAAACAGAGTGGGGGAGCTAGTGCTCACTCTTGGCTAATTTCGGCATTTTGCCCATGATATCTTTCATATTAGGCAGATTTTCCTAACAGGTGAAATTAATTCCTGTCACAGGAATATAATGAAGGCAATAGTTATCCACTTATCCACTATCGCTGTGCTAAAAAAAAGGCAGATGACAGAAAAAAGGGAGGAAGAAATCTGACAGTGGAAAGTGGAAGAAAACTAACCTCCATTTTGTTGCAGGAGATTAAAGGTATGATGGAGGGGAGGAACAGGAGCAGTGAACAGCTTCCTGTCCTTCATTTGTCATTAATGATACACGTCTGTGCTGTGGTGTTCACTTCTCTGAGTGTCTCTGCAGGAGGAGATGACAGCACAACAAGCCCATTGTTTCTGATGTCAGCAGGCGGTAAGACACAGCAATAAACCTCAGATTCAAGGTAACATGTTTCACCTTTTGTTTTAATGTGTTTCCCATGTGTATGTGCCAGTTCTCTGCATATAACAGCTCCAAAAAAAAAGGTACAAAATAACGTCATCGTGATTGAAAGCCACTAAATGGAGCAACCAAATTATTGATTATGGTTTGTTTTGATCCCGATTATCTACTTTTAGGGGAAAGTATAAACATCATAATCAATGATTGTTTGCACTCTGGGCTCAACTATAAGGACTGCCTGCGTGACTGGGACAAGTAATATGCCAAGTCGGGGTGAGTAAATCTAAGAAATCTCTTGCTTGAACAGTGAAGTGACACTTCACATACTTCATAATAACCTTCATTAATAAATGGTACATTTATACTTAATTGTATACTGTTGTAAATGTACAGATTCCATTTTTCCCACGAAAATTAGAATAAATTATCCAAGAAAATCAACTTGCATTTTTTGTTTTTGAATGATTTATGACATTTTAAGAGTGTTATACTGCAAAAAAGACACTTTTGACTCCTCCCTACATCTTTACTGTGCTGTGTCCATAGAGATGCAGGAATTATATATTGCAGTGAAAAACAAGCCCACAGTGAATTCAAATATGATAGGTACAAACAATGCAAAGAAACTGATTGGGGTTCAGAGGGTAGGGTAGTAGAGAGGCCTACTGTCTTGTTCGTCTATAAACAATATTTGTATGGCCATTATAAAGTTGCAACTGGTGTTTATAAACCTTTACAAATGCTTAATGAATGTTTTTTAAAGCATTTCATTGTTTGTTAAAAGTCAAATAATTATTAACTTTTAACTTAAACTATGAAGTAGGTGTTGAGTTGTATTGAAGTCAAGGACCTAAAGTATAGTAGGCGACGTGTCAGTTATGTTCAACAGTGTTAACCAGACGAGGAGAGAGAAAACAACAGAAACAGTTCAAACACTACAGCAAAGAGACACAGACAATGTCATTATGCCAAAGAAATGGAGTAGTGGGATGTTGGGGTGTAGGCTGACCAAGGACAGGAGCTGGATCTGGACAGGGCTATAGATTTCAGACAGGTATGAGTCATTAGCAGCAAGATCACGTCCATCTGGAGGCCCCTCGCTCTTTCCCCGACCCCGTCCTTCACCTCCCTAGCCTGGAGATGGAGAGCCGGCGGGCTACATTCAGACACACATAAGGGTGTGCAGGTTTCATTCACACATACACCTACATGCAGACACACACTGAGGAATGAGTATTAAATTCTGCTCTGAAGGACCTTGGTGATGGGAGTGAGAGTGGCCCTCCTAGACAGCCAAGATCCTTGGCTATCGATTGTAAGTCTGCTTGATTCTCAGCTGCAAATGTGGACTAAAAAACTCAATCTCCAACACTTAGCTACACTTCTGTTTTATCTCACATCAGGCTGTGATGATGATTTATGTTTAATTAAACTGCTTCAATTTCACAAACCTCCTGTGGTTAAAGTTCGCACCAAAGTGCGGTGATGTAGTGGTGTATGGAAGGCCTGAAGTGTTCTCAGAGTGTGGTCAGTACGCTTTGACATTATCAGTGGGTGGGGTCTGAAAGGTCAGCAGGTGAAGATGAAGCAGTTCTTCTCAGCTCAATTGAAATTTTCTTTTATTTTCATTGTGGCATTGATGTAAGTCAAAGAACTTAGTGATCATAACCCCCACCCCTCTCCCCTCAATAATCCAGTCACACCTGGTCAAGGACTCAAACAACTTTGGACAACTGGAAAACTATGACATGTATGGTGTCCCTGGGGGTCAAAACACAACAACATTACAGAAAATGAAACACAATTTCACAAAACACAGTAACATTTCACAAAACAACGTTTGAGATCATTTTGTAAACACAACTTTTCAGGAAACAAAAAAGCCCAAGAACATTTCAGACAATTCATTTTCATTTTGTGAAATGTTGTTTTCTGAAATGTCTATGTCTTTTGTGAAATGTCGTTGTCTTTTGACCCTCAGGGCCACCGCAGAATGGATCAGTAAGAAAAATACTGAAGCCAGTTAAAAGTATGTGTCTCAAATACATGTAGGACCCAGTAGTGACATGCAGTACGCCAATCTGTGCAACTGTGCAATACCGACTAATTTATCTGTATAATACTTCACAATAGTACAATTTAGTGCAATATTTCAATTCACGCATTCACCGCCCAGAATTTCAATTGCAGGTGTGGTTCTGCCCCCAAGTGACCAGATATTTTATGCTGCTTTGAATTATTTTTTTTTCATACCTGCGATTCTGGATAAATCCAAATATTAACCAAGGGATTGTCTATGAGCAGTTCAGGAGGCTTAAGATTGGATCTGTGAACCCCTCACATTACCAGATAATTGTTTGAACAGGCGCTGCACTGGCTCTTTAAGGGAGCAATATTTAAGAATTGGCGTCCTATTGAATTCACACTGAAAACAAATAGAAGGGAGCCAGCATAATCGCTAACTGCTGCTTAATACAGCTACCATTAGCCAGTTAGCTCAGTTAGCCATGCAGCTAGCAGTTCAGACTGGAAACTCTGATTTCTGTGCTCATGTAACACCAGAGGGTTTGACTGGTATGGTCTGGGGCTAGCTGATTAGCATGCTAACTTTAGTAGATATCACTGCAACACAACAGGCCTACATAGATGTCATAATGTCAAAACGGTTATTTCTTCACATTCTGTCAATAAGGTTAATTAATTTTTTAATTTAAGTCCATTAATGCCTTACTGGACACTGGCTACTGGAAAAAAGCATAATTCATGATTGACCCAGGCAAATTCATAGCAGGAGAAAGTCAACTGGAATAGAAACAGTCAACTGACAACAGAAAACTAAGTGTAGGAGGACTGAGAATGGGTCAATGATACAACTAAAAATGAAATTGCATGGATTCCTTTTTTGTTAAAGCTGCATTAGACATGCTGTCAGACCCAAATACAAATGGTTTCCTACAGCAGCTGTGTGGAATTTCAAGTCTTAATTTTGGATGAAATCATGGAGGAAATAGTGTGGAAATAGGAAACTGTTTATATTTCAGTTGTCACTTTCAATTTGCATGTGAAAGAGATAGTGAAAAAGCTGAAGCAGAATTTAATGTAGGAAAAAAGGAGTGCTAGACAGCCTCTGTTGCAGCCTTTGTTGTTGTGGTTCAATGATGACTGTATTTTTTATTACTTATTTTTTGCATTGCTTACTTATTACTTATTTTGAAGTATTTTTTGCATAAAAACCTTCCATAGTGCAGCTTTAATAGAAAAACTTCATTGAGATTCTACATAGATAAGCAGTTGAGTTTCATCGAGCACTGGGCTGAAAATGCTGTACATTTTGGTATATTCCTGCAAAGAAACTAATTGCCATTTCCAGATTTCCCAAGACAACGTGACAAATTCCCTGAGTTTCCTGTTAAACGTTCCTTAATGTTCCAGAAATATTCTGTGACCGGTGGGAACCTTAAAGCACTCACAGGCATCAGGCAATGAGCAGGAGCCGAGGAGGTGGGAGCAGAAAGGTTACTCCTGGATGAAAGAAGCTGAATGATAATAGAGCACACGGCGGGCCCAGAGATGATTAATGCCATTCTCCTCTTCCATTTGCTGTTCATTAACTCACTGTCTGCCATAATGGCCTGGGCTCAAATGAAAGGGGAGGGAAGAGGAGAAGTTCAGGTTGGGCATCATTAGAGCGAACGAAGATGGAGCGAGAGAATGGGCGGTGGAGAGATGGAGGGAGGGTAGGAAAGAGTGCTGATTAGTGCAGCAGTTATCTACATCTTAATCAAGCCAAGTATTGCTCTCCTGCCCTGAAAAGGCCACACAATGACAAAACACGGCACCATTTAGCATAACAGTCACTAAAAAAGTCTATTGTAGCTGCTGCTGCAGTTTATTGCGGGTGACGTATTGCTGAATAAATATGACAGTTGACATGCATAGTAAAGTCATTTTGATTGCGAAAACAGCTTGTTAGGGCCAGAAGAAAATGTAAAAAAAAACAAGCCTAAAAGCAGGTCTCCAATTTTTACATATTTTGTTCCTCACTAAGCCGGGAGCACCTGGAGGGAGCAGCCGAACACAGGTGCACTGGATGAAGAGAAAGGGAAGGTAGATAACACTGGAGAGGATGTGCATTTAGAGAGGCGTAACACGTAGCATTTCAGTTATGGCAACATTTCTGGCAGAGATAAAAGCATCAGGCATTATGAATCCATTTCTGCTTGTGCATAAGGGCTGAGAAAGACGGACACACGCAATTGGATTTGGAGAGCTGCTGCAATGTATTTCAATCTACGTCAGCGCTAACCTTATAAAATGGAAAACTATTGAACTGATAGTGAGGCTGGAAAAAAAAAAAAAAAAAAACATCCACTAAGACAGCACAGGAGCAGAGACTGATAGATAAACACAGGAAGCCTGTCGAGATTTAGTAATTATTCTTAAAAATTGAAAATAGAGTGTGACAAAGATGAAGAGTGGAGGAAAAGGTAGAGGTGGAGGTTTTCAGGAGACGAGTGAATCATATGAGCA